>NC_134400.1:121733901-122049925 GCF_050003625.1 Haematobia irritans
ATATATATATATATATATATATATATATATAAAGCGAGCATTTAGTTCGAGTTTTGCCGCTAAAATTATCTTTCATTTTAGCGGCAAAACTCGAATCTCTAAAAGTAGAATAACATTATAACTTTTTTGCAAATTGTACTATAACTTGGTGGGGAATGATCCAGAGCAACAATTGAAAAACTTTATTTTCTTTAAAATGAATTATTAAAGAAAAGTAAACTTGAAAACATGGCCATTTTAGGGTGTATATTATAAATTATTTAGGTTTATACTCAACATCACGTTTTTCTTTTGTTAGAGTTTTTGAATTTCTTCGAAAATTTCAAACTTTTGTACCAAAAACATTTTTATTTTTCCAATAAATATATATTCTTGATCAGGGAGAATTCTAAGACGATATAACCATGTTCGTCTGTCTGTCTGTTGTAATCACGCTACAGCTTTCAATAATGGCGCTATCGTCCTGCAATTTGGCACAGATTCGTTTTTTGTTTGCAGGCAGCTCACGTTCGAAGATTGGTTTTGATATAGCCCCCATATAAACCCACTCCCCGATTTTAGGTCTTGGTCTTGTAGAAACCGTATTTTCTGTCCGACTTGCCTGAAATTATAAATATAGAGGTATTTTAGGACCCAAAGTAGGTGTGCCGAATATAGTGTGTATCGGTCTGTGGTTTGCTATAACCCCGATATAGACCGATCTCCCGATTTTACTTCTTGAGCTTGTAGAAAACGTAGTTTTTATCAAATTTGCCTGAAAAGCTCTATCGGATTTCGTTTTTATAGGTCCAGTTGATAAAGCCTCCATATAGACCGATTTCACTTCTTGAGGGTAAAATTTCCAGATTTTACTTCTCGTAATTAGTTTAATAATTGGGCAAAAATCTTCCGATTTTAGATTTCAAATCAAGGCGTCATTTCATAATTTTTCTTACACACTTACACGAGATATTTATGATTCCCCAACATCTCAACCAAAAAGGGTTGTTATAAATCTGATCTAGTCATTGTAGGTAGAATCTTTAAATTTCTCTTAGGGAAGCGTACTGGTTGAACTGATTTGTCATCAAACCCCCTGAAATTCTATATATTATCAAGTAACCCGCTACGACTAATAGTTTTCGGCGGAAAATATTAGATTTGATTCGTGGTGGTGGGTATTTAAGAATAGGCCCGGCCGAACTTACTGCTGTATATACTTGTTTTAATTTCCTTTATCTCAATATTTTGACTTACTCGTCGGACGTTCCGATTTCTTTTGGCAAAACACATGTCCACACATATATAAAATGCAGCTCTCAAGGCAAAAACCCATGCTGTTTTTTTATACCCTGCGCCACACTGTGGAACAGGGTATTATAAGTTAGTGCATATGTTTGTAACACCCAGATGGAGACGAGATAGACACATGGTGTCTTTGGCAATAATGCTCAGGGTGGGTCCCTGAGTCGATATAACCATGTCCGTCTGTCCGTCTGTCCGTCCGTCCGTCCGTCCGTCTGTGAACACATTTTTGTGATCAAAATCTAGGTCGCAATTTAAGTTCAATCGCCTTCAAATTTGGCACATGTTCCTAATTTGGGTCAGAATAGAACCCTATTGATTTTGGAAGAAATCGGTTCAGATTTAGATATAGCTCCCATATATATCTTTCGCCCGATATGCACTAATATGGACCCAGCAGCCAGAGTTTTATACCGATTTGCTTGAAATTTTGTACAAACATAACACTTAGTCGTATAGTGAAGTGTGCAAAATTTGATTGAAATCGGTTCAGATTTAGATATAGCTCCCATATATATCTTTCGGCCGATATGGACTTATATGGCCCCAGAAGCCAGATTTTTGGCCGAAGTTGTTTGAAATTTTGCACTAGGAGTACAATTGGTAGTATAGTAAAGTATGCAAAATTTGATTGAAATCGGTTCAGATTTAGATATAGCTCCCATATATATCTTTCGCCCGATATGCACTTATATGGACCCAGAAGCCAGAGTTTTATCCCGATTAGCTTGGAATTGTGCACAAGGAGTACAATTGGTAGTAAAGGGTGATTCTTTTGAGGTTAGGATTTTCATGCATTAGTATTTGACAGATCACGTGGGATTTCAGACATGGTGTCAAAGAGAAAGATGCTCAGTAGGCTTTGACATTTCATCATGAATAGACTTACTAACGAGCAACGCTTGCAAATCATTGAATTTTATTACCAAAATCAGTGGCAGAAAATCCGCTTTTTTATCGACAAATTTTGTTCAGCGATGAGGCTCATTTCTGGTTGAATGGCTACGTAAATAAGCAAAATTGCCGCATTTGGAGTGAAGAGCAACCAGAAGCCGTTCAAGAACTGCCCATGCATCCCGAAAAATGCACTGTTTGGTGTGGTTTGTACGCTGGTGGAATCATTGGACCGTATTTTTTCAAAGATGCTGTTGGACGCAACGTTACGGTGAATGGCGATCGCTATCGTTCGATGCTAACAAACTTTTTGTTGCCAAAAATGGAAGAACTGAACTTGGTTGACATGTGGTTTCAACAAGATGGCGCTACATGCCACACAGCTCGCGATTCTATGGCCATTTTGAGGGAAAACTTCGGAGAACAATTCATCTCAAGAAATGGACCGGTAAGTTGGCCACCAAGATCATGCGATTTGACGCCTTTAGACTATTTTTTGTGGGGCTACGTCAAGTCTAAAGTCTACAGAAATAAGCCAGCAACTATTCCAGCTTTGGAAGACAACATTTCCGAAGAAATTCGGGCTATTCCGGCCGAAATGCTCGAAAAAGTTGCCCAAAATTGGACTTTCCGAATGGACCACCTAAGACGCAGCCGCGGTCAACATTTAAATGAAATTATCTTCAAAAAGTAAATGTCATGGACCAATCTAACGTTTCAAATAAAGAACCGATGAGATTTTGCAAATTTTATGCGTTTTTTTTTTTAAAAAAGTTATCAAGCTCTTAACAAATCACCCTTTATAGTCATGTGTGCCAAATTTGATTGAAATCGGTTCAGATTTAGATATAGCTTTCGTATCTATTTTTCGCCCGATGTGGACTTATATGGCCCCAGAAGCCAGAGTTTTGGCCCAATTTGGTTGAAATTTTGCACTAGGAGTACAATTAGTAATATAGTCATGTGTGCCAAATTTGATGGAAATCGGTTCAGATTTAGATATAGCTCCCATATATATGTTTTTCTGATTTCGACAAAAATGGTCAAAATACCAACATTTTCCTTGTTAAATCGCCACTGCTTAGTCGAAAAGTTGTAAAAATGACTCTAATTTTCCTACACTTCTAATACATATATATCGAGCTATAAATCATAAATAAACTTTTGCGAAGTTTCCTTAAAATTGGTTCAGATTTAAATGTTTCCCATGTTTTTTTTTACTAAAATTGTGTTCCACCCTAGTGCATTAGCCAACTTAAATTTTGAGTCTATAGATTTTGTAAAAGTCTATTAAATTCTGTCCAAATCGAGTGATCTTTAAATGTATGTATTTGGGACAAACCTTTATATATAGCACCCAACACATTTGACGGATGTGATATGGTATCGAAAATTTAGATCTATAAAGTGGTGCAGGGTATAATATAGTCGGCCCCGCCCGACTTTAGACTTTCCTTACTTGGTTTTCAAATGTCTATTCTCTTGGTTCCGAATGTCTATTCTCTTTACTCCGAATATCTAAATTAAATAATATTTAGACATCAAATTTTTGGCGAAGCCTCACTAACATACCGAGCGCATAGCCAAAACAAATGAACTCATAAAACAGTTTTCCGAAACAACATACCAGCAGTTTCACAGAGATTGCTCTCTTGTGATTCTCTCGCTGTGTTATGTTGATATTTTTCGCCAACCCTCCCGGTTTCCATCTCTATGTCTTTCCCTCTCTCTGTTGCTCTCTGCACTGTTAGAAAAATATGTTTTTCATATGTTCCGATATAAACAAAATGTGTTTCGGGCACAATTTTTAAACACAATACATTTAAGTACAAACATGTAATGTTCCTAAACTAACACAAAATGTTTGGGACACATATGTTAATATGTTAGAATATATTATGTTTGGGGCATGAATATTTCATAAAAATAATATGTGTGAATGTAAACATATATAAATTTACAAATTTCAAGTAAACATATATATGTTGGGATACTTTATTCAGAGAGCGACAGAGAGAGAGAGTTAGTATAGAGAAAGAAATAGAGATGGAAACCGGGAGGGTTGAATAAAAAGATATCAACATAACACAGCGAGAGAATGAAATGAGAGCAATTTCTGTGAAACCGCTTGTATGTTGTTTCGGAAAACTGTTTCATGATAAGGCCAAAAATTTAATATGCTGAAGTCTAAATATTATTTAATTTGAATATTAGAATGAATATTCGGAACCAAGAGAATAGACATTTGAAAAAAACAGCATATTTGTATTACAGAAAAAGATGCGAAGAACTCAAAAATTTCGTGGAAGTGAAAATTATGTGAGGGAATGAGCACAATCTTCTTTGGGGACTTCTCCCAAGCATATACTATTTTTGGACTCAAAATGCTTCCAAACATATAATATGCTCACATAAAACGAACATATTAATGTTTCGGCAGTATCCAATAATATATGTGCTTCCTGCAAAATATGTTTGGAACATATGTTAGAGAAGCGATTTTTTTTGAGGGTTTGAGGGTGTGAATAAAATATCACAACATATATACACAACATATATATATTCTAACATATTAACATATGTGTCCCAAACATTTAATGCTAGGTTAGGAACATTACATTTTTGCACTTAAATATATTGTGTTTAAAAAATTCTGCCCAAAACACATTTTTTTTATATCGGAACATATGAAAAACATATTTTTATAACAGTGTATAATAACCGATTTAATGATCCATTCACATAAAAATTTAAAGTTTTCAACTTAAAAAATTTTAATACAAGAATTCATAAACCATCATGCTGCAAATCATATAAAAGATAAAGATATGTATGAATTAAAATCAAGAATCATCACGCACAGAAGGGTTAAATATTACAATTAAATGCCAATAAATGATATTTTAAGTGCAAATAAAGTATTTTCGGTATTTTATATAAAAAGGAATTTAAATTTCCCTTGAATTATCGATTAACCCTCGTTTGCATTTACTCATGTTATCTCTTTGAAAACACATGTGCGATTTGTATTTGCTTCATAGACACCCAAGTGTATTTGTTGTTGGCATACACCTTCATATGTGTATTGGTGTTATCCAGGCATGTCAAAATCGGTTAAAAAACCGAGAATATCTTAAACAACGTTCTGATGTTGACATCGATAAAGGGCGCAACAGCAATAATGGCAAAGCCATCAATATGTATTGTCAGCATTTGATATTTTTTCTACTCCTGTTATGTTTACTTCACCTAGCCGTTATTTGGCTTAAGTTCTTTCGATATTTTCTATCCACCTGCATTGTCATCCAAAAGTAACACTCCCAATACTCAGAATCATGTTGAGCTAAGAAGGACAGGGAATAAATCCCCAGACCATTGAGATCCAAACGCTTTAAATTCAAGTGTTAGTTAATTTAATGTACAAAAAATGTATGTATATTTCTTCACAAAGTCACGGAAATACGTTAATTTGAGGCCGAATAATTTGAAGAGAAGTTTACTAAAAATCTATTAAATTGAAAAAGAAAAAATATAACTTTAAGTTTTTGGTTAAGTTTTTATGTTTAGTATGAAAAAAAATGTTGTTTTTATGCAAATAAATGTTTTATTGTTTTATTTTAGTATTTGCAATATCATCCCAGCAAAAATAGCGTCGCCAAGAAAGTAATGAAAATGTTCTTTTTGGATCCGGAAGTGGCCTGTCATAGGACGGAAGTCCTCCATTTCAACAGCCGTTGCACTGAATTTGCATCACTTCTTTAGGTGTGCTCCGAATTCAATGTTTTGAATGTAACTTAAAAAAAATTCTGTGATATTTTGTCAAATAAATAATTTTTATAATTTTTTATAATTTTTAATGGATTCTAACGCTTGTCGGAAACGTTTGACTTCAAATATTTTCAAAAATTTACAATTTTTTATAGCCACCACCATAGAATGGTGATGGGGGTATAATACGTTTGTCATTCCGTGTGTAACACATCCAAATATTGATTTCCGACTATATCTATATATATATAATTCAATCTATGTTTGTTTATTTGTTTGTTTGATTGTTTGTTTGTATGTACCGAGTTGGCTCCGAAACGGCTGATCCGATTTACTTGAAACTTTCAGAGATCGTAGGGGGCGTTCATGTGGTGAAAATAGGGTACCTCATTTTTTGACACCTGGTCGCGGAGGGGGGCCTCCCCTTTGGCGGACTTTTTGAAAATTGGACCAAAGTTGACCGATTTGCTTGAAATTTTCATTGAAGGTTGGGGTTGGCATCTAGACAAAGATCCGCTACTTTATATTTCGATATTTGGTGGCGGGGGGGGGGACCTCCCCTTTGTTCGACTTTTTTTAAAGTAAAAGGGGGAGGTCCCCCCCCCCTTGCCCTACTTTTTGAAACTTGGAACAAAATTATGCGATTTGCTTGAAATTTACATAGAATGTTGGGGTTGGCATCTAGACAAAAATCTGCTACATTATTTTTCGATATTTGGTCGGGGAGGGGAGCCACCCCTTTGCCCGATTTTTTTTTTAAAGTACAGTGAAAACAAAACTAAACTCCCCCGACTGAAATTTTACGGAACAAATGGGTGAGGTTATGAAATTTATATCAGGTTCCTGATTTTTTAGTAAAAATAAAAGGGCATAGGGAGACATCCGCTTCTCTTAAGTACATACAGAGAAACAATTAAACTTTACCGAGTTACTTGAAATTTACAGAGGACTGGGGAGAGGTTACGATATTAATAGTTGGTACCTGATTTTGTGATATTTGAATGGAAGAGAGGTCGCCCCTTTAGGCTTATAATTTGCTTTACATTTTCTGGGACGTTTACAAAAGATACGCTACATCACTTTTCGATATTTGGGCGGGGAGGAGGTCCTCCTCTAAAGCTACAAAAAAAAAACCAAAAATTCTTAAGTTTTCTTGAAATTAACAAAAGCAGTGGGGGAAGGTTATGAACGAAGAGGCAACCTTCCTTGCCCCACACTTGAAGGAAAGTTTCAAGAATTTTCAGGGAAAGTTAGGGATGCTATTCACTACGGTGTTTGTCGATATTGTATCGGGAAAAGTGACGTCCCTTTAAAACAATAGAGCAAAATTTAAACATCTCCGATCTACTTGAAATTTACAGGGAACGTGGGAGGAGGTGATTAAATTTATACATGATTTTTAAATTAGTATATGATTTTTCGATATCTGGTTGGGGAAGGGGAAAATTGAAATAAACTTTGTCGATTTACTTCGATAGAATTTATAGGGACCATTGAATAGTTTGTGAAATTAATATAGGGTACGTGATAGTTCGATATCAGGTCGGAGTAGAGCGAAGGTGGGGAGAGGGTTCCCTTTTGTCCGTTTTTTTTTCTTAAATTGAAAGTAGAGGGTTTTCTATAAATGGGAACTCGATACATAATTTTATGACATATTTTATGCACAGGCTTCTGCCTGACTTCTTTTTAGTAAAGAACTTAAATTTACATGAAATTGGCAGCCAACGTAGAGGGTGCATCATTTTCCAACATTTTAGCAAATATTAATGTGGTAAAATTTTTTACTACTTTTGCTTTTTCCGATTTATTGGATGGGAAACAGTAATTCTTTATATGTTATTATAATGTAGTGCTCAATTTTCAGATATGTTGAGAAGAAGGATACCTTTCCTTGACAAACCACACTTAAAATTCACAAGAAATATAGAAGATTGTCCAACTACTTGAATACAGAACATTATTTAAAAAATTTGGAGGATAGGGTACACCCTCTCCCCGACATTTTTTAAGACGAACCGTTTTACATATGCATATCCGCCGTATTTGTACCTATAAACGAAAAAGCACGTAGTCGGATTTGTTTGAAAGAATTCAAATCTTTTCGAATTTGTTTTCAGCACGAAGGATATGGTTGACTAACTTAAAGCAAAATATTCCTACAAATACGCTTTGGAAGGCGCAGCGAAGCGGGCCGGGTTACGCTAGTAAAGTATATATATTCTTGATCAGGGAGAAATCCTAAGACGATATAAGCATGTCCGTCTGTTGTAATCATGCTACAGCCTTCAATAATGGCGCTATCGTCCTGAAATTTGGCACAGATTCGTTTTTTGTTTGCAGGCAGGTCAAGTTCGGTCCAAGTTTTGATATAGTCCCCATATAAACTGATTTCCCGATTTGGGGTCTTGGGCTTATAAAAACGTAGTTTTTATAAGCCCAATTTACCTGAAATTAATAATCTAGAGGTACTTGAGGACCATAAAAAGATGTGCCGAAAATGGTGCCCATCGGTCCATGTTTTGGTATAGCCCCCATATAGACCGATCTCCCTATCTTGCTTCTTGGGCTTCTAGAAACTGTATTTACTATCCGAGTTGCCTGAAATTGGAAATCCAGAGGTATTTTGGGAACATAAAGAGGTGTATCGAAAATGGTCCGTATCGGTCCATGTTTTGGAATAGCCCCCATATAGACCGATCTCCCGATTTTTATTCTTGGGCTTCTAGAATTCTTAGTTTTCACCCAATTGGTCTGAAAGTGGAATTCTAGAGGTATTTTAGGAACATTAAGATATGGTGAGTATTGGTCCAATATGGTTTGTGTTGACCCATGTTTTAGTATAGCCTTCACATAGAGCGATCTCCAGACTTAACTCCTTGTTTTTATCAGATTTGCACAAAAATGTAAATATACTGGAATTTTAGACCCTTAAAAATCTGTATCACATTTATTTTTACCGGTCCGTTTGGTAAGGCATCGATATAGACCGATTTAACTTCTTGATGGTACACCCAAAGAAAAAAAATATTTTCCTCCGGAATGAGATTTTAGATAAACGAAATTTACCTTTCGTATAAAGTATTTTCGTTTAGAGCAAACTAATCCGAATTTTTGATGAGCGATTCAAAGATTTTCTCTAAAATTTGTGTCAAAAGAAAACTTTGCTTGTCTAAAATTTCGTTCCTCAGAAAAGAAATCACTTCTTTCAGGGTATAGCAGGCGCACTGATCATGAAAATTTGCTTGAAACTGAAAGTAAAATTTCCAGATTTTACTCATCGTATTCATTTAAATAATGGCGGAAAAAATATACAGATTAAAGTTTTCAAATCAAGGCGTTATTTCATCATATGTTTATGATTTCTCTAAAACTCAAACAAAATTGGTTCTCATAAATCCAGAATCTGATTTAGTCTTCATAGGTAGAATCTGGTTGAACTGATTTGCTTGGGAGAAAATTTGTCATCAAACCCCCTAAAATTCTATATATTATCAAGAAACCCGCTACGAAGAAGAGTTTTCAAAGTAAACTATTATATTTGATTCATGGTGGTGGGTATTTAAGATTCGGCCCGGCCGAACTTACTGCTGTATATACTTGTTCAGATTGGATTTAGCATTTTTTTTCGACAAAATTTAAATAATTTGTACCACTTTATGAATTCTTACTCTGTTTTTAATCTATTTGAAACAAAAAAGTTAAAATTATCCATTAAAAGTATGAAAAAACCAAGTTATAATAAAATTGAATTAAAAGAACTTCCTGGGTAGTTAAAATAAAGAACATCATTGGGAGTGCATCTTTATGTGCAATCAAAGCCCAACTTGAATTTCTAAATTCGATTCGACTATAAGTAAAAATTATGCTATATTTCAGTATATACGACCGTAAGTTCGGCCAGGCTGAAGCTTATGTACCCACCACCATGGTTTGCGTAGAAACTTCTACTGAAGACTGTCATCCACAATCAAATTACTTGGGTTGCGGTAACACTTGCTAATGGCAAGGTATCTTAAAACTTCCTAACACCGCAATATATACCACATAGTCCATACACTGAAAAAAATATTGTCGTGAGGTCAAAGATTTCATGTCTTTAAAATACGAATACAAATTTTGCTTAGCTTAGAAGACGCATTTCTCTAAAATAAAGTTATTTTCCTTGTCCAAAAGTCGATAAACTTTTCAATGAAGTCGTATTGTCCTTATAATTAAGTGATTTGACTTAAAAATGGGTATCTTAACATGAAAGAAAAAGTGTTTGGGCCAAGGTTAACTTGACTTTAATAATTCAGAAAAACTCTTTAAATTTAATGAAATTGTCTTTAAATTTGTTGTCTTTTTGCATCTTGACTACAAAGCAAAATATCGTTCAAATGTAGGACATGTTTTTCAAAACTTTATTTTAAAAAATTTTTTTACGTGAAACATAGCATAATTTCTACTAGAAGTCGATTCTTAATTTGTAAAATAAATTTGTCGTTAACTCGTTTTTAAAGGACTTCGATAGTATATGGAGAAAAAGCTGAGAAAGCAAAAGATTAAAATTTGCTTCCTAGAAGCAAGTACACAAAACCAAAATTTAAAAGAGAATTGTGTCTTAAAGGTATCCTTACTTGTATTCTCCGCTTCTTTGGCTCGGAATCAATACAAATTTTTTTAAAGTAAAGACAAAATCTTTGGAACCGGGCATGCTTTTTTTTAGTGTAATTAAATATTTTCGTTGGCTCAATTTTAATAAAAAATTTTTGTGTAGCATAACTAGAATACGCATTTCTCTGATATAAAGCTTTTTTTCTTGCCCAAATCCGTTAAACTTTTCAATGAAGTCGTTTTTTCCTTATAGAAAAAATTTCGGTTTACTAAGGTCAACTTGGTTTTAATACATCTGTAAAACTCTTCAGAATTAATGAAATCGTCCTTAAATCTGTTGGCTTTTTGCATCTTGGCTACAAAGCTAAAATGGCGTTAAAAATAGGAGATGTTTTTTAACACTTTATTTTAAAGTTATTTTTTTATCTGAAATATAGCATAATTTTTACTTATAGTCAAGTCAAATTTGGAAAAAGCTGAAAACACGAATAAATGAAAATTTGTTTCCCGGAATCAAGTACGCAAAACTCAAATTTAATAGAGAATTGTGTCTTAAACGTATCCTTACTTCAATTCTCCGCTTCTTTGGCTCGGAATCAATACAAAAATCATTGGAACCATTTTTCCACCATTGTCTTTTTGTACGAGCACCTTTCTTAAATAAGAAGCTTATAGTCCAACTGTCTGAGAGTCATCATGGTACAATAAGTACCATGGCCGCCTGCGTTCGGACTCGGGTATGAATGGGAGGTCGGTTTTCATTGAACTAAACCGGCATTGATGGTAATGGTATAGGCCGGGGTAACGGTCACTGGTCGCTCCACGATCATATTCATCGACCATGGTATCAAAATATATTGACACGGATTTTCGCGGTAAAAGGAGCCAAAAGACACAAAAAGATCAGGGCCGCAGACCATAGGTTAGGTTCGGTTAGGTTATGTGGCAGCCCGATGTATCAGGCTCACTTGGACTATTCAGTCCATTGTGATACCACAGTGGTGAACTTCTCTCTTATCACTGAGTGCTGCCCGATTCCATGTTAAGCTCAATGACAAGGGACCTCCTCCGAACGGCGTTCCACATTCCAGTGAAACCACTTAGAGAAGCTTTGAAAACCAGCATTACTGAAGTGGGATAATCCACCGCTGAAAAACGTTTTGGTGTTCGGTCGTAGCAGGAATCGAACCCACGACCTTGTGTATGCAAGGCGGGCATGCTAACCATTGCACCATGGTGGCTCCCAGACCATGGACATACCAACAGAAGTCAAAGCCATCGCACTCAGCTCGCGTCAACCAAAAATGGCTTGAAATAGAGGTTCCTCACTTTTTGGAGAATTAAGTTGGCACTAAAAATGACCAAAGTGTCGATTATCTCAAGGGGACGCTTCGACGGTAATGGCCGAATAAAGGCCATAATTCGTTCTAAAGGTAGCCAATTCCAACAAATCTAATCTGAATGTAAAATGTTATGTTATTTCTGACTTTTTTTGTTTTTGTTATTTCTGACATCTAATATAGTCCTTTAAAATCATGTTAATTGCAACTTAAATTTCTCTTTTTGAGTCTCTTTTGTCATTCATCGTGATTAGACGTTTTTTAATGGCTTCTGTGTCCACGAATAATATCTGTGTTAAATGCTTTAAATCTCTGCAATCTTTAAAATATGTGAGATGTAACATCTGCAAAGCTAAATTTCATTACTTTTGTTCTGGAGTTAATGAACAAAGTACATTAGAAACTGTTAAAAAAACGAAAAATTGTGTTTACAATTGCAATGAATGCTTGCTCGTATCCAGTGATTTGGTTGCCTCTATCTCTCTACTTTCTGGAGAAATAAAAGAGCTTAAGAGTATGCATACTGTGTTTATTGATCGATCTAACACAACTGCAAATATTTCATACAATGCTGCTTCTTGTTCTAATACTGGTTTGTCATCTACATCAGTTGTGCCAAATACATTATCTGCGTTATCATTGGATTCTCTCTCTAATGCTCTCCCAATTGATGTGAATAGCTTGTGTGTACCTGTTAAGCCTATTGAGTCTGCTAATGTCACTATGCCTGTTGTTGGTTCTAATAAGAGAATGGATGCTGTTACTATTGAAGAGTTACATGTTGTGAACATAGATAGTGCTGCTAACATAGATACTGCTGCTAACATAGATACTGCTGCTTTGGAAACTGTTGGTGGTGTTAATAATAACATACCAGCAAACAATTTACAGTGGAATACTGTACAGCCAAGAAAAAATCGTAAAAAGGCTGTTATTGGGCAAAATGATAATGAAGAACTGGAAGTTGTTGTTAGAAAGAAATGGGTTCATATCTCTTCGTTCCGTCCTACAGTTACTGAACAAGAGATTATAAACTACTTAGCAAAACATCTTAAGATTGATGCCAAAAACTTTACTTGCTATAAATTAGTCAAAAAGGATGCTAATCTGAATGAATTAAGGAGCATAAATTTTAAAGTGGGTATTTCGCCTGGATTTTATAATGCAGTATTTACACCATCGCTATGGCCTGCTAATGTGCAAATTCGTCCTTTTGTGAATTTTCAAAACACTCGGACGGATATACCGGGAGCATAAAACCAGTAGAATTTTCCCTGCTCCGTGTTTACTATCAAAATATTGGTGGAATGAGAACGAAATGCGATGAACTGTTTATGGAAACGTCTCAATCAGAGTTCGATGTTATTGTTTTAACTGAGACATGGCTCAACCCGGATTTTCTGAATAGTGAATTTTTCGATATGAATACCTACAATATATACCGTAAAGATCGTGACCCTGTTAAGACTGGTCACTCTCGAGGTGGTGGTGTATTAATTGCAGTAAGAAAAGTTTTAATTTCTGCTGAAGTTCCTTTGGTAAATAATGATTCATTACTTGATCAACTTTGTATTAAACTAATTGGTTGTAAATCTGTATTATTTATTATTGTATCATATATACCACCTGGTTCTCATCAAACTTTATATGATGCTCATATTTTTAATATCACTAGCCTGGTCCCTGATAATGATTCAGCTGGCTCTTTAATTTTAGGTGATTTCAATTTATGTAATTTAGATTGGTCTAATTCCATAAATTCAAATATTTTTTATCCAAATAATGTAAATTCTACTATTGAAATAAGTTTTATTGATAACATGTATGCTTTGGATCTTTATCAAATTAATCCTCTATTTAATGCTCGTGGTAAACTTTTGGATCTGGCTTTTATAACTCAAAACGTAAAATTTCTTGTAGAGCAGTGTGCTCATCCAATCAGTTCTTCTGATAGACATCATGTACCTATGTCTCTCAAAATTGAATTTTACTGTTTTCCTAATACTACTTGTCAAATTGATGATATTTTTAATTATTCTATTGCTAATTTTGATTTAATTAATGAAATTATTAATGTAATTGATTGGTTTCATTTGTTTAGAGATAAGTGTGTTTCAAGTTGCTATACTTTATTTCTGGGGAAATTGAAGGATATCATTAAGTTGCATATACCGCGGCTTAAGCGTTGTAATCATAAACTTCCATGGTATACAAATGGTTTGAAAAAGCTAAAAAATCTAAGAAATAAATTCCATAAAAACCATAAATCCACTAATTCTGCTGAAATTAAAAGGCTTCATGAACACTATTCACGGGAATTTTTATTCTTAAATAAGTTTCTTTATAAACAATACATCACTGATTATGAAGGCAAAATAAAAAGTAATCCTAAATCGTTCTGGCAATTTATTAAATGTAAGAAAGGACATAGTGATTTTCCTTCTTCAATGCATATGGATGAAGTGTTTGCAGATTCATCGCAATCTCAGGCAAATTTATTTGCTAAATTTTTTAGTTCTAATTTTCAGAAATTCGATTTAAATGAGTTGGATTCTAGAATCTTAGAAAATGTTAGCTCTGTTCTAGATATGGGTTTGATCCAGTTCTCACTGGATGATGTTTGGAATTCATTGTTAAATCTTAATGATTCGGTGAGGTCAGATATGGATGGCCTTTCTTCTTTATTTTTGAAGAAATGTGCCTCATCTATTTCTGGACCTCTACAATATATTTTTAATTTATCTTTAAGAAATGGTTTATTTTTAGATAATTGGAAAACTGCGTCTGTTACGCTTGTCTTTAAGTCTGGTTTGAAGGGGGATATTCGTAATTATAGGCCAATTTCCAAATTGTCTAATATATCTAAAATCTTAGAACATTTAGTTTATGAAAGAATAGTTTCGACAGTACGGCATCATATCTCAGATGTTCAACATGGGTTTGTAAAGAATCGCTCGGCAGTTTCAAATTTATTAGTATTTACTAATTTCTGTTTAAATAGTCTAGAAAAGGGGAACCAAGTTGACACTATATACTTGGATTTCTGCAAAGCTTTTGATAAAGTTTCACATAATATTTTGCTTGCAAAGCTTTACAAAATTGGTTTCCACTCGAGTTTACTGCAGTGGTTACGGGCATATTTAAATATGAGAAAATGTTTTGTTTATGTGGATGCTTCAATATCGGAACCCTATATTGCTACGTCTGGAGTTCCCCAAGGTAGTATTCTTGGTCCTTTGTTATTTATATTATTCCTTAATGATGTTATATTTTGTTGCCATTTTGCTAACTGTCTGATTTATGCAGATGACATTAAGATATTTGCAAATATTAAGTCCTTATCTGATGTATTCTTGCTACAATCTGATTTGGATAGATTATTCTCGTGGTGTGAATTGAATTTATTGCCTTTGAATGTGTCTAAATGCGTATATCTATCCTACTCGAGAAGAATTAATGACCTGAATTCTTCGTATTTTATAAATAATCAGGAGCTGCTAAAGGTTGATCATGTTCGTGATTTGGGGGTAGTTTTTGATGCTAAATTTTCCTTCAAATTGCATATAGATTATATAATGCCAAAGGCTTATTCGATGTTGGCATTTGTTAAACGGAATTCTAAGGAATTCGTAGATCCATATACAAGAAAAAAACTATACACTAGCTTTGTGAGATCTAGGCTGGAATATGCCGCTATTGTTTGGAATCCTATATATACTGTCCATTGCGATCGAATTGAAAAATTGCAGAAAAAGTTTATAAAGTTTGCATTATTGTCGGTGCCTTTTACTGATCCTTTGCCTTCATATGAAGCTAGGTGTAGGCTAATTCATTTGGATTCTCTTCAATCGCGTAGATTAAAGTTTTCAGTTTTGTTTATTTATAAAATAATTAATGGATTTATAGATTGTCCGTCTCTTTTAGAGTTGATTGGTTTTAATGTACCAATACATTGTTTGCGAAAGCATGATTATTTTGCAATTCCTGCTCATAGAACAAACTATGGATCTTCGGAACCAATTTTAAGATCTCTTAAAGAATTTAATAATTTAAATAATAACTTTGATTTAGATTTTTCAATTTCCCTAAATAGTTTTAATTCTATTTTAGACTTAATTTATTTTAAGAATTGCTAGTCTGTAAGGAATGTATTCCATAGACTGAATAAATAAATAAAAAAAAATAAAAAAAAAATAAATAAATAAATAAATTCGGACCTGACTACAAGTACAAATTATACTTTGTTTCAAGTAAAAAGTCTTTAAAATAAGTGTTAAAAAAATTTAATATTTTTAAACGCTTTTGTTCTTAGTAAGATGCAAAAAGTCAACAAACTTAAAGATAATTTTATTAATTTTTCAGAATTTTTCAGAATTTGTAATAAAATTTTTAAAGTTGAGCTTAGTCAAACAAAATTTTCTTTCATTTTTGAATACCCAATTTTAAGTCGAATTAGTTAACTATAAGTACAAAACGATTTCATTGAATTGTTTTATCGACTTTTGAACAAGGAAAAAACTTTATATCAGAGAAATGTGTCTTCTATGATTAGCAAAATTCGGAGTCGTATTTTGAGGACACGAAATCTTTAGCCTGAAGACAATATTTTTTCAGTGTTAGGGGGGGAGTGGTGGTATTGCAAATGGGCCATATCAAATCTTTAGGTATATTCTCCCAATAAACCGATCTCCAGATTTGACTTCTGGAGCCTCCAGAAGCAGTACTCCGAACATCTTTTACGTTTGAAATTCGGTGTGCTATATCAATACATTGCCCTCTAACTACACTGAAAAAAATATTGTCGTGAGGTCAAAGATTTCATGTCTTTAAAATACGAATGCAAATTTTGCTTAGCATAGAAGACGCATTTCTCTAGTATAAAGTTTTTTTCCTTGACCAAAGGTCGATAAACTTTTCAATGAAGTCGTATTGTCCTTATAATTAAGTGATTTGATTTAAAAATGAATATCATAACATGAAAGAAAAAATGTTTGGGCTAAGGTCAACTTGACTTTAATAATTTAGAAAAAATCTTTAAATTTAATGAAATTGTCTTTAAATTTGTTGTCTTTTTGCATCTTGACTATAAAGAAAAAAATCGTTCAAATATAGGACATGTTTTTCAACACTTTATTTTAAAGAGGTTTTTTACTTGAAACATAGCATACACGCAGAGAAGAAACATGATTGCCACAATCATATTCGAAGAGCAAAATAATATGATAGCAGCTATTTTTGCGGCGACCATGTAACATTTTAACCTGCAACCATGTTGGCTCAGTGAACATGGTTCTAAGAAAAATACAATTGTTCTCATCTAAAATGTTATTATATTGATAAAAAGAATTTTGTTTCCATTAAAAGACAATGGTCACGATCTAAAATGTTATGTTATTCGTCAAAAATGTTTTTCTTCTAGTTAAAAGAACATGGTCACAACCTAAAATGTTTTGATTTTTATGAAAAAACTTTTTTCGTCGTCGAAAAAAGGACACCACTTGAGAAAAGAAAACACAAAATCAACTTTATTTATTTGTTTTTATTTATTTATAAACTAATTCATTGTTTATTTGTATTTATAATGTCGTGCAAGCAAACTTCACATATTTTTACACACTCTAGTTTGGTTCAATTTCAACAATAAGTAATCATTCCATATTTACTTCGTGCCCATCAAATGTACAAACGCAGACATCATGTAACTGCAAATAAAAATAAATTATACCATATATCAAAATGCAGAACAAAAACCAGGTATATTTTTTTTAATTACACTTTCCTTTTTTGTATTCACATAAAACCACGTGCCATTTCTGAATAAATAAATTAACACAAAACACAATAATTCCGTATTCTCCGTCCATTCCAAGAAACAATCAACACACGACTGACGCGCAAAATGAAAATCGTGTGTACCTGCTCAATGTTTTTAAAAAATTCTTGTCGCTGCAAAAAAAAATTAAAAAGTTAAATGGTCACGAAAACAATGTACATGGTCTTTATGGCCATGTAATGGTTGTAGACATGTCTATACGTAAACTATAAAAATACTTTTTTCTCTGCAAAAAAGTAAAAAAAATTGAATGGTCAGATACATGATTTTCAGATACATGAATGGTCAGATACATGATTTTCTCAAATTCTATCATTTAAATAATAGAACATGTTTGCGGCATTTGAGAACCATTTAAATGCTTATTGCCAACATATATTTTTCTCCGCTCGAAAATTATTTTTACAAAGACAAAATACATGGTTTTCGCGACAATTACATACTCTAAATAAGCATTAAATGGATGCGGCAACCATGTCCAAACATGTTTTTTCTGTGCGTGTAATTTCTACTAGAAGTCGAGTCTTAATTTGGAAAATAAAGTCGTCGTTAACTTGTTCTTAAAGGACTTTGATAGCATATGAAGACAAAAAGCTGAAAAAGCGAAAAATTAAAATTTGCTTCCTAGAAGCAAGTACACAAAACCCGATTTTAAAAGAGAATTGTGTCCTAAAAATATCCTTACTTGTATTCTCCGCTTCTTTGGCTCGGAATCAATACCAAATTTTTTAAAGTAAAGACAAAATATTTGGAACCGGGTATGCTTTTTTTTCAGTGTACCCTGCGAACATTTGTCCATAATTAGATATCTGCAGATTTGACTTCTGGAGCCTTCACTGGATGAGTACATTGCATTTGATTCAATGAGCGGTTGTGGTAGACACAAACAAATACATCACTTCTACTCCGAGTATTTTTATACCCAGCGCCACACTGTTATAAGTTAGTGCATATGTTTGCAACACCCAGAAGAAGACGAGATAGACACATGATGTCTTTGGCAATAATGCTCAGGGTGGGTCCCTGAGTCGATCTAGCCATGTCCGTCTGTCCGTCCGTCTGTGAACACATTTTTGTGATTAAAGTCTAGGTCACAGTTTAAGTCCAATCGCCTTTCCAATTTGGCACAAGTTCCTGTTTTGGGTCAGAATAGAACCCTATTGATTTGGAAGAAATCGGTTCAGATTTAGATGTAGCTCCCATATATATCTTTCGCCCGATATGCACTTATATGGACCCAGAAGCCAGAGTTTTACCCTGATTTGCTTGAAATTTTGAACCAGGAAAACAATAAGTACTATAGTCAGGTGTGCCAAATTTGATTGAAATCGGTTCAGATTGAGATATAGCTCTCATATACATCTTTCGCCCGATATAGACTTTTTTTGGTTGAAACACTAGGAGTAAACACTAGGAGTACAATTAGTAGTGTAGTCAAGTGTGCTAAATGTTATTGAAATCGGTTCAGATTTAGATATAGCTCCCATATATATATATATCTATATATATATATATATATATATATCTATATATATATATATATATATATATATATATATATATATATATATATATATATATATATATATATATATATATATATATATATATATATATATATATATATATATATATATATATATATATATATATATATATATATATATATATATATATATACATATATATATATATATATATATATATATATATATATATATATATATATATATATATATATATATATATATATATATATATATATATATATATATATATATATATATATATATATATATATATATATATATATATATATATATATATATATATATATATATATATATATATATATATATATATATATATATATATATATATATATATATATATATATATATATATATATATATATATATATATATATATATATATATATATATATATATATATATATATATATATATATATATATATATATATATAATACCCTGTTCCACACTGTGGAACAGGGTATTATAAGTTAGTGCATATGTTTGTAACACCCAGAAGGAGACGAGATAGACACATGGTGTATTTGGCAATAATGCTCAGGGTGGGTCCCTGAGTCGATATAACCATGTCCGTCCGTCTGTCTGTGAACACATTTTTGTGATCAAAGTCTAGGTCGCAATTTAAATCCAATCGCCTTCAAATTTGGCACATGTTCCTAATTTGGGACAGAATAGAACCCTATTGATTTTGGAAGAAATCGGTTCAGATTTAGATATAGCTCCCATATATCTCTTTCGCCCGATATGCACTAATATGGACCCAGCAGCCAGAGTTTTATACCGATTTGCTTGAAATTTTGTACAACATAACACTTAGTCGTATAGTCAAGTGTGCAAAATTTGATTGCAATCGGTTCAGATTTAGATATAGCTCCCATATATATCTTTCGCCCGATATGGACTTCTATGGCCCCAGAAGCCAGATTTGTGGCCGAATTTGGTTGAAATTTTGCACTAGAAGTACAATTAGTTGTATAGTCAAGTGTGCTAAATTTGATTGAAATCGGTTCAGATTTAGATGTAGCTCCCATATATATCTATCGCCCGATTTGGACTAATATGGTCCTAAAAGCCAGAGTTTTGGCCCAATTTGGTTAAAATTTTGCACAGGAAGTAGATTTGGCATTGTAGCTATGCGTGCCAAATTTGGTTGAAATCGATTCAGATTTAGATATAGCTCCTATATATATCTTTTGTCTGATTTGGACTTATATGGCCTCAAAAGCCAAAGTTTTGCCCTGACTTGCTTCAAATTTTGCACAAGGAGTACGTTTAATAGTATCGGTAATTGTACCAAATTCGGTTGAAATCGTTTCAGATTTAGATATAGCTCCCATATATATTTTTCGCCCGATTTACACTCATAGGACCACAATTTTTAATTTTTAACTCCGAATTAGATAAAATTTTGCACAGGGAGTAGAATAAGCATTCTAGCTATGCGTGCCAAATTTGGTTGAAATCGGCTCAGATTTAGATATAGCTCCCATATATATGTTTTTCTGATTTCGACAAAATTGGTCAAAATACCAACATTTTCCTTGTTAAATCGCCACTGCTTAGTCGAAAAGTTGTAAAAATGACTCTAATTTTCCTAAACTTCTAATACATATATATCGAGCGATAAATCATAAATAAACTTTTGCGAAGTTTCCTTAAAATTGCTTCAGATTTAAATGTTTCCCATATTTCTTTATTAAAATTGTGTTCCACCCTAGTGCATTAGCCAACTTACATTTTGAGTCTATATATTTTGTAAAAGTCTATCAAATTCTGTCCAAATCGAGTGATATTTAAATGTATGTATTTGGGACAAACCTTTATATATAGCCCCCAACACATTTAACGGATGTGATATGGTATCGAAAATTTAGATCTACAAGGTGGTGCAGGGTATAATATAGTCGGCCCAGCCCGACTTTAGACTTTCCTTACTTGTTTTTTAATAACATAGTGTACCATCCCAGGGCATTAGTCGACTTAAATTTTAAGTCTATAGATTATAAATTTTGTTCAGATGGAGTCAGGTTTAAATGTATGTATTTGGGACAAAAACCTTTGTATATAGCACCCAACACATTTGACGGATTTGATATAGTATCGAAAATGTGGATTTACAAAGTCGTGCAGGGTATAATATAGTCGGCCCCGCCCGACTTTAGACTTTCCTTACTTGCTTCCCTTGTAGTTTTGCCAATGGCAAGACACCGGATAGTGTTTTGTGGTTTTACCCAATGCAAACGACTTTTTGTGGGTATATCGGATGAAAGGAAAAAAATAACACCGGCTACAGTTCTCTGTTGCACAATCGTCCATTCACAAAATGGGCGCTATAGACAACATATCGGACTTTATAAAAAAAATTAATCTTTGCATAAACATTTCGAGTTTATTGTTTTTAATGGTATAATAATCATGATTATATTCCCATGCTCAATTTAAATGCATACATAATATCTGTTTTATGTAAGCACAAAGATAACATATTTACCATTTTTTTTGCTTTGTGGTTTTACACATATTTTATAATTGTTCCCAACAGAATGCGCAACCATTCAGATGTATTGCCTTTGTTTTATTTTTTTTTTTTAGTTTCTGGGTTATTTGCTTAATATTTTGCTGTTGCTATTCGAGAATAGCATTTTCCAGGAATATGAAATATTCAAATGGATTAACTTGGTGGTTTTCAATAGTTGCTTTCTGTGTTCAACCACCACTGTTTATTTGTTTTTGAGAAAATCCATTTAGCAAACTCTAACTTCGGGGATATAGTTTGTTTTTTTGAAGGACAAAAGGGAGAATGGATTTGTTTTTAAGGTATTAAAAGTTTTAGAGAGTTGTGGTGTTATCACCTAGATCTCTACTAGCGAATGAGACACAGTAAGAAAGACTAGTGGTTTGGATCCCAAAACTTTAATTTGGAATTACTGCAAATATCCTACAAATGGGTGTGACGTGGGACAAAAGTTCTTCAAAATATATCTCAAATGGATAGAACTACACTAAAAAACCATTTTCGTGAACAAAGATTTAATGTCATTAAAATATGATGTTTTCCAGCATTTTATTTTAAATATGTAGTTTTTATTTCTTGAACATATCATATTTTCTACTTGAAGTCAGGTCTGAGTTTGAAATTTTAGGATCTCGTTAGCAGGTTATTAAAACGCCTTAAGAAAGTAGGTAAAGTAGAAAGTCGGGCGGGGCCGACTATATCATACCCTAAACCATCTTTACTGAATTAGTAAACATAAGCACTTGTGTGGTAACATTGATATAGGTCTTGGAGATAAACCGCAGTTGCATATTTAAGAAAATTAAGGGTACATGTTTATGGGTGCTATGTCTCAATCTGACTATAGCTCATATTTAGTGTTGCCAGGGAAAATGTTCGGTTTACCCTACAAGGCCAAAAAAAGTTCCCTACTTTCCCATACATTTCCAAACAATTTTCCCTACAATATTTTTCGTTTTCGTTTAAACAAATTTTACAAAATAACAAGTATACACGGTCGTAAGTTCGGCCAGGCCGAAGCTTATGTACCCTCCACCATGGATTGCGTAGAAACTTTTTCTAAACACTGCCATCAACAATCGAATTACTTAAGTTGCGGTAACGCTTGCCGATAGCAAGATATATTGAAACCTCCTAACACCGTCTTCTAAATTGTATGTAAGTCCATACGTGGTATATACTAAATCAAAAAATATCGATCCAATACGTATATAATTCAGTTTGACAAAATTTTCTATAGACATAAAATTTTAATAGAATAATTTTTTAATAGAAATAAAATTTTAACAAAATTTTGTATAGAAATAAAATTTTCACAAAATTTTCTATAGAAATAAAATTTTGACAAAATTTTCTAAAGAAATAAATTTTTGACAAAATTTTCTATAGAAATAAAATTTTTACAACATTTTCTATAGAAATAAAAATTGGCAAAATTTTCTATAGAAATAAAATTTTGACAAAATTTTCTATAGAAATAAAATTTTGACATAATTTTCTATAGAAATAAAATTTTGACAAAATTTTCTATAGAAATAAAATTTCGGTACATTATTTTTGGCGACATGGACCAATTTTTGTGTGATTGGCGATCGATATGGACCAATTTTAGCATGGTTGTTAGCGGCCATATACTATCGTAATGTGTCAAATTTCAACCGAATCATCCAAGAGGTTCCGGAGGTCAAATCTGGGGATTAATTTATATGGGGGCTACATATAATTATGTTAGAGACCATATACTAACACCACGTACCAAATTTCAACCGGTTCGGGAGAATTTATCTCCTCCAAGATGCTCCGGAGGTCAAATCTGGGGATCGGTTTATATGGGGGCTACATATAATTATGGACCGATATGGACCACTTTTTGCATGGTTGTTAGAGACCATATACTTACACCACGTACCAAATTTCAACCGGATCGGGAGAATTTAGCTCCTCCAAGATGCTCCGGAGGTCAAATCTGGGCATTGGTTTATATAGGGGCTATATATAATTATGGACCGATATAGACCAATTTTTGCATGATTGTTAGAGACCATATACTAACACCACGTACCAAATTTCCACCGGATCGGATGAAAAATTCTTCTCTAAGAGGCTCCGCAAGCCAATCTGGGGGTCGGTTTATATGGGGGCTATACGTAAAAGTGGTCCAATATGGCCTATTTGCAATACCATCCCACCTACATCACAAACAACTACTTATGCCAAGTTTCAAGTCAATAGCTTGTTTCGTTCGGAAGTTAGCGTGATTTCAACAGACGGGCACGGACACGCTTAAAACGACTCAGAATTTCACCACGACCCAGAATATATATACTTTATGGGGTCTTACAATAATATTTCGATGTGTTACAAACGGAATGACAAAGTTAATATACCCCCATCCTACACCCTCATAAAAAATCGCTTCTGTAACATATACTCCCAAACATATTTTGCTTCAAACATATACATTTTTGGGTATTGCCCAAACATTTATATGTTTGATCTCTTCCAATATATAATATGTTTGAAAACATATTGGTCTAAATAATATATGTTTGGGTAGTCTAAGTTCCAAACATTTTGTATTTTTGCATCCAAATTCAATAATGTTGTCTTCCAAAAAACAATATGTTATTTTGTGAACATATAATATGTTTGGAAGCATTTTGCACCCAAAAATATTATATGCTTAAAAAAAATCTCCCAAACAATATTGTGCTCAAAATTTTATTTATTTATTTATATATTTACAATCATAATGAATTATGAAAATAAACAGGTAAAATAGGTGCTAACAACATAGGTTTTCGACCTGAATGCTCAAAATTTTCTTTCTGTCTAATTGTATATTCCCCCACATCTTTCTCACTTCCACGACATTTTTTAGTTCTTAGCACCTTTTTCTGTAATACAAACATTGTAGAAGAAATTATTCAATTTTTTTTATTTTAATTTTACCTTTTGCCGGACGGGGATTCGAACAGCGGACCACACAGTTTGTAAGGATCAAAGAAGTAGCTGATCAATTGCCCAAGGAAAAATAAAATGTTAA
This sequence comes from Haematobia irritans, assembly GCF_050003625.1. Taxonomy (NCBI): domain Eukaryota; kingdom Metazoa; phylum Arthropoda; class Insecta; order Diptera; family Muscidae; genus Haematobia; species Haematobia irritans. The sequence goes on from NC_134400.1 coordinate 121,758,728, forward strand.
TTTTGTAATAACAAGCAACAACCACCAACTTAATTCAATATCGCTCCCTGTTAAATAGCGCTCCAAGCTACTAAACACATATATGTTTATAGGTTATTTCTAAATTAATATATGTTTGCATCCAAGCATATTATATTTACAAACATTTTATGTCCCAAACATAATATGTTCTAACATATTAACATATATGTCCCAAACATGTTATGCTAGTTTATGAACATTATATGCTTGCACTCAAAAATATTGTGTTTAAAAATTTGTGTTCCAAACATATAATGTTTATAGCCAAACATATGAAACAGTCTTTTTCATCCGTGTATGGTGGGGTGTAAATAAAATATTTACATCAGAGAATTGCGTCTTCTATGCTATTAAAAAATCGCATTCGTATTTTAAGGACATATAATCTTTGGCCTCTCGACAATATTTTTTCAGTGTAGAAAGAAAAAATCTCTTTACTTCAGAAAATATTTCTATGTTAGAAGATTAATATGCCAATTTTTACTTCTACTTCTAGGTAAGTTCTGGCAACTGGATTTAATAATTACATGGTAAGTCTATAAGATGGTTAAGCTATCTACACTGCGACTTTTTTCAAGCGATGTCCAGCGAAATCCTAGATATTCTACTATATAATTCAAGGTCCTGTCCCTCTAATTGAAACCCTTGTTCATATACTGTATACGAGTCTCCGCGGAAGGATCTCAACCAATCGTATTCGTGACATTTAAATCTTCTAATATGGTTCTAAATTCTACATTCGAGCGTGTTGGTTGCCTATTGCTAGCAGAAATTTAGTTAGACTTATCTATATGACTTTCAAGTTGCATATCTTCGTTTCCCTTTCATTTGGTCCAGACTCAGAGACCAGCAGAAAAAATATTATTTATGGAACTTTTTTGTCGTAAAAATTTTATTTTCTCGCTAAACATATACACACAGAGAACAGTTTGGTTGGAAATCGGTTCTGATAATGAAAATTCTACATTTAGAATTATATATTAGTTGTGTCAATCTATTTCCTTTAATGCAATCATTTTTTCATGCTAACTATCATTTGGCAATCATTTCAATAGAATTCCGTTTGTGATACAAGACAAATGGTTGAAGCAACAAAATCTATGTATTTTGTAGCATTTGTTTTAAATTCTGTTGGCACGACCAACTTTAAATAAATTTCGTAACCGTCATTTACTAATCAGCACTGACAATCAGTATTCACAACCGAATCCTATTCGAAATATTTTCAAATGTCACTTAAATTTTTGCTTATTATTTGGTGCTCAAAGAAGATATTTTTTCTTTCAAATTAAGCATCACAAGGACGATTTTTAAGCCGCTGCAAATTTTATTGGCATCCACAATGCATTCTAAGATATTCTTTTGATGATGTCCGACTGAGAATAATGAATGAGATACACATGATATTGAAGTATAATAATTTATGTTGGGTATATTATAGGGCACAAAGAATCATGCGTACCACACCCCAATCGGATTTAATGATATATATCCAGGATTCATTGTCTACTGGGAACCTCAAAGAGATGTCGCAGTGAATAAAGTGGTAGGTTCTTAACTGTTTTTATAAACATGAGTGCACCAAAATCTAACTAATATTATTTGATTTGTTTTTAACCCTGGACAGTCATCCTTCGTCAAAATGACGACGCGTAATTTCATTTTCGATTTAAAGTGCTTTTTGGTCGATTGGGAAATGTTAAAATTGAGTTATACCAATACAACCATTTTATGAATTTTTGTGTTACACTAATTAAAAACACATTGAATAAGGAAATAAACTCAACTTTGGGTCTCATTGGGTCTCACGATGCAAATTATAGCGTCATGAAATAAGCCGTAGTCAAAATGACGAAGGATGACGTTTGTGTACAAAAAATAAGAATGACTTTCCAGGGTTAAACAATAATCCAATATACAACGGACCCAAATGGATACAAAGGGTCGTGGGCCAGATTCGGCCGAACACTCAAAAGTTATTTTTTTTTCATAATTCCTAACACACTATCGGGAGGCACTCAGCAATAAGAAGTTCATCACTTGTGGTTTCAAAATTGGCTAGCTTGTCCAAACGTGTCTGTAGGAACAGACCAACATAACTTATAGCGACCATCCTACATCGACCAAAAATAACTTATATGCACAAACTGATAACACGGGTCCATTTTTATGCCTTTTAATATTTAAAACAAAAGTCGACTTTCCACTGAATGTCATAATGGGATGAGTATTAAATTTTGTGTTTAGCTATACATCTTTAATACAAATATTTAAATGTTTTAAACTAAATATAAAAATAAAATAAAATTTAAATGTAATTAAGTTTTTTATTCGGTTATAGTGCTATTAAAGTTGGGTGACACAACCAAATGAAGAGGGGAACAAGGACCAATTCCATCGTCTGATACAACCAACTCCATTTATAGTATTAGTTGGATTTCCCACAATTCGATTGAGTCGACCGAATTTGTCGGGCGACACAACTGCCAACAGATAGTTGTTGCAACTGCCAAAAGGAGGTTGGCAATAAATTCGGTTATCACAACCAATCTGTATTCTCTGTGTACATGGCATCCGAAGATGTGGTTTTCTCGGTAACATTTTGCTCTTGAAGCATGTTTAAACTTCCGACGGATGAGAAGCTCTCTGGGAACCTTTTTCATTTTCAAACTGAAATTACTCCTTAATGATCCAAGGAAAGTATACCCGATCCCAACATGTAATCCAAGAAAATTTTATATATAATAGTTCCAAAACGGTCAGACCAACAAGTTAGTTTCTAGTGAGTTTCCCAGCAAAAAAATTACAAAGTTGCTCTAAAGGCACAACATTAAAAGCGCTTCCAAAGATAATAATTAATAAAATGGTAAAAATTATGAAAATGCTGAATCCATTCTAGAAAAATTTGCCAATTTTGCACTACTTCCGGATCCAAAGAGAACATTTTCACTACTTTTTTGGCAACGCTTTTTTGCTTGGGTTGAATGTGTTTAGTACGGGAACGTGTGAAATTAATTTTTTTCGCTTTTTTTTATTTTTGTAATACATCTCTAAAACGGAAACAGAAATATAGACATCAATGAAGAAATTAGTGTTGACGACGATGGTGAAGATGAAGAAACTTATGCTCAGCAACCGATATGAATCAATTTCCGGATGGTTAGAGGGCCAAATTTCAACCGGACCAGATGAAATTTAAGACAAATATTGGTTTATATGGGGGCTATAGGTATAGTTATGGACCGATATGGACCAAGTTTTGCATATTTGTTAGATAGCATATACTGAAATCACCTACCAAATTTCAATTGGATCAGATGAAGTCCCTCCTTCAAAAGGCTACGGAGGTCCAATCTGGGGATCAGATTATATGTATATCGGTATATAAATATGGACCTATATGAACCAATTTTTGCACGGTTTTTGTAGGACACATACTAACGTGTTTGAAATTGCAATAGAATTTTCTCTTCCATGACGGGATTTTGTACTTAAGAAGTCAAATCTGGAGGTCGTTATCTGATATGGACCCTTTGCAATAGCATCCGACCTACGTTCCATAGTCGTGAACAGACGGGGACAAAATGAAACGGAAACGTTCACAGAAAATCAAAACGGAATGTTCACAATTTCGTCCACGGGCGTTTACGATGTCATGAACGGCATTCGTTTTTCTTTGGCCATGAAAAGTCTTAAAATAATCGTCCCACGTTATTATGGCAACTCCCTCGGTGGTGCAATGTGCTAAGGCGCCTGTTAACGCGTATGGTGCAGAAAACACAGGTTCGAGTCACGCTAGCGGAAATCTTTTTTTAATTTTGTTTATAAAGTCGTAACCATAACGTTTTCAGATCATGAACCCTGGTTGTTGGTTTGACAACACATGGTGTCATTTTATCGTGGTCAGATTGACACCGCCTGTTCACAGTTTGACACCACATGTTTGTTGATTCACTTTCATGAACGAATCGTTTTGAAATGTGCACGCCGTTCATGATTTTTTCTATGAGTGTACAACGTTTCAAGTCGATAGCATGTTTCGTTCGGAAATTGGAGTGATTGATTGACTCAGAATATCACCACGACCCAGACTATATATCTTCAATGGGGTCTGAGACCAATATTGCGACGTGTTTCAAACGGAATACAAAGAAATTTAAACATACATTTTCAAAGAAAATTCCATAAATGACTCAACCTTCGGAGGGTTAAGGTGATACTATTCCTGCTACACGCAGAGAAGGAATATGATCACCTCAAACATGTTTCAAGAGCAAAATGTTATTTTTGTATGGTGACCATGTAACATGTGTGTCACTAAAATGTTATTTTATCATCAAATATAACCTGCTTGCCAAAATCAGATACATGATTTCCGAGAAAATAACGAAAACCATGTTACATGGTCACCACCCAAAAATAACATTTTGCTCTTAAAACATGTTTGTGGTGATCATATTCCTTCTCTGGGTGTATGGGTGCAGCTTCAATTTAAAAACCCACCCCACCTTAATGTAAAAGTATACCAATGTTTGCAAAAAAAAAAAAAAAAACTACATTCGTCCTGGGTGTTACACGCATTAACACGAAAACAAATATATCGCTCAAAGCCACAGGTAAACAAGAAATAAAAGTCGTTGATGTTCAGTCATTTATTTTGTTAAACTGTTGGATTTTTCCTCGTAAGTGGAAAAGTTGTGCTATACACGTGCTATTGTCCAGTTCACATATACACTCTGAAAATCCTTATGTTTTCAATGTTTCAACGAAAAAGGTTATGTCGTGTTTCTTGTCCATTCCTGCCGAAGCGCCGATTTTAACAAGTCTGTCCGGTAGGCAACAGTTAGGATTTTCTTTTTCCCGGACTTTTTCCATTCCCGGGAAAGCGGGAATTTTTTTCGAATTTCCCGGGATCCCGGTCAAAGGGAAACCTGATTTGATGTGGCATACATTTAGACATTTGAATAAAACTATAAATCGCCTATAGCTATGGTTATAAGGCGCTACCTGGACAACTGACAATATATATTCTGTTGATCTCTTACATCAGCCATAAATCATAATAAAATACGAAATATTTTGTAATACAAAAATTTTTACAATGGTTAAGACAGTCTCTTTGGGTATAGTTTTCGGAAGCACACTATTAATATAGAGGGATTTGTTGAACATTAAAAAACTGTTTGGAAATGAAAGAAACTTATTTCGATTTCACCATCGTAAAACGGGGTCACTATAATCACATATTTGGTCAATATTCCCAAAAGGGAAACGCTATCGCCTAATACCTCATTCGCAGTACACTTCCAAAATCCACTTTAACTAGATTTTAACTGTCATTTGACTTATAAATAACGAATTTAAAATCAATTTTTAATAGATTGCGAGCCTAATGTGTATAAGGTATAGGCTTGAAATGAAAATAACTATCTTAATAAAGGTTAGAATTTTCATATTTCATTAACCCTTCGTTGCATGATTTAATTTGAGCAAGAATAAAAATTTTTTGGTATGTTAGAATTGTTGTATATGGAGTTATGATACCGTAAACCAATTTTCGTTCGCTTCTGATCACTGGAGCGAAAGTTACGTAACATTGCATATATGCAATTTCTTGCAGATAATCAATTTCTTTAGTCCACGTTGTTATCTCTATATATCACAGGTAGAGGAGAAAAGTGACCAGATAAAAAAATTTTTAAGTGAAAAATGTTATTGTTGGATGGGGAAAATGGAACATTTTTACTAAAAAAAAATTGTTTTCTCGCCAAACATAAAATGTTTGCCAAAATCAGATACCATGGTCACGTCAAACATGTTACATGTTCCCCATCGAAAACTAACATTTTACTTCTGAAACATGTTTGAGGTGATCATATTCCTTCTCGGGGTGCAATATTACAAGTCAAACTCTTGGGATTCTAAATAATTTCTGTCTTTTTTGATGCACAGAGCCCCCAGTTTTGCATTTAACACAAAGGGAAGTGAACATGGAGAACGCAATCCCATAGATTCGAGACCGTTTGCCGAGCTTCGCCAAACTATTCCACGTGGAACAGTGCAATGGTCGTAGGGGCGACGAAACTTCTAGGGGGTGACCAAAACAAGAAAAAGGCTGGAGAACTACAATGCTTAAAGAAAAGAGGAACAGAAACGTCATAGCAATCATTCCCGGATACCTAGAGTTGGATGTACATCTGTGCCGAGTAAGAAGAGCGGATGCTTGTGTATGCAGTCGTATTTTGACGAAAAAGAGACTTTGGAACTCTGTTTATGTCAAATGCTACGCTTTTACAAGATAAAGAAGCCGCCTATCTTATATGAATCGGTATGATGGAACAAAGAAGTTGGAGCGTACCACAAGCTGAAACCTGGTTTTGGTATATGCCAGCTTATATGATACACGGAAACCTGGACCCTCGTTTTTACTTAGGGTAGGTATAATGGCGAACCAAAACTTCATTTTCACTTAGACTTTTCGGTTAATTATGATACCACAATATTGACCTTCTGTTTATCACTGAGTGCAGTTGGATTCAATATTAAGCTCTATAGCTGAGTTCGAACGGTCTTTCACCATGAGGAAGCTTTTAAACACCTACAATTGTCACCAACATATTGACAGGGGATAGACTACCGCAAAAAAAATGTGAACCCATTTAACCTATCTATCACGATGATATACGTGTAACAATTACAACCCAGCAGCTTGTATGTTATACGATTCTCCAACGATTTAGGCCAAGGATCAACTCGAATCTTCTTCTACGACCTCGATTTATATAAAAATCGGTGTTTGAATCTCCATCATCATCAAAATACTCGGCTTTATATTCATATTCGTCGCTAAGTGTCCTAGTAGTAATAAAAATTGATAGAATGCATGATAGTGCACATATGCAATTATATGGCATATATACTGAAAAAAATATTGTCGTGAGGTCAAAGATTTCATGTCTTTAAAATACGAATACAAATTTTGCTTAGCATAGAAGACGCATTTCTCTAAAATAAAGTTGTTTTCCTTGTCCAAAAGTCGATAAACTTTTCAATGAAGTCGTATTGTCCTCATAATTAAGTGATTTGACTTAAAAATGGGTATCTTAACATGAAAGAAAAAATTTATAACTTTAATAATTCAGAAAAATTCTTTAAATTTAATGAAATTGTCTTTAAATTTGTTGTCTTTTTGCATCTTGACTACAAAGCAAAAAATCGTTCAAATATAGGACATGTTTTTCAAAACTTTATTTTAAAGAAGTTTTTTACTTCAAACATAGCATAATTTCTACTGGAAGTCGAGTCCTAATTTGGAAAATAAAGTTGCCGTTAACTCGTTTTTAAAGGACTTTAATAGCATATGAAGAAAAAAAGCTGAGAAAGCGAAAAATGAAAAATTTGCTTCCTAGAAGCACGTACACAAAGCCCAAATTTAAAAGAAAATTGTGTCTTAAAAGTATCCTTACTTGTACTCTCCGCTTCTTTGGCTCGGAATCAATACCAAATTTTTAAAGTAAAGACAAAATCTTTGGAACCGAGTATGCTTTTTTTTTTTAGTGTATGCAATGACAGTTCATATCGGCTCAAACGCATGAAATTGCAGATATGATATCATTCATTGTAGAGCTCTTGTAAATATAATTTGTATTATAAAACTATACGTAGCGTTTAGAATCGAGTAAACTTTTCATTTTATATTTACATTTGAAAAAAAGTTTCATAATATTAAAACAAATAAGTTAAATTTTTCGAGGTACTCAAAATGCTTATTTTAATTTCGCTTTATTTAAATGAAATTGTTACGATAGTGGACAAAATCTTTATCAAATATTATCAACGGCTTTCAAAATGTGAATAACAAAAAAAAATATGGTAAAATATGTAAAAGAATAGGAGCTAGATAGGCAAGAAACTAACATTGCATATATGCAATGTCATGCAACGAAGGGTTAAAACATCCTTGCAATAATATGAAATTTTGAAATTATGCAAGTGCAAACGTGGGTTACATAAGGTACGGGACATTTTACCTTTACAAAGGTTTACTCAGTCCACCACTCTATCGGAATGCCAGTTTACAGATTTATGACAATCATAAATTAGGAAGAGCAACCTTCTTTTTAACAATTGGGAACCCGTTAGAATCTGGGCTAGAACCTACGACCATGTATGACCCACAAGTCAACTACTACTACTTGGTACCATAGTCATTCATATTATACTTCCAAAAACCACATTAACTAGACTTCAACTGTCATTTGTGATATAAACCCCTCTATTATATATAAAATATAGTAAACACAAGTAAGTAAAGTCTTAAGTCGGGTGGGGCCGACTATATTATACCCTTCATCACTATGTAGATCAAAATTTGTGTTACCATCTCAACTCCTTCAAATTTGTTGGGAGTTATTATAAAGGTTTATATTCCCATATACATATATTTATATCTGAAACGATTTGGAGACAATTTTTTGTACTTCTACAAAATCGCTAGAAGTAAAAATTAAATCGGCTAACACCCTGGGATGAAACACAATGTTAGTAAAAAATATGGGAAATATAAAGCTAGAGCAATTTTGATGCAATTGTACAAAAGAGCATTTATGATTCATCGGGCGATACATATTTATTCAAGATATAGGACAATTTAAGTAATATTTAGAATTTCTGCTACTCAGCAGTGACGATTTTACAAGGATATTGGTTAAATCTCACCAAGATATGTGGTCCATTATGGGTTGTGATATATTATTTGGCCAATTCGGGCGATATTTCCACAAGTCGGAGCTTTATTTCAAATTCGACCATTCTGTGGAAAGTTTGGCATTACAGTGTGTAGAATATGACTAAGATATGGGGAGACCATCACAGAATTTTGTGTAAACTGTGGGCATTTTGGCCCATTAAAAATGGGTCTAAAATATGAAACATTCTACCATATTTTCCCTACTCTGGCGCACATACGAGGGCGGTTCTGAAACTTCTTAGCCTATCAATGAAAGAGAATAGTTAGTTTTTCAAAAATATTTTTATTTTTCAATATAATCTCCTGAAACTTCAATACATTTAGTCCAACGCTTTCCTAGCAATTCTATCCCTTGATTGAAATAGTTTTCCTCAAGGTCTTCAAAATAGTGGTTTACAACTGTAATTGCATCTTCATTTGAGGTAAAACGCTTGCCAGCAAGGATTTTTTTTTTTTTTTTGATTTGGAAACAAGTAAAAGTCACTGGGAGCTAAATCAGGAGAATAAGGTGGGTGGTTAAGCAACTCGTACTTTAATTCGTTGATTTTAGCCATTGTTAAAACACTCTTGTACGCTGGTGCGTTGTCTTGATGAAAAATTATTTTTTTTGTGTTGTAAGCCAGGACGTTTTTCTCGAATTTGTACATTTAATTGATCCAAAAGGTTGAATTTATTGTTTTACCATTTTGCAGATAGTCAATCAATAAAATACCTTTGAAGTCCCAAAAAACCGTTGCCATAATCTTACCAGCCGATTGAATTGTTTTTGCCTTCTTTGGGACACTTCCTCCAGCTTCAGTCCATTGTTGGGATTGTTCTTTTGTCTCTGGAGTATAGTGGTGGATCTATGTCTCATCAACAGTTATGAAACGACGCTTAAAATCCATTTTATTTCCCTTAAAACGATCCAAACAAGCTTGAGAAATGTTCATTCTTATGCTTCTTGCAGAAAGCTTTTTCATCTGTAGTTCTTCATGCAAAATTAAATGGACTCGATCATTTGAGATGCCCATGATATTAGCAATTTCACGTACTTTTATTCGTCGATCATTTAATACCATATCATGCACTTTGGCTACAATTTCTGTTGTTGTTGCTGTTTTTGGACGTCCACTACGTGGTTCATCTTCAATGCTTGTACGACCACGTTTAAATTCAGCAACTCAATTTTTTACTGTTGCACATGAAGGAGCACTTTCACCTAACACATATCACTATATCATTATGAATTTCTTGTTCATAACAGAGATGGAAGTTTCCAAAACACTTTTTTCTGTTTATACCGCGCTTTTTGTGCTAGGCTAAGAAGTTTCCGAACTGCCCTCGTATGAACCGACTAAATTTGAAATGCATAGTTAGAATAATTATCCTGCTATCTCAGCAAAAAACGTAAATGGGAGAATAATTTTGGCCTCCGTGGTCATATGGGTGTAAATCGCCCGACCGACCATATGCAAAATTTGAAGCAACTCAGGGCAAAACTCTGGCTTTTGAAGCCATATAAGTGCAAATCGGACGAAAAATATATATGGGAGCTACATCTAAATCTGAACCGATTTGGCTGATATTTTGCATATCTTACGAAAGCCCCAAAATATTTGGCTGCCCGAAATTTTGATAAAATACGTTGATAAATACGTCATTTATGATCAGATCGGTGATAAATATATATGGCAGCTATATCTAAATCTGAACCGATTTTTTTCAAAATCAATAGCGATTGTCTTTGAGCCAATATAAAACTATGTGCCAAATTTGAGGACGATCAGATTTAAACTGCGAGCTGTACTTTGCACACAAAATTACATATACAGACAGACGGACAGACAGACAGACGGACATCGCTAAATCGACTCAGAATTTAATTCTAAGACGATCGGTATACTAAACGATGGGTCTTTTCCTTCTTGGCGTACATACAAATGCACAAACTTATTATACTCTGTACCACAGTAGTGGTGAAGGGTATAAAAATTCCAGGGAATTACCGCACTTAATTCCCGGGAAAGCGGGAACGAAAAAATATCAAATTCCCGGGATCCCGTTCCCGGGGCAAAAAAAAACCTAGCAACAGTGTAATTTGGAATAAAAATGTCCAAAAATCTTCGCAAAGTTTTTTTTTGTTCTTTGGAAACAATGCTTGTACTCCAAAAAAATATAAAGTTATACTTTTTTTTAATTGCCGTAGTTTTCTAAACGAAAGTGAAATTAAACTACAAGAAAACCATCATAGTGTTTAAAAAAGATTTAAACTTTTTTAACAAAATTTTCTATACAAATAAAATTTTGAGAAAAATTTTCAATAGAAATAAAATTTTGACAAAATTTTCTATTGAAATAATATTTTGAAAAATATTTCTATAGAAATAAAATGTTGAACAAATTTTCTATAGAAATACAATTTTGACACAATTTCCTATAGAAATAAAATTTTTACAAAATATTCTATCGAAATAAAATTTTAACAAAATTTTCTTTAGAACTAAAATTGTAACAAAATTTTCTATAGAAATAAAAAGTTGACAAAATTTCCTATAGAACTAAAATTTCAACAAAATTTTTTGTAGAAATAAAATGTAGAAATAAAATTTTGACAACATTTTCGATAGAAATAAAATGTTGACAAAATTTCGTATAGAAATAAACTTGTAATAAAATTTCCTATAAAAATAAAATTTTTAAAAAATTTTCTTTAGAACTAAAATTTTAACAAAATTTCCTATTGAAATAAAATGTTTACAAAATTTTCTATAGAAATAAAATTTGGCACAATTTTCTATGGAAATAAAATTTTGAAATAATTTCCTATAGAAATAAAATGTTGACAAAATTTCGTATAGAAATAAAATTTTAACAAAATTTTCTATAAAAATAAAATTTTGACAAAAATTTTCTATAGAAATAAAATTTTAACAAAATTTCCTATAGAAATAAACTTGTAATAAAATTTCCTATAAAAATAAAATTTTAACAAAATTTTCTATTAAAATAAAATTTTGACAAAATTTTCTTTACAACTAAAATTTTAACAAAATTTTCTATAGAAATAAAATGTTGACAAAATTTCCTATAGAAATAAAATGTTGTCAAAATTTCCTATAGAAATAAAATTTTGACAAAATTTTCTATAGAAATAAAATGTTGACAAAATTTCGTATAGAAATAACATTTTAAAAAAAATTTCTATAGAAATAAAATTTAAACAAAATTTCCTATAGAAATAAACTTGTAATAAAATTTCCTATAAAAATAAAATTTTGACAAAATTTTCTATAGAAATAAAATTTTGACAAAAATTTCTTTAGAACTAAAATTTTAACAAAATTTTCTATAGAATTAAAATGTTGACAAAATTTCCTATAGAAATAAAATTTTGCACAATTTTCTATGGAAATAAAATTTTGAAAAAATTCCTATAGCAATAAAATGTTGAAAAAATTTTCTATAGCTCAATTTTCAATATATGTTGCATTTATACTGGCCATTTGTTAAGGTTAAGAGCACGTTTTGCACCACTGCGGCGTGGATTTCAATCAAATAGGAACCTAACTGTTTGGATCATTTCTTTTGTTACTGTTACCAGTTTGTCCGTCCTTCTGACATGACATGACATGAGAATCGTAAGAGTTACTCAAATTTAAATGCTGAAGGGCTCTAACGATAGAGTTATGCAGCAAATAAATATGTCGGATTTACAATTGATACCAACCAGAAATATTCATATAAGTCACCCTGTAGTTAGATTGGCCGACGTTAGATTCTATGTAGGTATTTGTCATACTGAGATATGTGCTTTGTTTTGAGGTGGGGGCTCTCCAATGTCAGGAAGAATATGACTATAACCCAAATCGGGCAATTAAAAAACGTGTTACCATTCCACAATTCAGCAATCCATAATTAATTTATATTAAACAATTTTATAATATCATGCCAGCATGTCACAGCGTGGTTCAGAACTATAAAATAACAATTGCCAATTTTGCTTAGTGTAGACATTGGCAACTCGTCCTTATATTCATGTTTAGTAACTTTAAATTACAAAGAATATATTGCAGATAAACAAGGAGTTTACTCCTTAGGCCCCCCATTTGCCAAAGAACATATTGAGAAGGCTAAAGCCCAGACAAAAGGTAAACGTTAATATGGCCAAGTTTGTTTTGGGCTCCTCGTGTATGTGGCCATTGTGTACTTTGAGATTTATGTACTGCTTACAAATTTTGGTTTCCCCCCGTTTTGGTTGGGCCATTGTAATGTAAGAAGATCAAGGAAAACTTAAGAACACGGTGCTGCTGGATAGGCCTTAATTTTCATACCAGTATAAGAAACAAACAAACAAAAATACAAGGATTTCGTTTAAGTTTTATTTATTTTACTAAAGCATATCCTTTAGTATCTTTAAAATACTTCGAGTGTATCTTAACATGACGTCAAAAGCCTATGCAAAATATTGCCAAATGTGTACAAGCGAACTTCAGCAAAGTCAGGGGAAATTTTATATTGGATAGGCGGAAACGTCTGTTCACATCGTCTCTCGTTTCTCGGTACTTAAAAGTACTTCTAGTTTCAGGATAATTTGATAAAAATTGTAGTATCTAGATTCCTAAGAATTCAGAACAGGAGATCGGTCTATATAGGGGCTACACCAAACATGGACCGATATAAACCAAATGGGAAGCAGATCTTTGTGGACCTAAATATCTACACGTTTTCAATTTCAGGCAAAACCGATAAAATGTCCAAAATATTAAAATCGGGAAATCGATGTATATGGGGGCTACATCAAAACATGAACCGATACACACCTTATTATTATAATCGTATAAAAATTGCAATTTCTAAATGCTCAAGAAACGAATTCGGCTATATCTAAAACCTGGAGCAATATAGCCTATCATCGACCTTGGCCAGATTGCAGACAAATAACGAATTTGTGCCAAATTTCAGGATCATAGTGCTATATTTGAAGGCTGTAGCGTAGCCTTGTGGCATAATTACAAGAGAGAGAGAGAGCAACCGTGGTGCAATAGTTAGCATGCCCGCCTTGCATACACAAAGTCGGGGGTTCGATTCCTGCTTCGACTGAATACCAAAAAGTTTTTCAGCGGTGGATTATCCCACCTCAGTAATGCTGGTGACATTTTTGAGGGTTTCCTAGCTTCTCTGAGTGGTTTCACTGCAATGTTGAACGCCATTCGGATTCGGTTATAAAAAGAAGGTCCCATGTCATTGCACTGAAAAAAATATTGTCGTGAAGTCAAAGATTTCATGTCTTTAAAATACGAATGCAAATTTTCCTTAGCACAGAAGACGCATTTCTCTAGTATAAAGTTTTTTTCCTTGACCAAAGGTCGATAAACTTTTCAATGAAGACGTATTGTCCTTATAATTAAGTGATTTGATTTAAAAATGGATATCATAACATGAAAGCAAAAATATTTGGGCTAAGGTCAACTTGACTTTAATAACTCAGAAAAAATCTTTACATTTAATGAAATTGTCTTTAAATTTGTTGTCTTTTTGCATCTTGACTTCAAAGCAAAAACTCGTTCAAATATAGGACATGTTTTTCAATACTTTATTTTAAAGACGTTTTTTACTTGAAACACAGCATAATTTCTACTAGAAGTCGAGTCTTAATTTGGAAACTAAAGTCGTCGTTAACTTGTTTTTAAATGACTTTGATAGCATATGAAGAAAAAAAGCTGAAAAAAGCGAAAAATTAAAATTCGCTTCCTAGAAGCAAGTACACAAAACCCGATTTTAAAAGAGATATCCGCTATACTTTGGATTTTTAAACTGGCACTTGTTTGTACATGAACAGTTTTATTAATATACCGCGAAAATAAATTGAAAATTCGATAAATGAGATCGGAATCCTATGTTAAAGACATTCTTACACTTGCAAAAAGTGAACTCTATATTTCACTAAAGCCAATTTAATTCTATTTAAGTTATGGGTTTTATTATTTTTTGAGAAAGTTTTCTTTACTATCACAATTTTTTGTGTACGTTAGTTAAATTACCTAAAAAAGATGGATAAATGATACACAAATGAACCATAAAAATTTACTTAATTCGTGGCCCCCACGAAATAGTTCCGAATTTCTTAAAATTTGCAAATTTTAAAAGTATCCTTACTTGTATTGTCCGCTTCTTCGGCTCGGAATCAATACCAAATTTTTTAAAGTAAAGACAAAATCTTTGGAACCGGGTATGCTTTTTTTCAGTGTGAGCTTAACATGGAATTGGGCAGACCTCAGTGATAAGAGAGAAGTTCACCAATGTGGTACCACAATGGACTGAATAGTCTAAGTGAGCCTGATACATCGGGCTGCCACCTAACCTAACCTACAAGAGATAGACAGACGGACATCGTTCGACGAAATGACAAACTTTTTATACATAAACATAAATATTCTATGGTGGTGGGTATACAAATCGTATACTTCGATTGTTTTCAAAGGTCGTCATCGCGTTCTGCCTACTCGGTTAACTGCCGATGGAATTTCGGAGTGAAACATGAATCCATGTGTCATCCATTGTCACCAACACTGAAAAAAATATTTACCCTAAATTTTAGGATACGCAATATACACAATATAAACGATAGTTTTCTAAATAAAAAATGCCTAAGTTTAAAGCTAAATAGCTTCATACACTTAAAAAAAGTGAACCCGTCAGGAATGAAAATTTTGGTTAATTTAAAAAATTTTAACTAAATTGTAACTGTAAAAGCAGATCTCACGCGGATTTCACAAAAATAAGTGAATAGTTTTTGACAAATTCAAGAAAATTTATTTGACATAATTATTCTTTTTTTCAAATGTTAAAGAAAATTTCGAAGATTGAAGGAAAAAAATGGAGTTCAAAATTACAGAAATGTCTTTAATACCTTACGAAGTTAATGAGGGGTGTATTATTAGTAAAATTTGCAAATTTTAAGAAATTCGGAACTATTTCGTGGGGGACACGAATTAAGTAAATTTTTATGGTTCATTTGTGTATCATTTATCCGTCTTTTTTAGGTAATTTAACTAACGTACACAAAAAATTGTGATAGTAAAGAAAACTTTCTCAAAAAATAATAAAACCCATAACTTAAATAGAATTAAATTGGCTTTAGTGAAATATAGAGTTCACTTTTTGTAAGTGTAAGAATGTCTTCAACATAGGATTCCGATCTCATTTATCGAATTTTCAATTTATTTTCGCGGTATATTAATAAAACTGTTCATGTACAAACAAATGCCAGTTTAAAAATCCAAATTATAGCGGATATCTCAAAGTAAAAATGTTTTCTTAATTCCAAAAAACAACTTTAAACCAAAGATGCTAAATCCTCAAAATAAGTCTTAGCCTATATTTGAAATTTTTTATCTTAAATCTAAAGATTCAATATTTCAGTTAATTTAAGGACGATTTCTTTAAAACTGAAGAAAGAAATGTGTTTCTTTATTTTAAGGAAAAATTTCCTTAGTTCAAAGACATGCGATTTTAATGGAGGGACGCAAATTTACAAAATGTGTGCTAAATTTAATGAAAAAAATTTTTTGAAGTACAGATTATAAACTTTAAAACAAATGTTAAATGTTATTAATATTTTGTAAATTGAGCATCCTAAAATTTAGGTTGCATAATCTTTACTATCACGTAAATATGTTTTTCAGTGCTGGGCATTAGCAGGCTTAAATTTTAAGTCTACAGTTTTTTTAGAAGTCTATCAAATTCTGTCCAAATCGAGTGATATTTAAATGTATGTATTTGGGACAAACCTTTATATATAGCACCCAACACATTTGACAGATGTGATATGGTATCGAAAATTTAGATCTATAAAGTGGTGCAGGGTATAATATAGTCGGCCCCGCCCGACTTTAGACTTTCCTTACTTGTTTGTTATGAAATCCATGTAGACTAATGTCGCTACCAAATTTTGTCCATATCGTGTCAGATTTAATTGTATGTATTTGATATGATATCGAAAATGTGGATCTACAAAGTGATGCCGGGTATAATATAGTCGGCCCCGGCCGACTTTAGACTTTCCTTACTTTTTTTTTACTAAAATTGTGTTCCACCCTAGTGCATTAGCCAACTTAAATTTTGAGTCTATAGATTTTGTAACAGTCTATCAAATTCTGTCCAAATCGAGTGATATTTAAATGTTTTTATTTGGGACAAACCTTTATATATAGCCCCGCCCGACTTTAGACTTTCTTTACTTGTTTTATTTTCGTTTCTTGGGCATAACTTTTGCTACCATTTTCCCCGTATGTTTCATTTCTAAATTTGATGATTATTGATTTCACACATTGCACTTTTACATTTGTATGGGTATTTGTTTGTACACTTGTACAACAGATATGATAGTGTATGTGTTCATCCAAATGTGTATATATATGATTAGCAATCAGCTGCTGTTTCACATGTTGATAATATTTAAAAACTTCCGGCTTTTCTAGCTTTTATGATGAGTCCGGTTTATAACAAATTATAAATAAATCTTGCGCATTTGCAGCCAGAGTAAATGTGGCCCTTTCTCTCTTCGCTTGCAGGCCACTCTGCAAAAAGTCATTAACCGACAATTTGAGAGAAAGGTCTTGCGCATTAAATACGCTCCTTTGAGTGACGGTAGGTAACTCTCTTTCGTGTAGACATTTAACTGCAACCGGCGTTTCATGATTTGCAAAAGAGAAAAATCTGCAAATCTCCAAATAACTGAGAAAAGCATCGTGACCACCGATGTCTTGGTTTTTTAAGATGTCGTAACTCATTTGCTTGTTTTCAAGGACCTCTGCCTAGTGTAGGGTAGAATATTTATTGGTTTGTTTTGCTTCAAATTGCTGGTAATGCAATGAAATTAGATTAACATCGTGTATTAAACAAAAAACGGATCAGAGCGATTGCAACGAAAACTGTTTTTCTACAAACCACCATAGGAGGGTGATGGGGGAAAAGTATGTTTGTAACCACATGAAGTACACTAAGACGAGCTAACTATAACCGTCTAGCTGTCTGTTATAACCATTTTACATCTTTTAAAATGCAGCTATCATGCTGAAGTTTTACACAAATTTCTCTGCAAAAAAAATTGGAAGGGCTTCTAAAGGCACAACTTTAAAAGCACTTCCAACAATGTCCTCGCAAAGATGTTCTTTATTTTAACTACTCAGGGAGTGCTTTTAATTCAACTCGCTTTTTTCATATTTTTAATGGGTAATTTTATTTTTTGTTTGTTTCAAATACCGAGTAAGAATTAATAAAATCGTACAAATTAAAGGGTGATACGGTCAAAATTTGGTCAAGGGAAAACGAGTGTAAATCGGTGAAATCGTTTATTTAAAAAATCAAATTAAATTTCTTTTTCAAGTTCAATTAGTATAAAATTCAGGAAAAATATTCAGTTAGGCTTTCGCTTTTCCAAATCCGAATTGCCGGGCCTCACGCTTGACTCCTGCCATCAGATTTTGTACAGCCACCTTGTCCACCTTCTTCGCCGCAGAAAGCCAGTTTGCCTTGAACTGCTGCTCGTCCTTAGCCGTTTTTTGGTCTTCTTTAGGTTCCGCTTGACAATAGCCCAGTATCTCTCAATTGGGCGGAGCTCTGGAGTGTTGGGAGGGTTCTTGTCCTTGGGAACCACCAGCACGTTGTTGGCGGCGTACCACTCCATGGCCTTTTTACCGTAATGGCAAGATGCCCAATCCGGCCAAAACAGTACGGAACAACCGTGTTTCTTCAGGAAAGGCAGCAGACGTTTATTCAAACACTCTTTCAAGTAAATTTCTTGGTTGACAGTCCCGGAAGCTATGAAAATGCTGCTTTTCAAGCCACAGGTACAGATGGCTTGCCAAACCGGATATTTCTTTGCGAACTTTGACAGTTTTATGTGCTTGAAAATATCTGATACCTTTCCCCTTCCTTTTGCCGTATAAAACTCCTGTCCCGGAAGCTGCTTGTAGTCGGCTTTGACGTAGGTTTCGTCGTCCATTACCACGCAGTCAAACTTCGTCGGCATCGTCGCGTACAGCCTCCGGGATCGCGCTTTAGCCGTCGTATTTTGTTTATCATCGGAGTTACTACCTTCTTGTAAGTCGATAGTCCGGCTAGTTTTTTGGCTCGATGCACGGTTGTAGACGATACACCCAGCTTATTTGCGGCATCTCGGAGAGAGAGGTTAGGGTTTCGCTTGAAACTACCGGCAACTCTCTTTGTCGTCTCAGCGGCTTCCGGTTTTCGATTTCCCCCCGATCCAGACTTCCTGGCTGTCGACAAACGTTCCACAAACACTTTAATTACATTTGTAACGGTTGATTTGGCAACTTTTAGCGATTTTGCCAGCTTTGCGTGCGAGTAGCTCGGATTTTCGCGATGCGCGAGCAAAATTTTGATAAGCTGCTCTACTTGCTTGCACACACACCTTCAAAATGAGGGGTGTTCAGGTTTTTTAAATGCAAAATTGAAAGAAATACGTCAAGTTTATATTGACCAAATTTTGACTGTATCACCCTTTATTAAATTTTTTCCAAAAAAAGGCTAAATCCATTCTAGAAAAATTGCCAATTTTTGAAAATATTTGGTGTTAATCGTTTCAGACAAGCGGTACAATGCTTTAAAAATCATAAAAAATTATAAAAATTGTTTATTTGACAAATTATTGCAAAATTTTTTAATTTATATCCAAAACACTGAATTCGGATCATACCTTAAGAAGTGCTGAAAATTCAATGCAACGGCATTTGAAATGGTGGACATCCGTTCTATGACAAGCCCGTGTTAAATTCATCGCTTCTGCGCCAATTTTGCACCACTTACGGATCCAAAAAGAACATTTTCACCACTTTTTTTGGCGACGCTTTTTTTGCTGGGTTGTTATTTGCCTGCAGACAGGTAAAATTCGAAGATATAAGAGCTCTATCAATATTTAATGTAGGCCGATATAAAACGATTCCCTAAATCTTGAGCCTTTACTATTACGCTGCTACTTTTCGAATTGGTCACTTTAACATGGGCTTGTCATTGACGGGATAAATTTACACTTTAGGACACAATATTAACTCAAAGGACATGGACTTTTTTTGGATCAAACATTATTTTTTATTGAAAAAATAAATATTTTGTTACAAATTTTTTTAGTGATAAAAGTTAGAATTTTTTAAGAAATTCAAAAAACTGTAAAAAATAAAAACATTTTCGGTACACGCTTTTTTCTTTGCGAGCATGCTGCTTCATGCTGATCTGTCTATGAAGCAGTCTGCTCGCAAGGAAGAAAGCGTTTACCGAAAATGTTTTTCTTTTTTACAGTTTTTTGAATTTCTTCAAAAAATTCTAACTTTTATCACTAAAATTTTTTTTTGGTCACAAAATATTTATTTTTGCAATAAAAAATAATGTTTGATCCAAAAAAAGTCCTTTGTATGCAAGGCGGGCATGCCAACCATTGCTCCACGGTGGCCAACTAAAAGAATTTTTCTTTCAAATGAAGTTTTCTTACATCAGGTCACTCTGTTTACTTTGTTTGTGCGTTAACCCTTTAATGCTCCAATTTTTTGTCAGCTGATTAAATATTCAATGTTAACGACACCAAAGCATGAAAACTAATCAAGAAAAATTTATACGGTAAAATTCAGTATATGCTGCAAAGGCTCTTGAACAGGTTAAACTAAGTTTTCTTTTTATTTTATTCATTTTTGTTGTCTTAAGGTGTGTTTTACTATAAAGCTTCCTTATGTTATTTAATGAAGTCCGCCTAATGGCGGGATTGGGCATTAGAGGATTAATGGCTATACGAATAATTGTTTGTTGGCTTACAAACTGTATGGTCCGCGGTCCGATTCTCCGTCCATTCGGAAGTTCAAAATTTTAAAAATTTATAAAATCGAATAATTTCTTCTACATCCCAGCAAAAAATTTTGGAAGTTCTTCCAAAGGCACAACTTTAAAGGAACTTCCAGAAGATGCACTCCTAATGATGTTCTTTATTTTAACTACCCAGGAAGTTCTTTTAATTCAATTTTTTATAACTTGGTTTGTTCATACTTTTAATGGGTAATTTTAACTTTTTTGTTTCAAATAGGTTAAAAACAGATTAAGAATTCATAAAATGGTACAAATCATTTAAATTTTGTCGAAAAAAATGCTAAATCCAATCTGAAAAATTGTGAGTTTTTAAAAATATTTGAGGTCAAACGGTTCCGACAAGCGTTAAAATCCATTAAAAATTACAAAAAATTATAAAAATTATTTATTTGACAAAATATCACAGAATATTTTAATTTACATCCAAAACATTGAATTCGGATCACACCTAAAGAAATAATGCAAATTCAATGCAACGGCTGTTGAAATTGAGGACTTGCGTCCTATGACAAGCCCATGTTAAATTCATCGCTTCTGCGTCAATTTTGCACCACTTCCGGATCCAAAAAGAACATTTTCACTACTTTGTTGGCGACGCTTTTTTTGCTGGGATTGTTTGTATTACAGAATAAGCTGCTAAGAACTAAAAAAAACTCGTGGAAGTGAGAAAGATGTGAGGCAAGATGCAATTAGCTAGAAAATGAAAATAAGTTTTTTTTTATACCCTCAACCATAGGATGGGGGTATATTAACTTTGTCATTCCTGTTGTAACACATCGAAATATTGCTCTAAGATCCCATAAAGTATATATATTCTGGGTCGTGGAGAAATTCTGAGTCGATCTGAGCATGTCCATCCGTCCGTCTGTTGAAATCACGCTAAATTCCGAACGAAACAAGCTATCGACTTGAAACTTAGCACAAGTAGTTGTTATTGATGTAGGTCGGATTGTGTTGCAAATAGGCCATCTCGGTCCACTTTTACGTATAGCCCCCATATAAACGGACCCCAAATTTGGCTTGCGAATCCTCTAAGAGCATATGATCTCTAACAACCATGCAAAAATTGGTCCACATCGGTCCATAATTATATATAGCCCCCATATAAACCGACCACCAGAGTTGACTTCCGGAGCCTTTTGGAAGACCAAAATTCATCTGATTCAATTGAAATTTGGTACGTGGTGTTAATATATGGCCTCAAACACCCATGCAAAAACTGGTCCATAGTTATATATAGCCCCCATATAAACCGATCCCCAGATTTGACCTCCGGAGCCCCTTGGAAGAGCAAAATTTATCCGATTCGGTTGAAATTTGGTACGTGATGTTAGTATATGGTATCCAACAACCATGCAGGAATTGGTTCATATCAGTTCATATTTATATAGAGCCCCCATGTAAACGGATCCCCAGATTTGAGCAAAATTCATCCGATCGGGTTGAAATTTGGTACGTGGTGGTAGCATATGACATTTAACAACCATGCCAATAGTGACCGTTAACAACCATGTCTAACTAGGTCCATATAGGTCTATAGTTGTATATAGCCCTCAGATAAATCGATCCCAAATCACACAATAATTTGTCCATATCAAGTTCATAATTGTATATAGCCCCCATATAAGCGACCACCATGTTTCAATTCTGGGTCTTTACGTACCGAGCAAAAGTCAATATCGATTCGTAATTATTTGTAGACTTACCTATACATACCGTTTTTGTCTAGTAAATTCCACGTATAGACTAACTCACAATTTAGAAAACGATGTTAAGAAGTTTTAAGATACCACAACCCAAGTAATTCCATTGTGGATGACAGTCTTTCGTAGAAGTTTCGGCCTGGCCGAACTTACGGCCGTATATACTTGTTTTTATTTTTTTTATTTTTTTAGTTAGTCTTTATGAAATTGTTTTTTCATCCTATAAAAGAATCAACGTTTATCACTAAAAGTATACACTGTTCTTCGAAACAAACTTCCTTACAGCGATTTTTGTCTACATTTTTGACAAATATATGTTTGTCTACAATTTCGTTTGGGACAAAAAAATTATTTTTTTTTTTGCGTATAGGACAAACTCCTAGGAACCTGTTTCATTTTGAGCATCCGAATCACACCCGAAAGACAAAACTTTTGGAATAGATTATTCTGATAATTGTATTTAAATAAATGTGTCGATCCAATAGGATTTTAATATCATAAGGGTATAGAAATCAATAAATCATATGAAACCTATTATACTAAACTATTTGGAGCAAATTCAGTTATTTGTCTAAAATTTTCCAATTTTTTTATTTCTTCCAATTGACTACGAACTTCGTTGCACAAATAAGTATTGAAAACCACATGATTTTTTCGTTGCATTTTCGGGTAGTGTTTTGTCAAAGTTTTCTCATATTATCTTCAACACCTTTTCAAAGATTTCGTCAACATTTTGGCAAATTGGAAGTAATTCGCAAACAATTTGAAGATGTATTGAAGATGAGCTGTTTCAAGTCAAGTTGAATTTATGTTGAAAATTATATTTACCCTCAAACTGAAAAGTTGTTGCATTTGAAAAACGCTCATCCTGTGTTTATTGGGTTATTATTGATTCCGAGACAAAGATATGCCTTCTTTAAAATAAAGATATTTTTAAGGACCCATGTAGCTTTAAATCAAAGATCAATAAAATTAAAATTGGGATACAGATCTCATGTGTCGAATTTGCATTCTCTTTTTGCGAGATAATAATAAAGCTATTCGCGTATAAACAAATGCCAGTTAAGAAATCCATATTGACACGAATTATGCTGACGAAGCCATCACACGCTTTACGAAAGTGGAACTGTAGTATTTTGATTCATTCCCGGCTACTTAATTCTCCAAAACGGTGGAGGACTAAAGTCGAACGCCAATGCGTTCTCAATCCGATCTCAATAGATCGGTGCGGTGCCCATTTGGTGCGGTAGAAATGAAGAAACGGTCTTCCTTTTTAAGACATTCTCGAGTGAAGCATGCTGAGTCCATGGTCTGCAGCCAACATGTTCGTCTGCCAGGGCCTTTATACTGTATTTAGGACATTTTCGTGATAATATTCGGCATATATCGATCGATGAATACGAGTGGGGTGAGACTCACACCATTACCATCGGCGGCGCTTGAGTTCTAGTGTAAAATTTCAGCTGACACGTTCTAATCGTTTTGTTTGTTCACAAACTGCTCAATTTGCGATGGCTTCTCATCGGAGAAAATCAAATTCGGCGAATGACCACCTTTGCTCTTTCCAGTTTAAGTTTTGATGTGTGTCCGTGAACTCTTGGGCTTTTTGGAAATTCAATGGCTTTTGTCCACACGCAGAGAAGGAATATGATCACCTCAAACATGTTTCAAGAGCAAAATGTTATTTTTGTATTGTGACCATGTAACATGTTTGTCACTAAAATGTTATTTTCTCGTTAAATATAACCTGCTTGCCGAAATCAGATACATGATTTCCGAGAAAATAACATTGTTGCGAAAACCATGTTACATGGTCACCACCCAAAAATAACATTTGACTCTTAAAACATGTTTGAGGTGATCATATTCCTTTTTGGGTGCAAGCTTATTTTTCAAAATGTGTTGCATCCCTTCTCACGATATGTTCAGTAAGCGAACAACTTTTCTAACACTGCTGCGTGGATTTCGATCCTAGCTTTTTGGACGCGATACAACACAGTCAGTGTCACGGTAACGAGAAGCTAAATATTTATTGACATTTAAAGTGGCTCTAACGATAGCCACATGTTACTAAATGCAATAGATCAAAATGCTTTGGTAAACTTGTATACAATAAAATCAACTGTGAGTGGAATAAATCACAAACAATAGCTCTGCATTAATAATGTTCCAGTTTCCCCGTCCAAAAACAATATTATTCTATTGAAACATATTTGAGGTGATTATATTCCTTCTCTGCGTGTGCTCGAAGCAGATTGTGTTGGGGAGTATATGTTACACAAGCGATTTTTTGAAGGTCTGTTACAATGTAATTGAATGGAGTTATGAACCGAATTCAATTAACTTTAGTGCAATCTTCAAAATACCATAATTCTTATTGTGAGGAAAGTTGTATTAATTACCATTAAGCTAAATATGCACCTACGTTTTCACACCAACAATATGTCTTAATTATTCCGATAAAAAGGAAATTCTCTTTACAATGGCAGAAGTTAAGGCATAAGAAAATTTCTTTTTGGTAGCAAATGAAAACCAACGAAAAATAAATAACAAAAGCTACAAAACAAAAGATATTATTATTGCCAAAGAGAAAGAACTTCGCCAAGTTTGAGTTCATTTTCGGATGCCTTTAATGAAGTTCCCCTTAAGGAACAAAAACCAGTAGCAGCACCAGACATCGATGCACGGAGTACACGCGTTCGTGTGAACACGGTATTGCGGCACATCATTAAATGAAAAACTCCTTGAAATTAAATTCAAACTCAAACACATGCACACAAAAGGCTCACTGCTAATGCACCTCCGATAGCATCTCAGTCGTTGTAGAACCAAGTCACATTAATTCTGGTACAGCGCTAGTTGCATTCACTCATCCCTAAACAAAGCCATTTTATGAGAAAGAACATGAAGTCTACTAAAATAATTTGAAATGCTAACCATACCTCCCGGTTACAAAGTTTTCGTTTATTTTTTGTTTTTTGCATGAAACTTTCTTAAATTTTTCTGTTAGAATTTCCAAACGGCAAGACGGGATGGGTTGAGAAGACTATAATTACATGCTTGGCATTGGAATAAAACAAATATTGTGGGGAAAATGCATACTTATCACATATCGGAAAATTTCCATCGAGAATAAATAATTTTGCTAGTTTACGTTATGTTAGGTTGACAAGATGATCCAAGTTTTCCTGTCTCATGTTGGCTGAAATACACATAAGGTAGTATTACCTTATTTTTCCCTTCTTTTATTCCAGGAACTCTGTGTCCAATTCCCTATTTTGTTTTCAGTCCCTGTTTTCAAACTAGACCAGGCCCCGAATAATTTCTTTGTCGATATGTTTTACTCTTTGCCTATTAAAGGCAGGGTAGTGACAAAGGAGTGTTCCAAACGTCTCATCGTCCTCAAAGCAGGTTCTACATGCATCATTCTCTGCTGCTCATATTCGCCACAGATGTGCACTAAATTTTTGATGCCCGTTCATTATTACCACGGCCCTCCTGAATGTCGTCCTTTTCTCCTTGAGTAGTTCTCCAGTCTTTTTATACCCACCACCATAGGATGGGGGTATATTAACTTTGTCATTCCGTTTGTAACACAGCGAAATATTGCTCTAAGACCCCATAAAGTAAATATATTATGGGCCGTGGTGAAATTCTGAGTCGATCTGTCGGATGTATTGCAAATGGGCCATATCGGTCCACTTTTACGTATAGCCCCCATATAAACGGACCCCCAAATTTGGCTTGCCGATCCTCTAAGAGAAGCAAATTTCATCCGATCCGGCTGAAATTTTGTACATGGTGTTAGCATGTGGCCTCTAACAACCATGCAAAAATTGGTCCACGTCGGTCCATACTTATATATAGCCTCCATATAAACCGATACCCCGATTTGGCTTGCGGAGCCTCTAAGAGAAGCAACTTTCATCCGAACCGGCTGAAATTTGGTACGTGATGTTAGTATATGGTCTCTAATGACCATGCAAAAATTGGTCCACAACGATCCATATTTATATATAACCCCCATATAAACCGATTACCAGATTTGACCTCCGGAGCCTCTTAGGTTAGGTTAAAGTGGCAGCCCGATTAAGATTCAGGCTCACTTAGACTATTCAGTCCATTGTGAGCCTCTTGGAAGACCAAAAATCTTCTGATTCAGTTGAAATTTGGTACATTGTGTTAATATATGGCCTCAAACACCAATGCAACAATTGGTCGAAATCGGTCCATAAATTTATATAGCCCCCATACAAACCGATCACCAGATTTGACCTGCGGAGCCTCTTGGAAGACCAAAATTCTTCTGATTCAGTTGAAATTTGGTACATTGTGTTAATATATGGCATCAAACACCAATGCAAAAATTGGTGGAAATCGGTCCATGAATTTATATAGCCCCCATATAAACCGATCCCCAGATTTGACCTCCGGAGCCCCTTGGAAGAGCAACATTCATCCGATTCGGTTGAAATTTGGTACGTGACGTTAGTATATGGTCTCTAACAACCATGCAGAAATTGGTCCATACCGGTCTTAATTATATATAACCCCAATTTAAACCGATCCCCAGATTTGACTTCCGAAGCTCACCCGCTCCGGTTGAAATTTGGTACGAGGGGAAATTTGGTACATGATGTTAGCATATGGTCTCTAATGACCATGCAAAAATTGGTCCACATCGATCCATATTTATATATAACCCCCATATAAACCGGTCACCAGAATTGACCTCCGGAGCCCCTTGGAAGAGCAAAATTCATCCGATTCGGTTGAAATTTGGTACGTTATGTTAGTATATGGTATCCAACAACCATGCAGGAATTGGTTCACATCAGTCCATAATTATATATAGCCCCCATATAAACCGATCCCGAGATTTGGTTTTGGAGCCTCTTGGAGGAGCAAATTTCAGTTGAAATTTGGAAAATTTGCTAGTATATGGCCGTTAACAACCATGCCTAACTAGGTCCATATCGGTCTATAGTTATATATAGCCGTCAGATAAATCGATCCCCAATCACACAAAAATTGGTCCATATCAAGTTCATAATTGTATATAGCGCCCATATAAGCGACCCCCATATTTCAATTCATGCTCTCTACGTACCGTGCAAAAATCCATATCGATTCGTAATTATTTGTAGACTTACCTATACATACCTTATTTGTCTAATAATATATACCACGTATGGACTAACTCACAATTTAGAAAACGGTGTTAAGAAGTTTTAAGATACCACAACCCAAGTTATTCGATTGTGGATGAAAGTCTTTCGTAGAAGTTTCTACGCAATCCATGGTGCAGGGTACATAGGTTAGGTTAGGTTAGGTTATGTGGCAGCCCGATGTATCAGGCTCACTTAGACTATTCAGTCCATTGTGATACCACAGTGGTGAACTTCTCTCTTATCACTGAGTGCTGCCCGATTCCATGTTAAGCTCAATGACAAGGGACCTCCTTTTTATAGCCGAGTCCGAACGGCGTTCCACATTGCAGTGAAACCACTTAGAGAAGCTTTGAAACCCTCAGAAATGTCACCAGCATTACTGAGGTGGAATAATCCACCGCTGAAAAACTTTTTGGTGTTCGGTCGTAGCAGGAATCGGACCCACGACCTTGTGTATGAAAGGCGGGCATGCTAACCATTGCACCACGGTGGCTCCCACGGGTACATAAGATTCGGCCTGGCCGAACTTACATAAGATTCGGCCTGGCCGAACTTACGGCCGTATGTACTTGTCTGAGACACCCCATGCTATTTACGTCGTCCTTCCGAACGTTGCATTGGTTCACATCGCTTTATATGGCTCATACATCCAATCGGCCCCCGTTGCCTCTATGGGCTTTACGTTCTCTAAGATCTCTCATCTATGTGTCCTATCTCTTATAACCAGTTCATATGCCGTTACGTTTCCTCGTATTCCAACATGACACCCATATGATGCAAATATAGTCATATTCCGATTATTCTTTGATCATTCCTTTGCATTCTAATTCTAAGCCTAATGGTCAATTAACACATTACGTTATGGTAAACACTTCTGCCAACAGAATGGTGTTAATTGGAATAGGATTTTGGTGTCTGGATCGTCCACATATGCGTTCAGTCGTGTCTTCTCACCCATATTCTATCCATCGGTATAGGAGATATTTCCATTTGGTATCTGTTCTGGGGTCCCTTTCTCCTAGAACCATTTTTCCAGGCATCACACTTGGCACGACCGTCTTCCCTATTATCTTATGATGGTTCCTCATATTTCGGTTTTCCGTCCATTTTCCCAACATCTTCAATCTCATCGACTTCGATTTTGATCTGAATATCTATAGGTCCAGTATCTTGCCTCGAAGATTCTGGATGACATGGTCTTCATTGCCACAGTTAGGGCAAGACAACATGTTCGTTGGACCCATTACAAAATTTCTATGTTGCACTTCCTCTCCATTGATATCCTCCAGACTATTGACATATATGCCAAGATTGGCCTCATTACGCTCTCATATATCCAGTGCGTCACCATTGGCTTCAGGCCCCACTTACAGCCCATCGATCTTCTCCACAGTGTCCAACATCTGTAGGATTTCTAAGTCCTCTCTTTGATGAGACCTTTCCGATTTAGTTTCCTATGTAAGGTTACTCTAAATACTTTATTTTATCAGACACTGGTATTGTATCCCAAAAAACTCGGCTCAATTTATTCGACAAAGTTTGTCCTTGTGAATTGGCATAGTTCTGTCTCAAGGATAACATGTCAGCCCCCCTGTTTTGGCCTTATTTCCTTCTCTCTCTATCCCGTAATTTAATAATCGAATATTGGCAAAAAACGGCTAAATTTTCAAACCATTCAAAGCCTTTTATGTAACTGTTAAAACCTCCCTAATCTATAAAATTCTACTTGAAATTTTCTACTTAATTTACTTTCAACATAATCGAAGAACGAATACTTGCATTAACGCAATTACAAAAACAAATTAGAATTGCAAACAAACCCAAGAGTTCTATAAAAACGAAATACCTCCAACTACAAAGTATAAGCATTTTCCTATTCCAGTAATCGGTCCCCAGCAACAGATATGAGGACTGCACCCCTTACTTCATATCCAGTTCGATAAGAAAATGTCGTTTGTATAGTTTAGGCCAAGAGAGAGAAAAAACTGCATATAAAATTTCCTAAAGCAAACAACCATCTTTTGTCATACCATACCCCCAACTCCTCGCATATGCATATTCACAAAAGAGGAGCTATTGAATCGTCGACAATAGTTGATGTGACTTTTTCGATGCTCAAGGATGGTTAAACTTTGAGTATTGATATCAACATCTAAGGGCAACTGTATGGAAAATAGGAGCAGTCGTAACGAAAAAAAAACCGAAATGGAGTAACTAAAAAATAATGCAATATTCGGTCGTTACGAAAGTTGTTTTATTTCTATAGGAAATTTTATCAAAATTTTATTTTTATAGGAAATTTTCTCTAAAAATCATTTCTGTAGGCAATTTTGTCAAAATTTCATTTCTATAGGAAATCTTCTCTAAAATTCATTTCTACAGGAAATTTTCTAAAAATTGCATTTCTATAGGAAATTTTGTTAAAATTGTATTTCTATAGCAAATTATCTAATTTTTTTTTATAGGAAATTTTCTCTAAATGGCATTTCTTAGGAATTTTTTTCTAAATTTCATTTCTATAGGAAATTTTGATAAAATTTAATTTCTATAAGAAATTTTGTCAAAATTTCTTTTCTATAGGAAATTTTGTCACAATTTCATTTCTATAGGAAATTTTGTCAAAATTCCATTTCTATAGGAAATTTTGTCAAAATAAGGAAATTTTATCAAAATAAGGAAATTTTGTGAAAATTTCATTTCTATAGGAAATTTTGTTAAAATTTCATTTCTATAGGAAATTTTGTTAAAAATGCATTTCTATAGGAAATTTTGTAAAAATATCATTTCTATAGGAAATTTTGTCAAAATTTAATTTCTATAGGAAATTTTGTCAAAATTGCATTTCCATAGAAAATTTTGTTAAAATTTCATTTCTTTAGGAAATTTTGCAAACATTTAATTTCTATAGGAAATTTTTTAAAAATTTAATTTCTATAGGAAATTTTGTCAAAATTTCATTTCTATATGAAATTTTGTAAACATTTCATTTCTATAGGAAATTTTGTCAAAATTGCATTTCTGTAGGAAATTTTGTCAAAATTTCATTTCTATAGGAAATTTTGTCAAAATTTCATTTCTATAGGAAATTTTGTCAAAATTTCTTTTCTATAGGGAATTTTGTCAAAATTTCATTTCTATAGGAATTTTGTCAAAATTTCATTTCTATAGGAATTTTGTCAAAATTTCATATCTATAGGAATTTTGTCAAAACTGCATTTCTATAGGAAATTTTGTCAAAATTTCATTTCTATAGGAAATTTTGTCTAAATTTCATTTCTATAATATAATATATAATCTATAATTTTGTCTAAATTTCATTTCTATAGGAAATTTTGTCAAAATTTCATTTCTATAGGAAATTTTGTCAAAATTTCATTGCTATAGGAAATTTTGTCAAAATTTCATTTCTATAGGAAACTTTGGCAAAATTCCATTTCTATAGGAAATTTTGTTAAAATTTCATTTCTATAAGAAATTTTGTCAAAATTTCTTTTCTATAGGAAAATTTGTCTAAAGTTCATTTCTATAGGAAATTTTGTTAAAATTTCATTTCTATAGGAAATTTTGTTAAAATTTCATTTCTATAAAAAATTTTGTTAAAATTCATTTCTATAGGAAATTTTGTCAAAATTTCTTTTCCATAGGAAATTTTGTCAAAATTTCATTTCTATAGGAAATTTTGTCAAAATTTCATTTCTATAGGCAATTTTGTCAAAATAAGGAAATTTTATCAAAATAAGGAAATTTTGTAAAAATTTCATTTCTATAGGAAATTTTGTCAAAATTCCATTTCTATAGGAAATTTTGTCAAAATTTCATTTCTATAGGAAATTTTGTCAAAATAAGGAAATTTTATCAAAATAAGGAAATTTTGTAAAAATTTCATTTCTATAGGAAATTTTGTCAAAATTCCATTTCTATAGGAAATTTTGTTAAAATTTCATTTCTATAGGAAATTTTGTCATTTCATTTCTATAGGCAATTTTGACTAAATTTCATTTCTATAGGAAATTTTGCCAAAATTTCATTTCTATAAAAAATTTTGTTAAAATTCATTTCTATAGGAAATTTTGTCAAAATTTCTTTTTTATAGGAAATTTTGTCAAAATTTCATTTCTATAGGAAATTTTGTCAAAATTTCATTTCTATAGGAAATTTTGTCAAAATTTCATTTCTATAGGAAATTTTGTCAAAATTTCATTTCTATAGGAAATTTTGTCAAAATAAGGAAATTTTATCAAAACAAGGAAATTTTGTAAAAATTTCATTTCTATAGGAAATTTTGTCAAAATTCCATTTCTATAGGAAATTTTGTCAAAATTTCATTTCTATAGGAAATTTTGTCAAAATTTCATTTCTATAGGAAATTTTGTCAAAATTTCATTTCTATAGGAAATTTTGTCAAAATAAGGAAATTTTATCAAAATAAGGAAATTTTGTAAAAATTTCATTTCTATAGGAAATTTTGTCAAAATTCCATTTCTATAGGAAATTTTGTCAAAATTTCATTTCTATAGGAAATTTTGTCAAAATAAGGAAATTTTATCAAAATAAGGAAATTTTGTAAAAATTTCATTTCTATAGGAAATTTTGTCAAAATTCCATTTCTATAGGAAATTTTGTTAAAATTTCATTTCTATAGGAAATTTTGTCATTTCATTTCTATAGGTAATTTTGACTAAATTTCATTTCTATTGGAAATTTTGTCAAAATTTCTTTTCTATAGGAAATTTTGTCAAAATTTCTTTTCTATAGGAAATTTTCAAAATTTCCTTTCTATAGGAAATTTTGTCAAAATTTCATTTCAGTTGGAAATTTTGTCAAAATTTCATTTCTGTAGGAAATTTTGTTAAAATTTCATTTCTATAGGAAATTTTCGCAAAATTTCATTTCTTTAAGAAATTTTCTAAAAATGTTTCTTTCTGTTGGAAATTTTCTAAAAATTTCATATCTGTAGGAAATTTTCTTAAAATTTCATTCCAATAGGAACTTTTCCCAAAAATTGTTTTCTAAAGACAAAAATCTTAACCCTATGGAATGCCTTTTTTTGCTCAGTGTGTCTAAACCATTTCAGCCCTTGTTTTACATTTTTCCTCTTTTCCCCGTTTTTCGGTAATGTTCATTCTTCACTTACCCAGTGATTCCATTCGAATAGTCCTCTACATCAACAGTCACAGATAATGTGAATGTCTTTGCATCAACATTAGAGAATAGCAAATGCCGTTCATCCATGGAATTATTCGTTAAAGGATAAACTTTGTCCTGTTTCTGTTTCGAATGACTTGAGTTCAGTCGCTGAATGGCTCCACTCATTTGTTGTTTAGTGGTACGCTTTTCTAAAGCAATTCAAAGTGTTTTACAGTTCCTGTTTCCATATTTGTTTAGTTTTTGGCTTTTTGAAATAATTTTTTTGTGGGTTTTTATTTCCATGTCTATGTTTTTGGCAGTTTTGGCATTAAAAGCTATTCTGCAGCAACTGCAGGCAGATGCCACTTTTGTTTTTTTTCCTGTCTTGCGTTTAAATTGTGAAATGGTTCTCTAAATACTTAATAAAGCCATGAAATAGTTTTTAATTAAAACAATTTTTCCCAACAATTGTTTGTAAATCATAAATATTTCACTTTAGTTGGTTAGTTAGTTGAAGGGGAAGGAATGAAGGTTCTCAGTTCTGATGACTGTTGGAGCTATTGTCGCAAAAGTTTAATGGGATTTCGTCTTTTTTTTTTTAATGGAGATTTTGCTGTTCCAGGTTTGCCTAACTAGTACATTCATATTTGCTCATGAATATTTAATTATTTTATACACAATTTACATGTTAAATATAATTTTTATAAAAACAACAATGCTGAGATTGCCTGAGGATGAGATGAGAATTCGATTTGAGTTTTATGGAATTCATTTTGTGAATTTCACATGGGAATGTAATTTAACAAAAACAAAATATGTGTTTGAGGAAGACAAAAAAAAATAATTAGAGGGAAAATTGTTAATTGTATTATTGTATATTATTCCGAAAAGTATTGTATCAGGCTGATCAAACCAAGTATTGTCCATCGCTAGCCACTAGGTTTTGGCTTCTTCAAAAGAAGAGCAAGTGGTAATCAGAAGGTCCAATTTGAGTGTTTCCAAATACATTTTTACGGATTTTGCAACATATTTTTACGGAGCCTTATCATGCTCCAGAATAACATTGGCGTGCCTTTTTAAACTGATTTCGGCTTTCTCTGATTTTTTATACAAAAAGTCGAATAGAGTCGACTTTTGATAGTTTAAATCTCTACTTAATAAGTCTTCATGCTCATTTTTCTGGTAAAACATTAAATATTGTGATGAGACCACCCGTAAGGTTAATAACACATTTAATAATTTATTACTGGAATTTGCCACAGCTTCCTCGCACGGTTTCATTTTTGTGATAATTTAGAAATTTTAATAATCATAAATGAGAAAACTTTCCTTGCTAATATGTAGATTTTTTTCCTGGAAAATGCGTGGGTTTGTATGTAGCTTCTAGCTTTGACTATAAGTTTGCGGGGTTTGGTATGTGGAATGTATTTTAATGAAGGTTAGAGAAGGTTGCTACTTCATTTCTCAATTCCTTACAATAAACGCTGTAGAAAATATTGGCGTGAGACCAAATATTCCATGGCCTTAAAATACGAATGCTGAGCATAGAAGACGCATTTCTCCAATATAATTTTTTCCCTTGTCCAAAAGTCGAATGAAGTTGTTTTTCCTTATAGTTAAGTAATTCGACTTAAAGATGGGTTTCTTTACATGAAAGAAAACTTAGTTGGATCAAGGTCAACTTGGCTTTCATAATTCTGAAAAATTCGTTAAAATTAATGAAATCGTCTTTAATTTTGTTGGCTTTTTGAATCCTTCTAAAAAAGTAAAAAACGTTCAACAAGTATATACAGCAGTAGATTCGGCCGGGCCTAATCTTAAATACCCACCACTATGAATCAAATATAATAGCTTACTTTGAAAACTCTTCGTCGTAGCGGTTACACTCTTAGAAATATATGTTTTTCATATGTTCCGATATAAACAAAATGTGTTTCGGGCACAATTTTAAAACACAATATGTTTAAGTGCAAACATGTAATGTTCCTAAACTAACACTAAATGTTTGGGACATCTATGTTAATATGTTAGAATATATTATGTTTGGGGCATGAATGTTTCATAAAAATCATATGTGTGAATGCAAACATGTATAAATTTACAAATTTCGACTAAACATACATATGTTGTGATATTTTATTCAAAGCGACAGAGAGAGTATAGAGAAAGAAATAGAGATGGAAACCGGGAGAGTTGACAAAAGATATCAACATAACACAGCGACAGAATCAAAAGAGAACAATTTCTGTGAATCCGCTTGTATGTTGATTCGGAAAACTGTTTTATGATAAGGCCAAAAATTTGATATGCTTAAGTCTAAATATTATTTAATTTGAATAAAGAGAATGGACATTCGGAACCAAGAGAATAGACATTTGAAAAACAAACAGCATATGTTTTCGCCTTGAGAGCAGCATTTTATGTATGTGTGGACATGTGTTTTGTTTATCATTTTGGCATTATGGGCACAATTTTTTTTGGTTCGTTAAAATAAATCAGGGGTCTTCATAGAAATAACGAAAGGGCACTATACTGTTTTTAGAGTTGGGACAGTAAAATGAAATAAGGAGGAAATAGTGAAAAATTACACAGTAAAATGTATAAAAACAAAGTTTAGTTCGTCTTTATTAATAAGTAGTCCACGAGGAGTTGACGGACACCTTCAAATATAAAAGCGGGCATTAAGTTCGAGTTTTGCAGCTAAAGCAATTTAAAAAGTTTATTTTCTTTAAAATGAATTATTAAAGAAAAATAAAAGGCATTTTAAAGCGATGGTATTAAATGCTAGTAAAAAACTGTTCACGCCTAAATAAATTTATATTTATATTATAAAATTATTTATGTATGTTTATACTCGACTCCACGTTCTTCTTTTGTAAGTTTTTGAATTCCTTCCAAATTTTAAAGTTTTGTACCAAAAACAGTTTTTTGTTACAAAATTGTTATTTTTGCAATAAAAAAAATATTTTATCCAAAAATCAGTCAAATTCGTTTATATCAAGCGCTGTTAATGACTATAAATCTTTAATAACCCACATTTCGAAGTTTTATTATAAAAATTGAATATAGTATAAATATAAATGTGTAAATTAAAAAAAAAAACAACAAAAAAAGTGTTCGGTCGGAGCAGGGATTGAACCCACGACCCTTTGCATGTAAGGCAGACATGCTAGCCACTGCTCCACGTGGCAAACAAATGTATGTTTCTGTTAAATAATGTTATGTTTGCATGGGCTCGTGGGCGCTGCAAACTATGCTATATAAATGTAACTTATAACGATAATTATCTGCTGGTGACCATAACAGCTACGTAGCCCAGTGGATAGTGTGTTGGCTTACAAACTGTATGGTACTCGGTTCGATTCTCCGTGCAGGCGAAAGGTAAAATGTAAAAAAATAAAAAAGTGAATAATTTCTTCAACATTATTTGTATTACAGAAAAAGGTGCCAAGAATTAAAATATTTCGTGGAATTGAAAATAACGAGTATGTTAGGGAATGAGTACAATCGTCTTTGGGAAAAATTCTTCCAAGCATATAATATTTTTGGGCTCAAAATGCTTCCAAACATATAATATGTTCACATAAAACAAACATATTAATGTTTCGGCAGTATCCAATAATATATGTGCTTCCTGCAAAATATGTTTGGAAAATATGTTAAAGAGGCGATTTTTTTGAGGGTGTATATATATAGAGTTTCAGGGGAGTTTGGTAACAGATATTCTCCTAAGCAGATCAGTTCAACCAGTACGCTTCCCGAAGATAAATATAAAGATTCGATCTACGAAGACTAGATTTTATAAAAACCTTTTTTTGTTTGAGTTTTAGAGGATCATACACTGTTAGAAAAATATGTTTTTCATATGTTCCGATATAAACAAAATGTGTTTCGGGCACTATTTTAAACCACAATATATTTAAGTGCGAACATGTAATGTTCCTAAACTAACACTAAATGTTTGGGACATCTATGTTAATATGTTAGAATATATTATGTTTGGGGCATGAATGTTTCATAAAAATAATATGTGTGAATGTAAACATATATAAATTAACAAATTTCGAGTAAACATATATATGTTGTGATATTTTATTCAGAGAGCGACAAAAAGAGAGTATAGAGAAAGAAATAGAGATGGAAACCGGGAGGGTTGACGAAAGATATCAACATAACAAAGCGAGAGAATGAAAAAAGAACAATTTCTGTGAAACCACTTGTATGTTGTTTCGGAAAACTGTTTTATGATAAGGCTAAAAATTTTGATATGCTTAAGTCTAAATATTATTTAATTTGAATAAAGAGAATAGACAATCGGAACCTAGAGAATAGACATTTGAAAAACAAACTGCAATGTTTTCGCCTTGAGAGCAGCATTTGATGCATGTGTGAACATGTGTTTTGTTTATCATTTTGGCATTATGGGCACAATTTTTCGTTAAAATAAATCAGGGGTCTTCATAAAAATAACGAAAGGGCACTATACTCTTTTTAGAGTTGGGACAGTAAAATGAAATAAGGAGGAAATAGTGAAAAATTGCACAGTAAAATGTAAAAAAACAAACTTTAGTTCCTCTTTATTAAAAAGTAGTCCACGAGGAGTTGACGGACACCATCAAATATAAAAGCGGGCATTAAGTTCGAGTTTTACAGCTAAAACAATTTAAAAAGTTTATTTTCTTTAAAATGAATTATTAAAGAAAAACAAAAGGAATTTTAGAGCGATGGTGTTAAATGCAAGTAAAAAACTGTTCACTCCTAAATAAATTTATGTTTATATTATAAAATTATGTATGTATGTTTATAAAATTATGTATGTATGTTTTTGAATTCCTTCCAAATTTTAAAGTTTTGTCCAAAAACAGTTTTTTATTACAATATTGTTATTTTTGCAATAAAAAATAATATTTTATCCAAAAATCAGTCAATTTCGTTTATATCAAGCACTGTTACTGACTATAAATCTTTAATAACGCACATTTCGAAGTTTCATTTAAAAAAATTTAATATAGTATAAATATAAATGTGTAAATTAAAAAAAAAAAAAAAAACAAAAAAATGTTCGGTCGGAGCAGGGATTGAACCCACGACCCTTTGTATGCAAGGCAGACATGCTAACCACTGCTCCACGTGGCAAACAAATGTATGTTTCTGTTAAATAATGTTATGTTTGCATGGGCTCGTGGGCGCTGCAAACTATGCTATATAAATGTAACTTAAAACGATAATTATCTACTGGTGACTATAACAGCTACGTAGCCCAGTGGATAGTGTGTTGGCTTACAAACTGTATGGTCCTCGGTTCGATTCTCCGTGCAGGCGAAAGGTAAAATTTAAAAAATTTATAAAAGTGAATAATTTCTTCAACATTATTTGTATTACAGAAAAAGGTGCCAATAACTAAAAAATTTCGTGGAAGTGAAAATTACGAGTATGTTAGGGAATGAGCACAATCGTGTTTGGGAAAAATTCTTCCAAGCATATAATATTTTTGGCTCAAAATGCTTCCAAACATATAATATGTTTACATAAAACAAACATATTAATGTTTCGGCAGTATGCAATAATATGTGTGCTTCCTGCAAAATATGTTTGGAACATATGTTAAAGAAGCGATTTTTTTTTGAGGGTGTAATCATCTCGTGTATGTGTGCAAGTTTTTGTTAATGATACATCTAACATTCGTTTAGAATCGTTTCATGCTTTAACAAAACCTGAAGATCGATATCACCCTACTCTAATAATACATGTCGCTGCCCCAAATTCTCTGCGATCTAGACTGGATCAAAGAAAGAGTATTGCTTTGCTAAAACCAATTATTATATGCTTAATTCATTACTTTCTGCCATAGTTTGGGACGATATTCTTGACTCTGGCAATATTACTGAATTATCGAACCGGTTTTATTCAGTTCTTCAAGATTGCATATCTAAATCAGTGCCACGATTTACTGTGGACAACAATTCGGGACCACCTTGGAAGACCAGGGTCTTAATGAGACTAAAGAATAGAAAGAACAAAATGTTCAGAAAATTCAAGAAATCGGGTTCATCTGTTGATTTTTCAAACTATTCAATAGCCCGTTCTAAATACAATCTGGAGAACAAACTGGCCCTAAGTCTTTCTATAAATTTGTGAATTCAAAACGTCAATCTAATACCCTACCGACATATCTTAAATATCAGTCACTAACCGCTGATAATGATATGGACATTTCGGATTTATTCGCAGAATTCTTTGCTACGACTTATTCAGATAGATCATATGATTGTAGTAACACATACCCGTATATAACTAGGAGTTTTGATCGAATCGATTTCTCCTACGTTCATGAAACTACCGTTTTAGATAACTTGAGGACTCTTAAGTCTTCATATAATGCTGGCCCCGATGGTATTCCGTCTTGTATCTTGAAACTGTGTGCTGATAAACTTTCATATCCTCTATCGTTATTGTTTAATAGTTCATTAAAGTCAGGAGTTCTTCCAGATATATGGAAACGATCTTATATTATCCCTTTGTACAAATCAGGTGACCGAAACGACGTATGCAATTATCGAGGTATCTCAAATCTTAGCGCTATCCCTAAGTTGATGGAGAAGATATTAACTTATTCTATAACCCACCAGATTTCATCATTATTATCTACAAGCCAACATGGTTTTAGAAGAAAAAGATCGACTATAACAAACCTTTTAGAATTTACTTGCTTGGTAAACGATGCTTTTAGAAATCGCTTGCAAACTGATACTATCTACACAGATTTCAGTAAAGCATTCGACAAAGTTAATCATGCTCTCCTTCTACGGAAGTTAGATATGATTGGCTTCAGCAATTCTTTATTGAAATGGTTTCAATCGTATTTAATCGGTCGGACACAATGTGTCAAGTTCGGCAATGCGACATCAAGATATGTCTCCGTTACGTCGGGTGTTCCCCAGGGCAGTCACCTCGGGCCAGTTTTATTCTGTTTATTTATTAATGATTTACCATCGATTATAAAGTATTCTAATATACTTATGTTCGCTGATGATGTAAAATTATTTCGATCATTTAATGATCCCGTCGATCAATACTATCTACAGATTGATCTTGATAACTTCTCCAATTGGTGTGAATTGAACTTAATGGAGTTAAATACCTCGAAATGTAAGTTAATGCGCTTCTCGAGAGGCACTGTATATGATTCAAGTTATATTATCGGTTCTACCAGGCTGGAGGTGGTTGATTCTTTCAAGGATCTTGGATTGTTAATGGATCAGCGTCTGAACTTCCGTCAACACATTTCTATGGCCATTAGTAAAGCATATGTTACTCTAGGATTTTTGAAACGATGGAGTAAGGAGTTTAGAGATTATTCAGTTACTAAGATATTATACACTACATTAGTACGAAGCCATCTTAAGTATGGTTCCATAATTTGGGATCCATATTACACCATCCACTCGGACAAGATAGAATCTGTGCAGAAGCAATTTCTTTTATTCTGCCTTCGACACAGAGGCTGGGATCCCCAGTCTTTACCATCATATGAATTTCGTTTGAATCTTATAAAATTACCCTCATTGTCAAGTCGCAGGACAATGTTAAATATCTGTTATATAATGAATATAATTCAAGGTGAGATTGAATCAGAGTTTCTTCTCAACAGGCTTGCCTTCAATATACCTATTAGGCCCACGAGGAATTTTGAACCATTAAAAATTCTATATCATAGAACAAACTTTGCAAATAATGATACTTTTCGAAGATTTTGCGCTCAATTCAACAAATATTTTAACCTTATAGATCTGTCTGAGAATCGAGTAACATTAAAGAGAAACATTATCTTGCACAGATAACACAGATAACAACAGATAAATTATTTGTACATATTAGTCTGTAAGGATTTTGTATCTATAGACGTAATAAAAAAAAATGAAATAACGCTTTGATTTGAAATCTAAAATCTTTAGATTTTTACCCCCATTATTCAAATGATTAGAAGTAAAATCTGAAAATTTTACTTTCAGTTTCAACAAATTTTCATGATCAGTGCGCCTTATATTCCCTCAAGAAGTGAAGTCGGCCTTACAAAAAACTACGGTTTATATAAGCCCAAGGAGTTACATCGAGTGATTAGTCTTTATGGCTGCAATGGCAAAAACGGATTCACACCATATTCAGCACACCTAATTGTGGATCTGATAAACCTACAGAATCTAGACCCCAAATCGGAGGGCGGGTTTATAAGGGGGAATTATAATACATAATATATTCGGAACATCTATTTATGGTCCTAAAAACCCTCTAGATTTCAAAGTTCAGGGAAATCGGATAGAAACTACGGAAGAAGACCAAGAAGTACAACCGGGAGATTGGTCTATATGGGGGCTATACCAAAACTCTATATTTCAAATTTCAAGTAAATCGGATGGGCAAATACGCTTTCTAGACGCCCAAGAAGTAAAATCGGGAGATCGGTCCATATGGAAACTATACCAAAACATAGACCGATAGATACCATTTTCGGCATATCTATTTATGGTCATAAAATACCTCTTACAAGAAGTAAGTTTTTGATTGCCGGTTATGCCGGAGTTATCACTAGTGATTACCCAGTACTTGTGGGGTAAGGATGCATAATTGTTCAATCACACAGGAATTTGGGAATAATATTTAATTCAAAACATACATGGTCAGATCATATTCTTTGCGCAGTCGGAAATGTTCACGGAATGCTACGTAATCTATGGGCCGTTCGGACAAGTACGCCGCAATCCATTCGAATGCTGTTAACAAAAACGTACCTAATTCCAAAACTTTTGTACGGATGTGAAATCTTTGCAAGTTCCAACTATTCAGACTCCCAAAAATTAAAAATTGCATAAAAAAACATTGCTCGTTATATATTCAACAAACGATGCACAGTGGGGCAAAATCGCAAAAAATGGAGATTAATTAAACTACTTATCCGATTTTAAAAATTCGTTCACTATTATAATGCTACGTTATCACTGAGTGACCTAGGCTACACATCTTTTGGAAAAGTGGGCTGTGCCACTCCCACTATTAAATATAGCTCTAGCGGCCATAGTAACGGGCCGATTGTCATGAAACTTTCCCAATGTTGTACTGTTAATCTGGTAACAATCCTTGGCTCTAATTGGTCATAATTAGGCGTGGCACCTCCCAATCATAAACACTGTTGTCCTGCTAATAGACCGTGGCTATACTTGGTTATGATTGGGCGTGCCACCACCCATTCAAACTTGGAACGGATATATCTTATGAACTTTCAGAGGTATGAATATGAGATTCGGTATAACAGGTTGGCTGATAAGTCCCCGGTCTGACACATAGATGGCGTCGCTAGTATTAAATGCATATTGTTTTTATATAGTACCAACTTTCAAATGATTCGTGTCAAAATTTGACGTCTATAAGTCAATTAGTTTGTGAGATAGAGCGTCTTTTGGGAAGTAACTTTTGTTATTGTGAAAAAAATGGAAAAAAAGGAATTTCGTGTTTTGATAAAATACTGTTTTCTGAAGGGAAAAAATACGGTGGAAGCAAAAACTTGGCTTTATAATGAGTTTCCGGACTCTGCCCCAGGGAAATCAACAATAATTGATTGGTATGCAAAATTCAAGCGTGGTGAAATGAGCACGGACGACGGTGAACGCAGTGGACGCCCCAAAGAGGTGTTACCGACGAAAACATAAAAAAAAATCCTCAAAATGATTTTGAATGACCGTAAAATGAAGTTGATCGAGATATCAAAGGCCTTAAGGATATCAAAGGAACGTGTTAGTCATATCATTCATCAATATTTGGATATACGGAAGCTCTGGGAAAAATGGGTTCCGCGTGAGCTCACATTTGACCAAAAACAACAACGTGTTGATGATTCTGAGCGGTGTTTGCAGCTGTTAACTCGTAATACACCCGAGTTTTTCCGTCGATATGTGACAATGGATGAAACATGGCTCCATCACTACACTCCTGAGTCCAATCGACAGTCGGCTGAGTGGACA
Organism: Haematobia irritans; assembly: GCF_050003625.1. NCBI lineage: Eukaryota > Metazoa > Arthropoda > Insecta > Diptera > Muscidae > Haematobia > Haematobia irritans. The sequence continues at coordinate 121,801,371 of NC_134400.1, forward strand.
GCGACCGGTGAACCGTCTCCGAAGCGTAGAAAGACTCAAAAGTCCGCTGGCAAAGTAATGGCCTCTGTTTTTTGGGATGCGCATGGAATAATTTTTATCGATTATCTTGAGAAGGGAAAAACCATCAACAGTGACTATTATATGGCGTTATTGGAGCGTTTGAAGGTCGAAATCGCGGCAAAACGGCCCATATGAAGAAGAAAAAAATGTTGTTCCACCAAGACAACGCACCGTGCCTCAAGTCATTGAGACCGATGGCAAAAATTCATGAATTGGGATTCGAATTACTTCCGTACCCACCGTGCTCTCCAGATCTGGCCCCCGCGACTTTTTCTTGTTCTCAGACCTCAAAAGGATGTTCGCAGGGAAGAAAATTGGCTGCAATGAAGAGGTGATCGCCGAAACTGAGGCCTATTTTGAGGCAAAACCGAAGCAGTACTACCAAAATGGTATCAAAAATTGGAAGGTCGTTATAATCGTTGTATCATTCTTGAAGTGAACTATGTTGAATAATAAAAACGAATTTTGACAAAAAAATTTGTTTTTCTTTGTTAGACCGGGGACTTATCAGCCAACCTGTTATATGTCCATCGTATAGTACGGCGGTGCCACGCCCCCTTTTAAAAAATGTTCTGGCTCAGTCGGATTCTTTTTTTTTTTTTTTGGAAAAAAAAATAATACAATTTTCACTTAGTAATCAATTTATTTTTATTATAATAACGTTGACGAAAGGGGTATTGTGGTATCATATGTGTAACTAAATTCGGGACCCAATGTAGATATTAAATTTGTTATAAAAATAGCTTGTTCCTTCATATCTACAAAGTAGGAAAAAATTTATAGATAAGTTTTTATATATAACGTTTTATATTATAAGACATATGTTTCTGATCTGCTATTTTAAAATATAGTCATCAAAGTCATCAAACTCCAATGCATTGTCCTCCATATAAGCATCGTCGTCATCTGTTTTATGATTTGTGCCTTCTGGTACCACGTTCTTCATAACTGAAGAACATATCTACAAAGTAGGAAAAAAAATTATACATAAGTTTTTATATATAACGTTTTATATTATAAGACATATGTTTCTGATCTGCTATTTTAAAATATAGTCATCAAAGTCATCAAACTCCAATGCATTGTCCTCCATATAAGCATCGTCGTCATCTGTTTTATGATTTGTGCCTTCTGGTACCACGTTCTTCATAACTGAAGGCGAAACAAGTAGATCCATCACTGATTTTGGAAGTTGGTGGAATTTGTTTTGGCAATTTTGATTTACCAGATAAGATTGGATCTTAACTAAGTAAGAACCTATTTAAAATGTCTCGATGGCAATCCTCTCGACAACATTTGCGAGAAAAATGTTCTCTGTAGTTCTTAAACTCTTTGTTTAGGGCAACCCAGGAACCCAATTACAAGTTTTACATATTTTTCAACACGTTTGACGTTATCGCATTCCAATACACAACACATAACGCACAATAACAAATACTCTTATGATTGTAACACACAGTTGCTAACGATATATAAAAACAACAATTATAAAAAAGAAAACGAAGAAAAAGCTAATAAAAGACAAGAACTGATGTTTTTTGCTTGAGTGACTATTTTCACAGTTAATTTAATAAAAAAAAATTCGCACAAAAACGCGCAACATTTTATTACTTAATATGAAAGCCTAGGAATTGTATTTTATTAAAACATTAATATTCTAACACCAAGTGACCCCATTCATATTTAAATATCCAAGAATAGTTTGAAAATAGCCAAAATTTAGACACATTTTAAAATATTTATACACATTTTTTGTTTACACAATTTTTGTATAACAACGCTAAAATACTTGAGGTTGAAGATTCCATAGTGTAAATATTACTTTTGGCTTGCGAAATACTATATATTAAGCTCCGAAAATACTGAATTTAAACAAAAACACTACATTGCGCGAATAGCTCAAAAATTGCTTAATTTGAACACAATGCAATATGACAAGTAAACAACATATGACATTGAAATTTTCAGTAGTGATGTAGAATTTTATATACTTTAATCGGATGCTAAGTTACTGTTTCAAAACAACATTTTAAAGAATTTTTTAAGTTGTTTATGAAATAATTAGAAATTTGTAGTACTAGCACAAATCAACGATATTCTTAAATATTACTATATCTACAGTTATTATAGTATACAATGGAATGGTTATATTTTTTTTGTAGTCTGTAAGGAAATTGTTCTATAGGCTTAAATAAATAAATAAATAAGTATTTTTCAAAAAACAAAAATTTAATGTTTCAATTAATCTCAATTTTTTGCGATTTTGCCCCTCTGTGCGACGCCATGACCGAATATCAGGGTATGCATATAAAATATTCAATATTAAATTCGAAAACTTGTTGAAAGTAAAATGTTTGGTTCAACTTCATAAAATAGTTTATACTAAAAGCCCACCAACCCTCTATAGATGCATCCAATTTGCCCGCTCGAACAGAGGACTGAAAATAATACATCCTAAGATACGATCACTAGTATCCGAAAGACAATTCTTCATATACACTACTCGTCTCTGGAACTCCTTACCTTCAACTCTGTAAACTACACAGAAAAAAATTTCACGAAAATTTTTCCAGTTAAAATCTTAATTGAGTTTTAAAAAATATTCAACTAAAAATTTAATTGATTTAACAAATTTTTTAATTGAAATACAAATCAATCACACAAATTAATAGTTTCAATTAAATATTTAATTGGATCAATTAATTTTTTAATTGACTGTCAATTAATTTTTTAATTGATACTATCATTTCTGTGATTGAAGACATTTCAATTAAAAAATTAATTGGATCAATTAATTTCGTGATTGAATCAGAAAAAACTTTTTTTGTGTGTACAAGCAATGCTATCCACTTTAAAAATGAATTATTTAAAATATTTGCTTAACTTTTAAGAATCTTGTTCACAATATAAAATATTACTAACTTATCGAAATTTTCAATTATTATAAATTTTGTTTTTTTGTTATATCAAACAAGTTGTTATACCCTGCGCCACACTGTGGAACAGGGTATTATAAGTTAGTGCAAATGTTTGTAACACCCAGAAGGAGACGAGATAGACACATGGTGTCTTTGGCAATAATGCTCAGGGTCCCTTAGTCGATATAACCATGTCCGTCTGTCCGTCCGTCCGTCTGTTTGTGAACACATTTTTGTGATCAAAGTGTAGGTCGCAATTTAAGTCCAATAGTCTTCAAATTTGGCACATGTTCCTAATTTGGGTCAGAATAGAACCCTATTGATTTTGGAAGAAATCGGTTCAGATTTAGATATAGCTCCCATATATATCTTTCGCCCGATATGCACTAATATGGACCCAGCAGCCAGAGTTTTATACCGATTTGCTTGAAATTTTGTACAAACATAACACTTAGTCGTATAGTCAAGTGTGCAAAATTTCGCCCGATATGGACTTATATGGCCCCAAAAGCCAGATTTTTGGCCGAAGTTGGTTGAAATTTTGCACTAGGAGTACAATTAGTAGTGTAGTCAAGTGTGCAAAATTTGATTGAAATCAGTTCAGATTTAGATATAGCTCCCATATATATCTATGGTCCTAAAAGCCAGAGTTTTGCCCCAATTTGGTTGAAATTTTGCACAGGGAGTAGATTTAGCATTGTAGCTATGCTTGCGAAATTTGGTTGAAATCGATTCAGATTTAGATATAGCTCCCATATATATCTTTCGCCCGATATGCACTTATATGTACCCAGAAGTCAGAGTTTTATCCCGATTAGCTTGAAATTTTGCACAAGGAGTACGATTGGTAGTATAGTCATATGTGCCAAATTTGATTGAAATCGGTTCAGATTTAGATATGGCTTCCATATATATTTTTCGCCCGATATGGACTTATATGGCCCCAGAAACCAGATTTTTGGCCCAATTTGGTTGAAATTTTGCACTAGGAGTACAATTAGTAATATAGTCATGTGTGCCAAATTTGATTGAAATCGGTTCAGAATTAGATATTGCTCCCATATATATGTTTTTCTGATTTTGACAAAAATGGTCAAAATACCAACATTTTCCTTGTTAAATCGTCACTGCTTAGTCGAAAAGTTGTAAAAATGACTCTAATTTTCCTAAACTTCTAATGCACGTATATCGAGCGATAACTCATAAATAAACTTTTGAGAAGTTTCCTTAAAATTGCTTCAGATTTAAATGTTTCCCATATTTGTATACCCTTCACCACTACTGTGGTACAGGGTATAATAAGCTTGTGCATTTGTATGTAACGCCAAGAAGGAAAAGTCAGAGACCCATCGTTTAGTATACCGATCGTCTTAGAATTGAATTCTGAGTCGATTTAGCGATGTCCGTCTGTCTGTCTGTTGATGTATTTTTGTGTGCAAAGTAAAGCTCGCAGTTTTAGTCCGATTGTCCTAAAATTTGGTATAGGGTCCTGTTTCGGCTCAAAGACGATCCCTATTGATTTTGGAAAAAATCGATTCAGATTTAGATATAGCTGCCATATATATTTTTCACCGATCTGGTCATAATTGGCGTGTATATCAACCGATCTTCCTCAAATTCCGTACATCCGAATATTTTATGAGTCTCAAAAATCTTGCAAAATAACAGTCAAATCGGTTCAGATTTAGATATAGCTCCCATATATAGCTTTCGCCCGATTTGCACTCATTTGCCCACAGAGGCCAATTTTTTGCACCGATTTAGTTGAAATTTTGCACAGGGAGTAGAATTAGCATTATAGCTATGCATGTCAAATTTGGTTGAAATCGGTTCAGATTTAGATATAGCTCCCATATATAGCTTTCGCCCGATTTACACTCAAATGTCCACAGAGGCCAATTTTTTGCTCCGATTTAGTTGAAATTTTGCACAGGGAGTAGAATTAGCATTGTTGCTATGCGTGCCAAATTTTGTTGAAATCGGTTCGGATTTAGATATAGCTCCCATATATAGCTTTCGCCCGATTTACACTCATATGGCCACAGAGGCCAATTTTTTGCTACGATTTAATTGAAATTTTGCACAGGGAGTAGAATTAGCATTGTAGCTATGCGTGCCAAGTTTGGTTGAAATCGGTTCAGATTGAGATATATCTCCCATATATAGCTTTCGCCCGATTTACCTCATATGACCACAGAGGCCAATTTTTAACTCCGATTTAGTTGAAATTTTGCACAGGGAGTAGAATTAGCATTGTAGCTATGCGTGCCAAATTTGGTTCAAATCGGTTCAGATTTAGATATAGCTTCCATATATATGTTTTTCTGATTTCGACAAAAATGGTCAAAATACCAACAGTTTCCTTGTAAAATCGCCACTGCTTATTAGAAAAGTTGTAAAAATTACTCTAATTTTCCTAAACTTCTAATACATTTATATCGAGCGATAAATCATAAATAAACTTTTGCGAAGTTTCCTTAAAATTGCTTCAGATTTAAATGTTTCCCATATTTTTTTTTTACTAAAATTGTGTTCCACCCTAGTGCATTAGCCAACTTAAATTTTGAGTCTATAGATTTTGTAAAAGTCTATCAAATTCTGTCCAAATCGAGTGATATGTATTTGGGACAAACCTTTATATATAGCACCCAACACATTTGACGGATGTGATATGGTATCGAAAATGTAGATCTACAAAGTGGTGCAGGGTATAATATAGTCGGCCCCGGCCGACTTTAGACTTTCCTTACTTGTTTTTTACTAAAATTGTGTTCCACCCTAGTGCATTAGACAACTTAAATTTTGAGTCCATAGATTTTGTAACAGTCTATCAAATTCTGTCGCAATCCAGTGATATTTAAATGTATGTATTTGGGACAAACCTTTATATATAGCACCCAACACATTTGACGGATGTGATATGATATCGAAAATTTAGATCTACAAAGTGGTGCAGGGTATAATATAGTCGGCCCCGCCCGACTTTAGACTTTCCTTACTTGTTATATTTATATTAATATGTTTTCTCCTAGACCAACACATTTACACATTGTTTCTGATCAAACATGAATCTAGTACTGTCATTTACAAGATGTATCATCTTGTTGTACTAGTTTTACAAATTATTAAATAAACGAATAATAAAAAAATAATAATAAATACTTCTGCAATGGGTAAACTGCCGTTCTTAATTCGACTTGGGGTAGGAAGGACCAATATGTGTTTGGGCACGTTGTTGACATTGCTCTAAAATAGTTATTCTTTTGAGATCTGCTGCTTGCTCATCCTACAGTCAAAATCCCGATGTATCAAGCAAGTCTGGGATTTTGCTGGTAATAAAGATAAATGTGATTTGCTATTGCTTCAAGCCATCATTATGTTAAAGCAATTGCTGATGACATAGTTGAGTTGTTAATTTAAATGCGAAATTTTTGAATAGAATTGAAGAGGACGAAGAAGAAGAAGAAAACTTTTTCAAATCCATCGTTCGCTGTTGACATTGTCAATGTTGCCAGCGTCACTTGTTCCACTTGTTGGTTGACACAACAATAACACACGAACAAACTTTAATACTGCAACAGAAAAATTCTGTTGCTCGTCTACCCATACGACATACTATTGTTGGTGTGACAATGTTGTTGAAGGCAGGGCAGAAGGTGCCGGGGTAGCTCTACAAGAAAATTTTCCATCAGGTCGTCCGCATGACACGGAGAACGGAAATGGAAAACTTTTTATCAATTGCTATTTTTGAATAATTACCGAAGAGCTGTTGTGTCATTTGTTCGGTTTGATGTTTGAATGAGTGCTTGAAGAGCTGTGTTGAAGAGTTTCTCAGATGAGGATTCCAAGTGAAATAAAATTTAATTATTGTTGTCAAAAACTTTTCGTTGAAGTAATTAGACTTGGCGAAATCATAATGAGATTATACCAAAAAAAAAAACGCGAAGAGTTTAATGAAATTAACTTTTGGGGGTCAACAATGGAGCAAGCAAATGGCTCAAAGAAAAGGAAGGAGATCATTAAGTAAATGCCGGAGTTGATTAATTGTATGCCAACAATTTTACTTTATTGTAAAAGAAGATGAATACTTATCTATCAAAATTTGTCTAAAGACTACTTTTGAATTACACAATGAAATACCAAGTCTTTATTATAATACTATTATGGTTTACATTTTGTTGATTAAGTCTTCCAATTGGTGGCCTGAAAAGTGCTACAAATTAATAAACATTTTGTAAAACTGGCCAATTTGCATTTTGCAACATAGGCTTTATTTAAGTCGATGGCTTGAGCATTTTTACACCTCTAAAAAAATTGATACAAATTTAAGTTTTAATACTCCGAACGCATTGGCCAATATAGAGATCCATAACATCCTAGTAAAAAAGATTTAAACAAAAACAAGAGAGAAGAAATGCCCCAGAACCACTTTCGTGCAGCGTGTGATGACTTTGTCGGTTTTTGAAGGGTATAATTCGTGCCAAAGAACAAATCTAAAATGATGCTAAAATTGTATGTTAATTCAGACATATTTTGCTTTGCATTAAAAATAAAACAAATAAATAAAATAGAAAGTCGGGTGGGGCCGACTATATCATCATACCCTAAACCACCCTTAAGAAATTAGTAAAACTGGGCATTTGTGGGGTACATTCTTATACACTCATAGAAAAAATCATGCACGGCGTGCTCATTTCAAAAAGATTCGTCCATGAAAGTGAATCAACACACATGTGGTGTCGGACGGAGGCCAGGCGGTGTCAACCTGAAAACGATAAAATGACACCATGCGTTCACCAGCGTTCACGATCTGAAAACGTTATGGTTACGAATTTATAAACAGAATTAAAAAAAGATTTCCGTTCGAACCTGTGTTTTCTGCACCATACGCTTTAACAGTCGCCTTAGCACATTGCACCACGGAGGAAGTTGCCTTAATAATGTCTAACGATTATTTTAAGACTTTTCATGGCCAAAGAAAGACGAATGCCGTTCATGAAATCGTGAACGTCCGTGGACGAAATTGTGAACATTCCGTATTGATATTTTTTTGTGAACGTTTACGTTTCATTTTGTCACCGTCTATTCACGACTATGCAATTTTTTCTATTAGTGTAGGTTTGGGAGATAAACCGCATTTCCATATTTAAGAAAATTAAAGAGTACACCCAAAAAAATAATAATTGTTTGTGTACACTCCAAAAAAAAATTTACTTGGTTCGAAAGATTTTGATATTTCCTTAAGGATTTCGGTATTGATTCCATGCCAAATATGCGGCTTTTATTTAAAAAAAAGACATTTTTTGCGGCCTATATGACTTTAAGTCTAGGATCAATAAAATTAAAACTACGATATTAATAAGATATTGTGATACATTAATAAAGCTATTAACGTACAAACAAATGCTAGTTTAAAATTATAACGGGCATTTCAAAGTAAAAAATGTTTTCTTAATTCCACAAAAAAAGTATATACGGCCGTAAGTTCGGCCAGGCCGAATCTTATGTATGCTCCACCATGGATATAATTATTGACCGATGTGGACCAATTTTTGCATGGTTGTGAGAGACCGTTTACCAACATCAAGTACCAAATTTCAGCCGGATCGGATGAAATTTGCTTCTCTTTGAGGCTCCGCAAGCCAAATCTGGGGATCGGTTTGTATGGGGCTATATATAATTATGGACCGATGTGAACCAATTTGTGTATGGTTGTTAGATACCATATACCAACATCATATACCAAATTTCAGCCAGATCGGATGAAATGTGCTTCTCTTAGAAGCTCCGTAAGCCAAATCTGGGGGTCCGTTTATATGGGGCTATACGTAAAAGTGATCCGACCAATAACAACTACTTGTGCCAAGTTTCAAGTTAGCGTGATTTCAACAGACGGACGGACGGATGGACATGCTTAGATCGACTCGGAATTTCACCACGACCCAGAATATATATACTTTATGCTGTTTGGGAGCAATATTTCGATGTGTTACAAACGGAATGACAAAGTTAATATACCCCCATCCTATGGTGGAGGCTATAAAAACTTTAAACCAAAGATGCTAAATCCTTGAAAATAAATCTTAACCTATATTTGGAGCGTTTTTATTTTAAATCTAAAGATTCAATATTTCAGTTAATTAAAGGGTGATACGGTCAAAATTTGGTCAATATAAACTTGACGTATTTCTTTCAATTTTGCATTTAAAAAACCTGAACACCTCTCATTCTGAAGGTGTGTGTGTGTGTAGAATGTTGCTCCTATTTTGATTTTGGAATTCACTCTTCAGTTGCCAAATGCCGTCCAAGCAAGAAGAGCAGCGTATCAAAATTTTGCTCGCGCATCGCAAAAATCCGAGCTACTCGCACGTAAAGCTGGCAAAATCACTAAAAGTTGCCAAATCGACCGTTACAAATGTAATTAAAGTGTTTGGGGAACGTTTGTCGACAGCCAGGAAGTCTGGATCGGGGGGAAATCGAAAACCGGAAGCCGCTGAGACGACAAAGAGAGTTGCCGGTAGTTTCAAGCGAAACCCTAACTTCTCTCTCCGAGATGCCGCAAATAAGCTGGGTGTATCGTCTACAACCGTGCATCGAGCCAAAAAACGAGCCGGACTATCGACTTACAAGAAGGTAGTGACTCCAAATCGCGATGATAAACAAAATACGAAGGCCAAAGCGAGATCTCGGAGGCTGTACACGACGATGCTGACGAAGTTTGACTGCGTGGTAATGGACGACGAAACCTACGTCAAAGCCGACTACAAGCAGCTTCCGGGACAGGAGTTTTATACGGCAAAAGGAAGGGGAAAGGTAGCAAATATTTTCAAGCACATAAAACTGTCAAAGTTCGCAAAGAAATATCTGATTTGGCAAGCTATCTGTGCCTGTGGCTTGAAAAGCAGCATTTTCATAGCTTCCGGGACTGTCAACCAAGAAATTTACGTGAAAGAGTGTTTGAATAAACGTCTGCTGCCTTTCCTGAAGAAACACGGTTGTTCCGTACTGTTTTGGCCGGATTTGGCATCTTGCCAACAACGTGCAGGTGGTTCCCAAGGACAAGAACCCTCCCAACACGCCAGAGCTCCGCCCAATTGAGAAATACTGGGCTATTGTCAAGCGGAAACTTAAGAAGACCAAAAAGTAACTGCTAAGGACGAGCAGCAGTTCAAGGCAAACTGGCTTTCTGCGGCGAAGAAGGTGGACAAGGTGGCTGTACAAAATCTGATGGCAGGTGTCAAGCGTGAGGCCCGGCAATTCGGATTTGGAAAAGCGAAAGCCTAACTGAATATTTTTCCTGAATTTTATACTAATTGAGCTTGAAAAAGAAATTTAATTTGATTTTTTAAATAAACGATTTCACCGATTTACACGCGTTTTCCCTTGACCAAATTTTGACCGTATTACCCTTTCGATTTCTTTAAATCAAAACTATGTTTATTTCCTTTATAAAATTTGCGTCCTAAATTAATTAAGACAATTTTAAGCAAAGATTTAAAACTTTATGTTAATTAAAATTTCATTATTTTTTAGGAAATTTGTCCTTAATATTTTGTAAATATCGCATTCTAAAATTTATGTTGCGTAATCTTTAATATAACGTAAATATTTACTTCAGTGTACGTTAGTTAAATGAACTAAAACACGGGAAAAATTATACACAAATGAAGCATAAAGATTTACAACATTTGTACTTCTCACAAAATAGTTAATTATTTCTTTAACTTTGTACATTTTATTATAAATGCACCCATTTTCAGACAATTTTGAACTCCATTGTGTTCCTTCAAACTACAAAGTTTTCTTTAACAAGCGAAAAAAAAATAATTTTGTCTAATAAATTTTCTTGAATTTGTCGAAAAAATATTTACTTATTTTCATTATATCGGCATGATGTCAGCGTTTGTAATAGTTTAGTAAAATTTTTCTAAAATTAACCTAAATTTTCTAAAATTACTCAAAAATTTTTCTTCCTGGTGGGTTCACTGTTTTTGCACTGAAAAAAAAATATTGTCGTGAGGCCAACGATTTCATGTCCTTAAAATACGGATGCCAATTTTGCTTAGCATAGAAGACGCTTTTCTCTAATATAACGTTTTTTTCCTTGTCCAAAAGTCGATAAACTTGTCAATGAAGTCGTATTGTCCTTATAATTAAGTGATTTCGCTTAAAAATGGCTATCATAACACGAAAGAAAAAATTTTTTTTTGGGGTAAGGTTAACTTGACTTTAATAATTCAGAAAAATTCTTTAAAATTAATGAAATTATTTTAAAATTTGTTGTCTTTTTGCAAAAATCGTTCAAAAATAGGATATGTTTTCAACACTCAGAATCAATAGAAAAATTGTTAAAGTAAAGACAAAATCTTTGGAACCTGGCATGCTTGTTTTCAGTGTTGATTTAAAGCCAGATAGGTCGCTAAAAATTGTGTTTATTTTAAAGAAGCAGCATCGGAATCAATACCAAAATCCTTAAGGGAGGTCAAAATCTTTGGATCAAAGTAAAGGGACCGTAAAATGCTTTCCAAATAATTGAATTTTCCTTAATTGGAACAATTGGTGAGATTTGTTTTATTTTCGGTGTGTTTTTATTTAAAAAATTTTCACATATCTTATGTTAAGGCATTGTCTTTGGCCGTATCATCATTTCGACAAACTTTAACGAATAGCCAGGACCATGAAATGATTTCCAAATAATACCTCTTTCATTAACTCGAACAATGGGCGAGATAGGTCTTAGATAAGGTCCATTCAGATGACTATACAACAAACGAGACATAAATCAATTTAATCATCCATTGCGAAAAATGGACACTTCTCTTACCTATTGAAGCAACGAACAAACCACCATGCTCCCTTAAATAACTCGGCACAATTTTGTGGCCAAATATCATTGTCACGATCCCAGGTACTAAACATGGCATTGACATGCATACGCAAAGCATCACCAGCATTACCACTGTATTTGCCCAATTTCTTAAGGATATATCTTTGATCCTCATTGCCCACCAGGAATTCATCATACAGAGCATAGCGTGTATGATTTTCAAAATCTTCCAAAACTATGAGAAGCTGCTGTTTATCTCCGTATGTAGTGATAGCATGTAGCTTTTCCAAACCAATAAAAAATTCTCCATTTTCATAACCAAATCCCTTGCGATAATCATTCCAATCGCGATAGAAATTTTCCGATCCATCTTGACGTCTTAGTATAACCAACCAATTATGATTTTCTTTCAATGGTTTCATGGGGGAATTGTAACAGTTTCCGTTTCCTGGGGCTGTTGTATGCAGAGTCTTTTTACAACTTTTATGAATATTCTCCAAGCTGTTAGAATGAGTTAATTAAAAATTAGAAATATTATATTAAAAATTAATATCTACACGGTTGAAAAAGACTGTTTTTCATATGTTTGGCTATAAACATTATATGTTTGGAACACAAATTTTTAAACACAATATTTTTGAGTGCAAGCATATAATGTTCATAAACTAGCATAACATGTTTGGGACATATATGTTAATATGTTAGAACATATTATGTTTGGGACATAAAATGTTTGTAAATATAATATGCTTGGATGCAAACATATATTAATTTAGAAATAGCCTATAAACATATATGTGTTTAGTAGCTTGGAGCGCTATTTAACAGGGAGCGATATTGAATTAAGTTGGTGGTTGTTGCTTGTTATTACAAAATTAACATTTTATTTTTCCTTGGGCAATTGATCAGCTACTTCTTTGATCCTTACAAACTGTGTGGTCCGCTGTTCGAATCCCCGTCCGGCAAAAGGTAAAATTAAAATAAAAAAAATCATAAAATTGAATAATTTCTTCTACAATGTTCGTATTACAGAAAAAGGTGCTAAGAACTAAAAAATCTCGTGGAAGTGAGAAAGATGTCGGGGAATATACAATTGGGCAGAAACAAAATTTTGAGCATTCAGGTCGAAAACCTATGTTGTTAGCACCTATATTACCTGTTTATTTTCATAATTCATTATGATTGTAAATATATAAATAAATAAATAAAATTTTGAGCACAATATTGTTTGGGAGAATTTTTTGTTAAGCATATGTAATATTTTTGGGTGCAAAATGCTTCCAAACATATTCACATAATAACATATTGTTTTTTGGAAGACAACATTATTGAATTTGGATGCAAAAATACAAAATGTTTGGAACTTAGACTACCCAAACATATATTGTTTAGACCAATATGCTTTCAAACATATTATATATTGGTAGAGATCAAACATATAAATGTTTGGGCAATACCCAAAAATGTATATGCTTGAAGCAAAATATGTTTGGGAGTATATGTTACAGAAGCGATTTTTTGTGAGGGTGTAGGAGATAAATTAACCCTTTCACTACGGAAATAAAAATAATGTTAAAAACTTTAATTTTTCTTCTTTTTTACTTGTACTAACAGCATGTAGAAAAAAAATTTTAATTTTGAGGACATACCCCAATTAGTTCATGATCTTGATTCTATAAGTATGACTAAATGGTCTTACGAAAATAAGCGCTATTTGGCCTATAATATCTTTCAAAGTGTGAGAAAAAATACAAAAAAAGAATCCAAAAAGAAATATCAACTATTATTATTGTATGAATGTCGTCCCAGCAAAAAAAGCGTCGCCAAAAAAGTAATGAAAATGTTCTTTTTGGATCCGGAAGTGGTGCAAAATTGACGCAGAAGCGATGAATTTAACATGGGCTTGTCATAGGACGGAAGTCCTCCATTTCAACAGACGTTGCACTGAATTTGAATCACTTCTTTAGGTGTGATCCGAATTCAATATTTTGGATGTAAATTAAAAAAATCTGTGATATTTTGTCAAATAAATAATTTTTATAATCTTTTATAATTTTTAATGGATTTTAACGCTTGTCGGAAACGTTTGACCTCAAATATTTTCAAAAACTCACAATTTTTCAGATTGGATTTATCATTTTTTCGACAAAATTTAAATGATTTGTACTTTTTTATGAATTCTTACTCTGTTTTTAACCTATTTGAAACAAAAAAAGTTAAAATTACCCATTAAAAGTATGAACAAACCAAGTTATAAAAAATTGAATTAAAAGAACTTCCTGGGTAGTTAAAATAAAGAACATAATTTGGAGTGCATCTTCTGGAAGTGCTTTTAAAGTTGTGCCTTTGGAAGAACTTCCAAATTTTTTTGCTGGGATATAGGCCCCATATAAACCGATCCCCAGATATAACCTCCGAAGCCTCTTCGAGGAGCCAAATTCATCCGATCCGGTTCAAATTTGGCCTCTAACAACCATGAAAAAATTGGTCCATATCGGTCCATAATTATAAATATCCCCATATAAACCGATCCCCAGATACGACCTCCGGGGACTCTTGGAGGAACGAAATTGTCGTGACTCACGCGTGAGTCGTGAATCACGCAGACGTCAACGGCGTAAGTGTGCGTGATTAACCAACCAAATTTTGTGCGTGAGCGTGGGTCACGAAAATAATACCTTCGTGAGTGTGCGTGAGTAACGAATTTCGGAAAAACACGCTCACGAAAATAATCCCGCGTACGAACTAGAGGTGTGCACGTGACACGAAATTGTCGTGAGTCACGCTGATGGTAATGGCGCGAGTGTGCGTGAGCGTGATTAACCAAACAAATGTCGTGCGTGAGTCACGAAAATAATATCTTCGTGAGTGTGCATGAGTAAAGAATTTCGGAAAAACACGCTCACGAAAATAATCCCGCTTACGAACATCAAATGCTTACGAGTTCAATTCATATATATTTTTAGTGACATCCTAAGTGTTAAAAGTTTTATAACGCCCTCGATTTTAATCTTACTCATATTTTCAGTCAGGTTCTATAGGTAAATTACTCATAAAATTATTCGTGAGTCACGACATTTTTCGTGAGTCACGATATTTTTCGTGAGTCATTTAAAAGATTTGAGACATTTAAAAATGTGCGTGAGTACAAATTTTCTTTTCGTGAGCGTGAGTCCTACCAACAAATATCGTGCGTGAGTGTGCGTGAATAAGATTTCTCCGTCGTGAGTGTGCGTGAGTAAAATATTACTCACGTGCACACCTCTAGTACGAACATAAAATGCTTACGAATTAATTCATTTACAATTTAGTGACATCCTAGGCGTTAAGAGTTTTATGTCGCTTTCGATTTTAATCATACTTATGTCTTCAATCAGATTCTATAGGTAAATTACTCATACAATTATTCGTGAGTCACGAGGTTTTTCGTGAGTCACGGCATGTAAAAGATTTTCGTGCATGAGTACAAATTTTCTTTTCGTGAGCGTGACTCCTACCAAAAATATCATGCGTGAGCGTGCGTGAATAAGATTTCTCCGTCGTGAGTGTGCGTGAGCAAAATATTACTCACGTGCACACCTCTAATATATAGCAGATCGCCAATCACACAAAAATTGGTCCATATCGCCAAATCTACCAAATTTTTTTTTTCGGGAGGTTCAAGTGTAGTTCACTTTGGGTTGAGTGAATTACCCGAATTTATTCTGATAATTGGTTGATAGTTTTGCTGCAAGTAGAGGATGCTGATGAGGAATGTGGTAATTCCGAAACAGCTGTACATCCAACCATCTTGCAGTCTATAGGGCTTTGCCCAAATAAATTTGACAAGCATACTTTTCCTCTGTTGGTTAAGCTACACTTGTAGTTTAGTCAATGCATGGCTTTAAACTGAGATCAAAAAAACAACAATAAAAATTTTATTTCTATAGAAAAATTTTATTTTATTTCTATAGAAAATTTTGTCAAAATATTATTTCTATAGAAAATTTTCTTAAAATCTTATTTCTATAGAAAATTTTGTCAAAATTTTATTTATATAGAAAATGATGTCAAAATTTTATTTCTATAGACAATTTTGTCAAACTGAATTATATACGTATTTAATCGCCCCTTTTTTGTTTAATATATACCCCGTATGGACTAGCTTACAATTTACAAGACGATGTCAAGAAGAATTAAGATACCTTACCATCGGTAAGTTTTACCACAACCCAAGTAATTCGATTTCGGATGACAGTCTTTCGTAGAAGTTTCTACGCACTCCATGGTGGAGGGTACATAAGATTCGGCCTGGCCGAACTTACGGCCGTATATACTTTTTTTTTTTTTAATTTTACCTTTCGCCTGGACGGAGAATCGAACCGCAGACCATACAATTTATAAACCAAGACACTATCCACTGGGCTACGAAGCTGTCATTGTCATCAACAGACAATTATCTCTATCAACCATCAACGCACAAGCAACCCATACAGACAGGCAGTTATTTTTATAGAGCGTTGTTTTGGGCGCCCACGTACCAATGTAAAGAAACGTCATTTAACAGAAACATACTCTTTAGTTGGCCACATTCTTTATCCTCATACTATGTTGGGGTCATTTGATGACCCAAATCGCATTTATCATCACCGCAGTCGTGAGTCACGCTCAAGGCAACAGCGTGAGTGTGATTAACAAACCAAAATGTCGTGCGTGAGCGTGAGTCATGAAAATAATATCTTCGTGAGTGAGCGTGAGTAACGAATTACATTCATGAAAATATTCCTGCTCTCCAACATAAAACGCTTAAGAGTTAAATTCAATTACAATTTTAGTGACACCTGAGGTGTTAAGAGTTTAATAACACTCTCGAGTTTAATACTGCTCATGTTTTCAGACACTACGGTTAGGTATGTTAAATGAATCATAAAATTATTCGTGAGTCACGATATTTTACGTGAGTCACGGTATTTTTCGTGAGTCACCACGTTTTCGTGCGTGAGTACAAATTTTCTTTTCGTGAGTGTGGGTGAGCGTGAGTCCTACCAAAAAATATCGTGCGTGAGTGTGCGTGAGTATGATTTTTCAGTCGTGAGTGTGCGTGAGTAAACTATTACTCACGTGCACACCTCTAATCCATGCTGAGTAGTAAGAACCCACACTGTTAGAAAAATATGTTTTTCATATGTTCCGATATAAACAAAATGTGTTTCGGGCACAATTTTTAAACACAATACATTTAAGTACAAACATGTAATGTTCCTAAACTAACACAAAATGTTTGGGACACATATGTTAATATGTTAGAATATATTATGTTTGGGGCATGAATGTTTCATAAAAATAATATGTGTGAATGTAAACATATATAAATTTACAAATTTCAAGTAAACATATATATGTTGGGATACTTTATTCAGAGAGCGACAGAGAGAGAGAGAGTTAGTATAGAGAAAGAAATAGAGATGGAAACCGGGAGGGTTGAATAAAAAGATATCAACATAACACAGCGAGAGAATGAAATGAGAGCAATTTCTGTGAAACCGCTTGTATGTTGTTTCGGAAAACTGTTTCATGATAAGGCCAAAAATTTAATATGCTTAAGTCTAAATATTATTTAATTTGAATATTAGAATGAATATTCGGAACCAAGAGAATAGACATTTGAAAAAAAAACAGCATATTTGTATTACAGAAAAAGATGCGAAGAACTCAAAAATTTCGTGGAAGTGAAAATTATGTGAGGGAATGAGCACAATCTTCTTTGGGGACTTCTCCCAAGCATATACTATTTTTGGACTCAAAATGCTTCCAAACATATAATATGCTCACATAAAACGAACATATTAATGTTTCGGCAGTATCCAATAATATATGTGCTTCCTGCAAAATATGTTTGGAACATATGTTAGAGAAACGATTTTTTTTGAGGGTGCAGCAAAAAAATTTAAAAGTACTTCCAGAGCACGCACTCCCAAAGCTGTTCTTTATTTTAACTACCCAGGAAGTTCTTTTCATTCAAGTTTTTATAACATGCTTTTTTCATACTTTTAATGGATAATTTCAACTTCTTTTGTTTCAAAAAATTCTAAATCCAGTCTGAAAAAATTGTGAATTTTTGAAAATATTTGAGGTCAAATGTTTCAGACAAGCGTCCAACACTCTAACGCTCCATTAAAAATTATAAAAAATTATAAAAATTATTTATTTGACAAAATATCACAGAATTTTTTTATTTATTTATTTATTGTTTATTTTAATCATACAGTAAATGTATGATAAAAAAGAAAAGGGAAAAGTAGCATTGGCTGCTAAGGCCATCAGCTATAGAATTTTTTTTAATTTACATCCAAAACATTAAATTCGGATCACACCTAAAGAAGTGATGCAAATTCAGTGCAACGGCTGTTGAAATGGAGTACTTCCGTCCTATGACAAGCCCACATTAAATTCATCCCTTCTGCGTCAATTTTGCACCACTTCTCGACCCAAAATGAACATTTTCATTAAATTTTTGGCGACGCTTGTTTTTTTCTGGGAACATTTAATTATATTCCAACGGTAAGAAATGCGGTGATGATAAATTTGCTTATGAGAAATTGCGTGCATGTTTTAGAGTGGCAAAAGTGTTTCGACAATTGGTTGAAACGCATGCAAAAGTGTATAAATCGTAATACGGAATATTTTGAAAAACAATAAAGCAATTTTCAATGATTCCTATTTTATTTTGTTTTCTAATCCCCAAATATAAAACTATTCATCCAATCAAAAACAAAAAAAAAAAACAAGTAAGGAAAGTCTAAAGTCGGGCGGGGCCGACTATATTATACCCTGCACCACTTTGTAGATCTAAATTTACGATACCATATCACATCCTTCAAATGTCTTTGGGGGCTATATAAAGGGTGATTCTTTTGAGGTTAGGATTTTCATGCATTAGTATTTGACAGATCACGTGGGATTTCAGACATGGTGTCAAAGAGAAAGATGCTCAGTATGCTTTGACATTTCATCATGGATAGACTTACTAACGAGCAACGCTTGCAAATCATTGAATTTTATTACCAAAATCAGTGGCAGAAAATCCGCTTTTTTATCGACAAATTTTGTTCAGCGATGAGGCTCATTTCTGGTTGAATGGCTACGTAAATAAGCAAAATTGCCGCATTTGGAGTGAAGAGCAACCAGAAGCCGTTCAAGAACTGCCCATGCATCCCGAAAAATGCACTGTTTGGTGTGGTTTGTACGCTGGTGGAATCATTGGACCGTATTTTTTTAAAGATGCTGTTGGACGCAACGTTACGGTGAATGGCGATCGCTATCGTTCGATGCTAACAAACTTTTTGTTGCCAAAAATGGAAGAACTGAACTTGGTTGACATGTGGTTTCAACAAGATGGCGCTACATGCCACACAGCTCGCGATTCTATGGCCATTTTGAGGGAAAACTTCGGAGAACAATTCATCTCAAGAAATGGACCGGCCACCAAGATCATGCGATTTGACGCCTTTAGACTATTTTTTGTGGGGCTACGTCAAGTCTAAAGTCTACAGAAATAAGCCAGCAACTATTCCAGCTTTGGAAGACAACATTTCCGAAGAAATTCGGGCTATTCCGGCCGAAATGCTCGAAAAAGTTGCCCAAAATTGGACTTTCCGAATGGACCACCTAAGACGCAGCCGCGGTCAACATTTAAATGAAATTATCTTCAAAAAGTAAATGTCATGGACCAATCTAACGTTTCAAATAAAGAACCGATGAGATTTTGCAAATTTTATGCGTTTTTTTAAAAAAAAAAAGTTATCAAGCTCTTAACAAATCACCCTTTATAAAGGTTTGTCCCAAATACATACATTTAAATATCACTCGATTTGGACAGAATTTGATAGACTTTTACAAAATCTATAGACTCAAAATTTAAGTTGGCTAATGCACTAGGGTGGATCACAACTTTAGTAAAAACATATGAGATACATTTAAATCTGAAGCAATTTTGAGGAAACTTCGCAAAAGTTTATTTATGATTTATCGCTCGATATATATGTATTAGAAGTTTAGGAAAATTAGAGTAATTTTTACAACTCTTCGACTAAACAGTGGCGATTTTACAAGGAAAATGTTGGTCGAAATCAGAAAAACATATATATGGGAGCTAAATCTAAATCTGAACCGATGTCAACCAAATTTGGCACGCATAGCTACAATGCTTATTCTACTCCCTATGCAAAATTTCAACTAAATCGGAGTTAAAAATTGGCCTCTGTGGTCATATGAGTGTAAATCGGGCGAAAGCTATATATGGGAGATATATCTAAATCTGAACCGATTTCAACCAAATTTGGCACGCATAGCTACAATGCTAATTCTACTCCCTGTGCAAAATTTCAACTAAATCGGAGTTAAAAATTGGCCTCTGTGGTCATATGAGTGTAAATCGGGCGAAAACTATATTTGGGAGATATATCTAAATCTGAACCGATTTCAACTAACTTTGGCACGCACAGCTTCAATGCTAATTCTACTCCCTGTGCAAAATTTCAACCAAATTGGGCCAAAACGCTGGCTTTTAGGACCATATTAGTCCATATCGGGCGAAAGATATATATAGGAGCTACATCTAAATCTGAACCGATTTCAATTAAATTTTTCACACTTGACTATACTACTAATTGTACTCCTAGTGCAAAATTTCAACCAAATTCGGCCAAAAATCTGGCTTCTGGGGCCATATAAGTCCATATCGGGCGAAAGATATATATGGGAGCTATATCTAAATCTGAACCGATTTCAATCAAATTTTGCACACTTGACTATACGACCAAGTGTTATGTTTGTACAAATTTTTAAGCAAATCGGTATAAAACTCTGGCTGCTGGGTCCATATTAGTGCATATCGGGCGAAAGATATATATGGGAGCTATATCTAAATCGATACCGATTTCTTCCAAAATCAATAGGGTTCTATTCTGACCCAAATTAGGAACATGTGCCAAATTTGAAGGCGATTGGACTTAAATTGCGACCTAGACTTTGATCACAAAAATGTGTTCACAGACAGACGGACGGACGGACAGACGGACATGGTTATATCGACTCAGGGACCCACCCTGAGCATTATTGCCAAAGACACCATGTGTCTATCTCGTCTCCTTCTGGGTGGTACAAACATATGCACTAACTTATAATACCCTGTTCCACAGTGTGGCGCAGGGTATAAAAAAAAAGATTTCCAAACCATGTTTGTTGGAAATAATCTTGTAAACTTAATGTCGTTTTTTTATTACCTCTTGGTTAAACGATTCTCCATTTCCCGTAAACGATTTTCTGTTGTATTCTGCATTTTTAGAATATCCAACATTTGCTTTGTAATTGTATGTTGATTTTTTTGTATTTCATCTGTTGCCGTTTCTTGAGCACTCAATCTATTGAATACGAGTATTTCAAATTAATTTAATGATCGTAATACCTTAAGTGATGTTGATGTTCTTGTTCTTTGTACCTCATTTGGAAATCATCCATTTTATTCGAAATCTGCTGAACTTCCATAATTAACCAATTGATTTTGGAAAACAAAGTGGTTATAAGTAAAGCATCGGATTCTGGATATGAATTGGAACTCTGGAGAGCCCAAGATAATTTTTGTGATTACTTTATCGAAATTATGAAAATATTAAATACCTCTATATTCATGTGGGTTGGTAATGTCGATTGAGCTAAAATGTTATCCTCCAGTTCCAAAGTATATTCATCGTTTACATCTTCTGAAGTTGTAAATTCTGTTGAATGAACAGTTAATGGTGATTCAGAAATCGTTGTATACCCATCTTCATCTGAGAGTGTAGTTGAAGTCTCCTTTAATGGTCGATGACATTCAGTTGTTGTTGGTGCAATTGTACTTGACCTTGATATTGTTTTACTGATCGCAGATATATCTGTAAGTTGTGATGATGTTGTACCTTTCACAGTTGTTTCAATCGTTTCCTCTTCAATCATAATGGTCATAGTTTGTTCTTCTTCCCCTGATATAAAGTCTGATGATTGGCTTGTTGAAATTCTTTCGGATGTTGTTACGATAGATCCAGATTCACTTGTCGGAATGTGAATATTTTCATTGGATTTAGTTGCTTTTAGTAGTGATGTTATCGGTTCATGCGTTGTTGATTGGCATTTGCATTTTGCAAAAATTAAAAAGAACAAAAGTGCAATGTATAGACGCATTTTTCCCCATATAAATGCTCTTGATAAGTCGATAGCTTAAAACAAACTACTCTTTCTACTTGAATATCGTAGTCATTTAAAATCAAATGATTTTTCTTATCACATGTAAGCCGAACAAATATTGAGAAATAGTGACAGATGAAAGCAAGATCTGACCGAAGCATAGTTTCGCTACACCAATGAAATTAATAAAATCATGTACACATAACAAAAACAATTCAATTATTTTATGAATAAGATTTTCCTATTATGGAATTCATAAATTCTATTCGCAAAGTTCAAAGGATTTCCGATCAATCAGCTTATTCTCTTTCTTTCTTAAGACTCTGGATAGGCTGATAGATAGGTATCTTAGAACTAACATCGATTCGAGATTGCTCTCGAAATGAAAACATGCTCACAGGGCTGGTCTACTGAGACCGCATTGCATGAACATGTCAACTTTATTGAAAGCTCACCATATGCCAATGAAGACACAATTGTTGCTTTAGTAGATATCGAAGGGTCATTCTAGGGTAAGTGCAGCAAATGTGGTATACCCATTTGTTTTTCGATAGCAACATTTTTAGTTTTTGTCCGGCGAGGCTAAGATTTTACGACATTCATGTTACTAGTCTTAGCCATCCACGCTACTATGAGCGAAAAATAAGAAAGCCATAATTTCAGATATATTTGCGAATTTGTTGAAAAACTCATTACACACGAATTCACAAAATGTGAAGGTAATGTGGTACACCATATGATTGTATTGTGGTATAGTATACCACATTACCAGTTTATAGTAGGTGTGTTCCTTTACTTTACTCGTAGTAAAAAGTAGTAAAAGAGAGAAATATTGAAAATCCTCTCAGATTTCTATATTTGTTAAATGTACAGGAACGAAAATATAGTAAAAATTGTAAAAATGTCAAATAAAAAACACAAGAAGCATTGTGATTTGAATAAATATTTTCAAAACATGTAGGGAAATTAAATACTTTTATATCGAAATTTTTTTTGACAAATGGCAGATTTTTTGCAGGAAACTTTGAAATCCTTATTACGATAGAAAGAAGCTATGGTTTTCACTTTGTTATAAAAAGTACTCCGTTTGCAAAATTTTTAATCAAAGTAAAACTCTGGCTTCTGGGCAATAAAATAGAGTAATAGCGCATATTATCAGTATCTTATAAGGTGGGGTTTTTCATTCCGTTTGTAACACATACAAATATCGAATTCTGACTATAGAAAGTATATATAGTCTTGATCAGGGAGGAATTATAAGACGATGTCTCTCTGTCTGGCTATCTGTTGTAATCAGGCTACTTCCTTCAATAATGAACCTATAGTGCTGAAATTTTAACAGACACGTTTTTCTTCTACATGCAGGTCAATTTTGAAGATGGGACTACTTCGGCCTAAGTTTCGATTTTGCTTCCATATGAACCGACCCCCGAATTGGGGTCTTCATGACATAGACATTAAAACTTTTATCCGATTTGCATGAAATTCAAAACGTAGAGGTACTTTTGGTCCATTAAAGGTGTGCCGAATTTGGTGTGAGTCGGTCAATGTTTTGGTACTTTGGTGGTATTGGTTCGGGATTGTTTTGAAATTCCAAATTGTGGAGTCTACACGTTAAATCTAAAGCACAAAGGTGCACAAAATTTTCCTCCAGAATACGTAGAATTTTATAAGGAATGTAGTCCTTCTAGACTCAAAATACAGACCCCACTTTGTTCAAATTTTGCAAAAAAATAAATTGTAAGGCCCTATCTCGCAAATATTGTATATATTCGCACACATACACAATCTTTTTATGGTAGTTTATAAGTTCTATCCACCAAAGCAAAAATCATGAAAATCGGTGCATAATTGCGCGTTTGCCAAGTAACACTAAATTGCATACATCCGAGGTGTCCAACTTCCAACGCATATAGACCAGCCCGTGAATCCACTAGGGACCTACAAACCTCTAAATATAGAGAAAAACATTTCAGCTTTGGCACAAAGAAAAAATTATGATGATATCTTAATCCATTAAAAAGTTACAGATTTATTTCCAAAAAAAAAAGCGATTTGGAACTACTTTAGTTTGGAAAATTTGAAAACAAATAATTATTTTTGTCATGACATATCTACAACTTTTACTCGAAAGAATTTGTCGAGTAACTTGTAGTAAAAAAATTTTAAAAGAGACATGCATTTTGACATTGTTCTCTTAAAATTGTTTACTACTTTTACTATTTTTTGGGGTTGAGGAACGGTTTCTAGTAAAAACTAGTAAAAGTAGTAACTAGTAGTACGTAAAGGAACACAACTAGTTTCTACTCATATTGAAACTGTTCTGCTATGAAATCGTCATCGGTGAAAATGTTTTTATTGAAAGAATAAATACCTGTCACTCTAAAACCATTTACAGCAATTTTTCTAGTCTAAACTTTTAAGTAGGCTTTATTAAATAGGCCAGTAATAACATAAGGTGTCAGTTTTCTTCCCTCCTCTCTCATAAATCTTCGTATTTCTTCATTGTAATATTTTTTTAAAGCACCCATAAATGTTTTGTCTAATGGTTGAAGTTTATGTGATGAATGAGGAGGCAGTGAAATAATGGTAACATGATGTGCTCGAGCTAGGTCCAGCACTTCGATATTGCGAGTGTGGCTGTAATGACCATCTACACACAAAAAAATATCAATTAATTTGATTGTCAATACAATTAAAATTATGTTATGTTTGAGCTAACAACGTAATTTGTAAATACAATTACGATTTTAGTCACTTTAGCAACCAATTTTGTTATATCAGCAAACATTTTGTTATATCAACAAAAATTCTGTTGAACTTAAACATTTTCTGTAACAACAATTTAATGTTAGCTCAAAAATTATAATATTATTTTCTGTGTAGAATTAGTAACATTGGGTCGGTTGAAGATGACTTTGTTTCCTTTAAAAAGTGTTTGAACCATTCTGTAAAAATTGGAATTTGGACCGATCCAGATAAATGACATGCCGACTTTGAACCAGGCGGGTCATCCTTCACAAGAAGCGGATTGTGATTTTTACGACGGAATATAAAAACGATGGCACAAACGCTTCTCCAGCACTCATGCAAGTAATGATGGTAACCAGTAACCCGCGCTCGGCTGATGTAATCATACCAATCTGTCTTTTGCCTTTTCTTGCAATTACTTGTGGTTGCTGTGATGGCACCACTAATATTCCGGTTTCATCAACGTTCCAGATACGAGAAGGTGGGACATTGTGCTTATTGTACTCGCCTTCAAGTAAATTAAAATATAGATCGACATTTTCTCTAGAGAATTCACGAACACTATCCATACTGGTCTCAGTAGGCTTTCTTAAACTTATTATGTTTCGATGGCGTCTAATAAACCCGTTTAACCAATATTTTCCTGCACATTCTTCCATTACAGAAAATTTATTCGGTATGTTATTTATTGAGGCAATTTGAAAACATAAGGATCGTATATCAGCTCGTGTATCGTGACTCCATTTCTAATATATACCTAACAAGTTAATTTTCCAAATCGGCTTAATTGCTAAAGCTTAATTACTAAAATATCTTCTATGGTTTCTTCGCTTTTTGCATAACGTTGTAAAGTTGTGTGGGGTACACCAAAAGTTTTTGATGCCAATAGAATACCCATTGTATTCCCTCTAACAGCCTGTATAGCAGCTCTATATAATCTGCTTTCCAATTCCTTATTTCTCCTTTTTTCGGCATTCTTTTTTTTTTTTTTTTTTTTGAATGTAATACGATATACTATACCAAATTATCTGCGGAAAACTATACCACAATTGCTGCACTTGAGCTTAATGTAAATGTTTTTGTAAAAAATAAAAAATACATCGTATATACAGCAATTGCACATATTTAATACTTATTTAGTACTCACCAGTTATTTACATCCGAAAATTGAAAAATTAATATATACCTTTCAGACAAAACAAAATGATTAAGAACCACCAAAAAAAGGGCGACCTCACGTAAATGTGAATTTTTTCAACTGGCACAAAGAAAGAGTTGCAAACATAAAACTGATCTTTGATTTCTTCATTCTCTGACAGCCGCAATCTATTTTGCCTGATTCCGTTATTCGTATGTTGCCAGATAGCGAAAAACGGTACCATACCACATTACCAGCCTGTACCACATTTGCTGCACTTACCCTATAACGTTCGATGATAGATGCAATGCCAACTCTGAATGTTGATCAAGGGATACTGAGGCTGATAGAGGAACTTCTAACGAAGAGACTTATTTTAGCCACACTAATTGAAATTTTTCTAATTTTTAAATAAAAATTATTTCAAACAATCAATTTTTTAATCAAACTAAAAACACAAAGTCAGATAAGAAAATAATTGAAAATAGTTACGTGTTTAATTCAAAAAAATAATTGAGTTTTGCAATTAACATCAATTAAATTTTTAATTGAATCAACTAAAAAATTAATTGCAATTTTCAAATCAATTATTTTTTAATATTATTACAAATATTTTTTTATGACCAATTTAAACTGTGATTGATACTACCATTTTCGTGTTTATAAACAACCTTTTGGTTTCCCTAAAAAAATAAAGGATAAAAGTGGTGACATACGCAGATGATGTGGCTCTAGCAGTCAAGGGAAAATTCCTATCCACAATCCGAGATATTTTGCATAGACCCCTCCAAATGATGAGAAGATGAGAAGTGGGAATGATATAGGGCTAAATACTGCAAAGACAGAAATAGTCATGAACTTCAAAGAACGCACTTCAGCAAGATCAATATTTAGCAATTTCTGATATCTTATCAGTCCCAAACAAACTCCAAAATTCCACTAAAATTCTGAAAAAATTTTATATGAAAAACTACTGTGGCTCATATCTCCGTCATAGAGCGAAAAGAACTTTAATTCGAGAACACCCGTAGAAAGTCCAGCCTGGTCGTTAGAACCCGCAAGCGAGGGATTATGTTTGGTGCGTTATAGGGTCCAGCGGGATTATTGGACTTTACAGAGGCCAGAGCTTTGCGTTTTGACTACACTACTAGAAAAAAATTATGTTCCAAAAGGGTGAAAGGACGGTAACAAAATCAAACGGGAACATTCACGAAAAATCACAATGGAATGTTCACAATTTCGTCCAAGTTCGGCGTTCACGAGTTCATGGACGGCTTTCGTTTTTCCTTGGCCATAAAAATATTCGTTAGACGTTCTTATGGCAACTCCGTCGGTGATGCAATGTGCACAGAAAAAAACCATCACGAAAATATTTTCAATTAAAGAGTTAATTGAAGTTGAAGACTGTTTCAATTAAAAAATTAATGAATACAATTACCTTCTTAATCGAACTCGGAAAAATAAGTCGTTAAAAAAATGATTGCATTTTTTTAATTTTTGACAGAAGAATTAATTGATTGAATCAATTCAATCAAGATGAAAACACAAAGAAGTGATTGAAAACTATTGATTGATACAATCATTGTTTTAATCAAACTAAGAATCCAAAGTCAATTAAGAAAATGAGTGAAAATTTTCGTGGGTTTTGTTAAACAATTATTTGTTCCAATTAACAATTTAATTAAAAATCGATGTTAATTGCAAAACTCAATTAATTGTTTAACTGATTTAACTAAAAAGTTCATTTGAAGTTTAACTCAATAATGAAATGAATTACCCAGCCTAACAAGCGTCGCCAAAAAGTAGTGAAAAAAATTTTTTTTGGATCCGGAAGTAGTGCAAAATTGGCGCAGAAGCGATGAATTTAACATGGGCTTGTCACAGGAAGGATGTCCACCACTTCAACAGCCGTTGCACTGAATTTGCATCACTTCATCACGCTGTGATTCGAATTCAGTGTTTTGGATGTGAATTAGAAAATGCATATTTTGCCAAATAAAATTTTTTATAATTTTTTTTTTATGATTTTTAATGCATTCTAACCACACAAGCGTTTGAGTTAAAATATTTCGAAAAATTCGCAATATCTCTTGAATGGATTTAGATTTGTTTTTCGACAAATTTTCAATAATTTGTACCATTTTTTAATGCTTACTCTGTTTTTAACCTTTTTTAAACAAAAAAATTAATTTACCCATTAAAAATAAGAAAAAAGCGAGTAATAAATAATATAATTAAAATAACTTCCTGTGTTGTTAAAGTAAAGAACATCTTTGGAAGTACATCTATTGGAAGTGCTTTTAAAGTTGTGCCTTTGGAAGAACTTCCAAATTTTTTTGCTGGGCAATTAAGAAACAAATTGAGTTTTCCAATCGACATAAATTAAATTTTTTATTTAATTAATTAAAAAATAATTGACTTTTGCAATCAACATCAATTAAATTTTTAATTGAAACAATTAAAAAATTAATTGTTTTTTTTTCAATCAATATAAATTAGATTTTTAATTGAATTTAATTGAAATTTTCAAATCAAATCAATTAAATTTTTAATCAAATATTTTTGTAGGCACAATTAAAACTTTGATTGTTACTATCATTTTCATGATTGAAGACATTTCAATTAAAAAATTAATTGGATCAGTTAATTTCGTGTATTGAATTATCAATTAGTTTTAATTGTGCTAAGGCGACTATTAACGCGTATGGAACAGAGTCACTGATTTTTTTTCTAAATTCGTAAACATTACGATTTCAGATCATGAACTGTGGTTGTGGTTTTGACCAAAGACAATACACTTAGGAAGATGGGAAATCGGCTACTGAGCACATCAAACCATTTACGGTGTTAGGTCCATACTTTTCGTTTATCGAACCAATTGCGTATACGACAAGTATTGACATAGCATTAAATTACAAATAAAAAGAAATTAAGTGCAGGAAATAAATTTCCATAAAGTGGGAAATGTAATTTTTTTGTTGTTGCCTAAAATTTAACATTGTTTTGTAAAGAAAATTAAGTTTGTCATTTAAAAAATAAAAACGAAAAACAAATAAAAACAAGTAAGGAATGTCTAAATTCGGGCGGGGCCGACTATATTATACCCTGCACCACTTTGTAAATCCACATTTTCGATACTATATAATATCCGTCAAATGTGTTGGGTGCTATATATAAAGGTTTTTGTCCACAAATACATACAGTTAAGTCTGACTCCATCTGAAGAAAATTTATAATCTATAGACCTAAAATTTAAGTAGGCTAATGCCCTGGGATGACACACTATGTTAGTAAAAAACAAGTAAGGACAGTCTAAAATCGGACGGGACCGACTATATTATACCCTTCAGCACTATGTATACCAACATTTTTGATACCTCTTAACACCTTCAAATTTGTTAGGAACTATATAAAGGTTTATATTCCTATATACAAATATTTTAATTTGAACCGATTTGGACAAAATTTTCTAAACTTTCACAAAATGTCTAGAATCAAAATTTAAATTGGTTAATGACCGGAACCGACCACAATGCTACTAAAAAACAAGTAAGGAAAGTCTAAAGTCGGGCGGTGCCGACTATATTATACACTGCACCACTTTGTAGATCTAAATTTTCGATACCATGTCACATCCGTCAAATGTGTTGGGGGCTATATATAAAGGTTTGTCCCAAATACTGACATTTAAGTGATATACTCGATCTGGACAGAATTTGATAGACTTCTACAAAATCTATAGACTCAAAATTTAAGTCGGCTAATGCACTAAAGTGGCGCACAATCTTAGTAAAAACAAGTAAGGAAAGTCTAAAGTCGGGCGGGGCCGACTATATTATACCCTGCACCATTTTGTAGATCTAAATGTATGTATTGTCCCAAATACATACATTTAAATATCACTCGATGTGGACAGAATTTGATAGACTTTTACAAAATCTATAGACTCAAAATTTAAGTTGGCTAATGCACTAGGGTGGAACACAATTTTAGTAAAAAATATGGGAAACATTTAAATCTGAAGCAATTTTAAAGAAACTTCGCAAAAGTTTATGATTTATCGCTCGATATATGTATTAGAAGTTTAGGAAAATTAGAGTCATTTTTACAACTTTTCGACTAAGCAGTGGCGATTTAACAAGGAAAATGTTGGTATTTTGACCATTTTGGTCGAAATCAGAAAAACATATATATGGGAGCTATATCTAAATATGAACCGATTTCAATCAAATTTGGCACACATGACTATATTACTAATTGTACTCCTAGTGCAAAATTTCCACCAAATTGTGCCAAAACTCTGGCTTCTGGAGCCATATAAGTCCATATCAGGCGAAAAATATATATGGAAGCTATATCTAAGTCTGAACCGATTTCAACCAAATTTGGCACGCATAGCTACAATGCTAAATCTACTCCCTGTGCAAAATTTCAACCAAATTGGGCCAAAACTTTGCTTGTAGGACCATATTAGTCCATATCGGGCGAAATATATATATGGGAGCTATATCTAAATCTGAACCGATTTCAATCAAATTTTGCACACTTGACTATACTACTAATTGTACTCCTAGTGCAAAATTTCAACCAAATTCCGCCAAAAATCTGGCTTCTGGGGCCATATAAGTCCATATCGGGCGAAAGATATATATGGGAGCTATATCTAAATCTGAATCGATTTCTTCCAAAATCAATAGGGTTCTATTCTGACCCAAATCAGGACCATGTGCCAAATTTGAAGGCGATTGGACTTAAATTGCGACCTAGACTTTGATCACAAAAATGTGTTCACAGACAGACGGACGGACGGACAGACGGACATGGTTATATCGACTCAGGGACCCACCCTGAGCATTATTGCCAAAGACACCATGTGTCTATCTCGTCTCCTTCTGGGTGTTACAAACATATGCACTAACTTATAATACCCTGTTCCACAGTGTGGCGCAGGGTATAAAATATGGTAATCATTTTAATCGGAACCAATTTTGAGGCAACTTCGCAAAAGTCTATTTATGATTTATCGGTCGATAGATATGTATTAGAAATAAAGGAAAAATTTAGTCACTTTTACAAGTTTTCGACTAAGCAGGGCGATTTTATAAGGAAAATGTGGGTATTTTGGCCCTTTGTGCCCAAATCGGAAAAATATATATATGGAAGCTATATAGAACACTTAACCGATTTCAACCAAATTTGACATGCATATTTAGTATTTTATTTCTACTCCCTGTGCAAAATTTCACATAAATCGGACTACAACTTTGACCTCTGTGCACCGAAAGAATTTTCTTCGTAAAAAGAACGAAAAATTTCGTTAAAAGTACGAAATTTGTCATTGTTTTACAACCAAAGAAACTTTTCATTAAAAGTACGAAATTCGTACTTTTTATGAAGAATCTTCGTACTTTTTATGAAACAATTTCGTTCTTTTTATGAAAATGTTTCGTACTTTTTATGAAAAATTTTCGTAGTTTTTATGAAAAATGTTCGTACTTTTTATGAAAAACTTTCGTACTTTTTTCTGAAAAATGTTCGAACTTTTAGAAAAAAAATTTATAGTCGAAAGTGCATTTGGTTGTAGTTGCAAGTGTGAAAAATGACATCACTACTTTACATCTTAAGTTTTTGAATAATTTTTAGTTTTATTGCTTCACTTTTATTCATAGCGCGCTATCACCCAAATGAGAAGTAGCATAGACTTGCATAAAAAATAGAATAAAGGAATACACTCAAGCACATTATAAAAGACAATTTAATGTCGCGAATGGAAATTTTACACCTTCAATGAAACTTCTTCGTTATTTCAAAGAAAATGTTTCGTACTTTTTATGAAGAAATTTTAACGCAGAATGTTTCGTAAAATATTCGTAAAAACTTCTTCACAAAATTCATGAAATATGAAGAAAGTTTCGTTAAAAGTACGAACTTTTTACGAAGAAAAGTTAATGTAGAATGTTTCGTAGAAGTTTCGTATATTCGTAAAATGTTCTTCGTAAAATTTAAGAAAATGAATGAAAATTTCGTTATTTTAATGAAGAATTCAGGAAGAATAGTTAATGAAGAATTCTTCGTAAAATTAACGAAGAGAATTCTTTCGGTGTGGTCATATGACGGAAAACCGGCCGAAAGATATATATGAGAGCTATATCTAAATCTGAACCGATTTCAAAAAAAATTAAGCACACTTGACTACACTACCAATTGTACTCCTAGTGCAAAATTTCAACCAAATTGGGCAAAAAATATGGCTTCTGGGGCCATATAAATCCATTTCGGGCGAATGATATATATGGGAGCTATATCTCAATCTGAACCGATTACAATAAAATTTGACACACCTGACTGCAGTACTTATTGTTCTCCTGGTGCAAACTTTCAAGCAAATTAGGGTATAACTCTGTCTTCTGGCGCCATATAAGTCCGG
The DNA here is from genome assembly GCF_050003625.1 of Haematobia irritans. Taxonomy (NCBI): domain Eukaryota; kingdom Metazoa; phylum Arthropoda; class Insecta; order Diptera; family Muscidae; genus Haematobia; species Haematobia irritans. Next base: position 121,833,692 of record NC_134400.1, read on the forward strand.
GCGAAAGATATATATGGGAGCTATATCTAAATCTGAACCGATTTCAATAAAATTTTGCACACTTGATTATACGACCAAGCGTTGTCTTAGTGGAACAACACTTTTTTCTTCTTCATATGGGCCGTTTTGCCGTGATTTCGACCCTCAAACGCTCCAATAACGCCACATAATAGTCAATGTTGATGGTTTTTCCCTTCTCAAGATAATCGATAAAAATTATTCTATGCGCATCCCAAAAAACAGAGGTCATTACTTTGCCAGCGGACTTTTGAGTCTTTCTACGCTTCGGAGACGGTTCACCGGTCGCTGTCCACTCAGCCGACCGTCGATTGGACTCAGGAGTGTAGTGATGGAGCCATGTTTCATCCATTGTCACATATCGACGGAAAAACTCAGAATCATCAACACGTTGTTGTTTTTGGTCAAATGTGAGCTCGCACCAAATCACCTCTGTTTTAATTTGGGCTGGCGGTCTGGGAGTAGTTCTTCGAAGCAACTAGGTGTATTTGTTAGAGTTCTCAACTCTAATTTCTTCTCTTCATTGGAACCTAAGTTCACCCCATATAATCAAGCACACCGAAAAAAGTAAACTGTTTTATAGGAAGAATTAACTAACTCGTACGAAAATTGAACTAACTTGTACTTCACATTTTGAGATTTCCACAAAGCGTTGTTAAAACCAGGAAAACGTTGTACTTTTTAACTGCAGTTCATGAAATTACACCCTCTCATAGAAGAAACAAGTATATACGGCCGTAAGTTCGGCCAGGCCGAATCTTATGTACCCTCCACCATGGATTGCGTAGAAACTTCTACTAAAGACGGTCATACACAATTGAATTACTTGGGTTGCGGCCGATGGCAAGGCATCTTAAAACTTCTTAACATTATCTTTTAAATTGTGAGTTAGTCCATGCGGGATATATATTAGGCAAAACAAAGGCCGAATAAATACGTATATATTCAGTTCTTGACCGGTGTATATAGGTAAGAAATAATTGCGAACCGATATGAACACTTGTGCGGTAATTATACAGCCAGACTTGAAATATGGGGGTCGCTTTATATGGGGGCTATATACAATTATGAACAAGATTCTACCAAAAATGAGAGATTTTTTACTGTTGGGTAGATTGATGTTTTGGAAGATTTTGCAAAATATTCCTCTCGAACTAAGATGTGCTTCATATATTTTCTATAGAAATAAAATTTTCACAAAATTTTCTAAAGAAATAAAATTCTAAAAAAGTGTTCTATAGAAATAAAATTTTGACAAAATTTCCCATAGAAATAAATTTTTAACAAAATTTTCTATAGAGATTATGTTTTGACAAAATTTTCTACAGAAATAAAATTCTGAAAAATTTTTCTATAGAAATAAAATTTTGACAAAATTTTCTATTGCAATAAAATTTTGGTAGATTATTTTTGGCTCTTAGAGGCTCTACAAGCCAAATCTGGGGATGGGTTTATATGGGGGCTATATATAATTATGGACCGGTGTGGACCAATTTTTGCATGGTTAAGAGAGACCATATACTAACACCATGTACCAAATTTCAGCCGGATCGGATGAAATTTGCTTCACTTTGAGGCTCCGCAAGCCAAATCTGGGGATCGGTTTATATGGGGGCTATGTGCAAAAGTGATCCGATATGGTCCATTTGCAATACCATCCGACCTACTTCAATAACAACTACTTGTGCCAAGTTTCAGGTCGATAGCTTGTTTTGTTCGGAAGTTTGCGTGATTTCAACAGACGGACGGACGGACATGTTTAGATCGACTCAGAATTTCACCACGACCCAGAATATATATACTTTATGGGGTTTTAGAGCAATATTTCGATGTGTTACAAACGGAATGACAAAATTAATATACCCCCCATCCTATGGTGGAGGGTATAAAAATTAACTAAAAGTAAAGAAGAAAATCATTGGCGCCATATCATGACCATTTTAACCACACCGTGGTCCATTCTTACTATTTTTGAGAATCGTACCAAAATGTTAATTTGCATTAGTTCATATTAAACTTATGTGTGCGGCCATTGAACTTTTTAAAATTTTTAGAAAATTTTATTATTTTTATTACAAACGCAAGCATCACGCCGATATCACAAAAATAAGTAAATATTTTTCGACAAATTTAAGAACATTTATTAGACATAATTAATTTTTTTTGACTTACTAAAGAAAATTTGTTGTAAAATTTACAAATTTAAAGAAATAAAGAACTATTTGTATTTTTTTCTGTTCTCTAGTTCATTAAACTGACGTACGCAAAAAATTATTAGAGTAAAGGAAACTTTCTCCAAGCATAATAATTCCATGAACTAAAATAAAGTTAAATTAGCTTTAGTGAAATAGAGAGTTCACTCTTCTTTGAGTGTACAAAAACAATTTTTTTTTTGCAATATTTTTATTTTGCGTTAGTTTTACTACAGAAATTTTTTTCTTAGCATTGGTATATTTCTGAAATTAAGTTTATTGTTGTTAGAAACTATGGTGTCTTGTGGAACCATAGTTCACCTCTAAATCTCGCCCAACGGCATATATTCAAAGAGAAGTACATTCTTTAGGTGTATTTAGTTTCGTGAGTTGTATTTTTTACAACGCTTTGTGGAAATGTCAAAACATGGAATATAATTTAGTTCAGTTTACTTTTTTCTGAGTACAAACATTTTTGCTTTTTTTTTATCAACTTAAACATTGACTTCCAATGTATGGACTTTGCAATTCAGTTTGTGAATTATGGTTATGGGTCATAGAAAACAGTACTACTGGTCATGGGATGATTTGGGAAATCGCTAAACTTGGATTAGTCAACAGTTAACAGCAACAAAATTAACATTCGACTTTTTATACCCACCACCATAGAATGGTGACGGGGGTATAATAACTTTGTCATTCCGTTTGTAACACATCGAAATATCGATTTCCGACTATATAAAGTATATATATTCTTGATCAGGGAGAAATTCTAAGACGATATAACCATGTCCGTCTGTCTGTCTGTCTGTTGTAATCACGCTACAATCTTCAATAATGAAGCAATCGTGCTGAAATTTTGCACAAACTCGTCCTTTGTCTGCAGGCAGGTCAAGTTCGAAGATGGGCTATATCGGTCCAGGTTTTGATATAGTCCCCATATAAATCGACCTCCCGATTTGGGGTCTTGGGCTTATAGAAATCGTAGTTTTCATCCAATTTGCCTGAAATTTGAAATCTAGAGGAATTTTATGACCATAAAGAGGTGTGCCAAAAATCGTGAGAATCGGTCCATGTTTTGGTATAGCACCTATATAGACCGATTTTACTTCTTGGGCTTACAGGAACTGTAGTTTGTATCCAATTTGCCTGAAATTGGAAATCTAGAGGTATTTTAGGACCATAAAGAGGTGTGCCGCAACTGTTGAGTATCGGTTCATGTTTTGGTATAGACCCCAATAGACCGATCTCCCGATTTTAGTTCTTGGGCTTATAGAAACCGTAGTTTTTATCCAATTTTCCTGAAATTGGAAATCTAGAGGTATTTTTCGACCATGAAGAGGTGCGCCAAAAATGGTGAGCATTGGTCCATGTTTTGGTATGATCCCCGTATAAACCGACCTCCCGATTTGGGGTCTTGGGCTTATAGAAACCGTAGTTTTTATCCAATTTGCCTGAAATTGAAAATCTAGAGGTATTTTCGGGCCATAAAGAGGTGTGCCGAAAACGATGAGTATCGGTCCATATTTTAGTACAGCCCCCATAAGAACGATCTCCCAATTTAACTCCTTAGGTTTGTAGAAACCGTAGTTTTTTTTTTCGATTTGCCTGAAATTGTAAATATTCTGGTATTTACGGCTCACAAAAACGTGTATCGGATTAAGTTTTTATCGGTCCATTAGGTAATGCCTCCATATAGACCGATTTCACTTCTTGAGGATATAAAGGCGCACAGATCATGAAAATTGCTTGAAACTCAATGCAAAATTTCCAGATTTTACTTCTCGGGTGAAAATCTACAGATTTAAGATTTCAAATCAAGATGTTATTTTATAATTTTCTTGCACACTTACAAGATATGTTAATGATTCCTCTAAAACTCAAACAAAAATGGTTCTTATAAATTCAGAATCTGATGTAGTCTTCATAGGTAAAATCTTTAAATTTATCTTCGTGAAGTGTACTGGTTGAACTGCTCTGCTTGATCTGTCCTCAAACCCCCCTGAAATTTCAAAGGAAACCCTACTAGTTGATTCATGGTGGTGGATATTTAAGATTCGGCCCGGCCGAACTTACTGCTGTATATACTTGTTTAATAATAAAAAATTGATTGTAGGAAAATTCTCCTTTTGGATCCCTACTAATTGGCAGACAATTGAACAACTACTTCATAAAGACATTAGAGAATACCATCTAAAACATGGCTTTTTGGCATTTGACTTTACGTACGCACCAATGCAATCACCAACAATAGCAAAAATACAGAATTTCCCCCATGAAGTCGTCACATTGTTGACCCGATTATGGGGACCACAAAAACAAAACCTAAATATTTGACCACAAAATAAAGATCCCTTTGTTGGCATTTTCTTGTGGTTCTGGTGCTGTTGGCTCTTGCAGCAAAATCATCAAAAAATAAAGTGGCACAACAATCATGAAAAATAACTTCCATGAGAGCAGGGTTCCACAATAAAAATAAAGCAATACAGCCGAAACGTGGTGGTGGCTACAAATGGACTCTTTGACTTTATGCAGCATCTTGTTGTCGTCTACATAAGGACAATATGGCCATTCTCTGGTTACCGCATTGGAACTTGACCATGGGAACATACAGCATCAGACAAGACCATGAGGATAATGTTGCACGAGTCAAAGCAATCCTTAACGATTATGACGACTGGACATTTTAATAGTGGATGGTTGCGGATACTAGGGTGGCACCCTAATAGAGTGGGAGCATTAGTAGACCATAAGGTCTACACCCCCACCCCCAGCTCTATGTCAGTAATAGGAGAAGTTGTCTTTCTTTAGAATATGACACAATTTGCAATTGGTCCTTCCCATTCATGTTGATTGGACATATGAAGATATTTGGTTTCTTTTTCAATTTTATGACTCTATTGGATTTTGGGATATGAAAGGGTCCACACATTAGGTTAGTTTTTGTGTATGGGAATTCTATTGACATCACTGGCAAATATACGTGAAATGCACAGAAAAAAAGTGTCTTGTAAATTTAAGGACCATTTTAACTTTCACATAGTTCAACAAATTTACTGTAATATAGTTAATTTTTCGTAACCACAACGAAAATTAACTTAGCTAAAGGAAAACTTATAAAAATTCAGTAAATGTTTTTTAGTTCACTAACTACGAAATAGGAAGGATTTTTCCTTAAATAAATTTCCAACACAATAGTTAATGCATCGTTGATTCTATTATAAAAATACATGGACAATATAAAAATCTTACTACGAAATGTGGACAATTTACTAAGAAAAAATTTTGTATGGAAAAAAAATTTTGTAGTAAAAATTAACTCAACGACATTACCGATTCGTATGATGGCTACCTACATATTATTGCCCTTCTTGTTATAAGTTGGAGTGTTTTTCCTCACATTGAAAATTTTAGATAAAGTAGAATAAAAAGTAGTTCATATAATCCTTACACAGAAAAAAATATCACCAGAATATTTCCAATTAAAAAGTTAATTGAAGTTGAATGTTTTTTCAATTAATAAATTAATTGATACAATTAACTTTTTAATCAAGGTAGAAACATTAGGTTAATTAAGTCAATGATTGAAAATTTTAAAATTTTTAATTAAAAAATTAATTGATAGCATTAACTCTTTAATCAAAATCAGAAGACGAAGTCAGTTAAAAAAAGTGATGAACATTTCTTAATCAAAATAAAAATTTTAAGCCAATTCAGAAAGTAGTTGAAAATAGTTACCTTTTTAAATAAAAAATTAATTGGGGTTTGCATTCAAAATCAATTAAATTTTTAATTGAATCAATTAAAAAATTAATTGAAAATTGCTAATGACATCAATTAATTTTTTAATCAAGGATTTTTTCTATGCCCAATTAAAACTGTGATTGATACTATCATTTTCGTGATTGAAGACATTTCAATTAAAAAATTAATTGGATCAATTAATTTCGTGATTGAATCAGAAAAATAATTTTTTGTGTGTTGACGGGTGTATATAATTTTTTTTATAGATTCCTCATAAATTTGGTATATATTTTACCTTAACTTATACATAGAAAAAAATATCACCAAAATATTTCCAATTAAAAAGTTAATTGAAGTTGAAATTTTTTCAATTAATAAATTACTTGGTACAATTAACTTTTTAATCAAGATAGAAACATTAAGTTAATTAAGTCAATGATTGAACATTTTAAAATTTTTAATTAAAAAGTTAATTGATACAATTAACTTTTAATCAAATTCGGAAGACTAAGTCAGTTTATGATGATGATGAACATTTTTTTAAATTTTTAGTTAAAATTTGTTTTCAAACAATCAATTGTTAATCCAAATAAAAATTCTAAGCCAATTCAGAATGTAATTGAAAATAGTTACCTTTTTTAATTAATAAATTAATTGAGTTTTGCAATCAACATCAATTAAATTTTTAATTGAATCAATTAAAAAATTAATTGAAATTTGGCAATGAAATCAATTAATGTTTTAATCAAGAATTTTTTCTATGCCCAATTAAAACTGTGATTGATACTATCATTTTCGTGATTGAAGACATTTCAATTAAAAAATTAATTGGATCAATTAATTTCGTGATTGAATCAGAAAAAAAATTTTTTGTGTGTAGATAGAATTCCAACTAATCAATAAACGTGCTACTGGAAAATGAAGTGAGAAGAGAGTAATGAAATCATTGCATCATGTGAGGGAGTTTTTAAGAGACATTTTGTGTATATCTCGTATGATTGTTTGTGTTTGTTATTGCGTCATTTATGCTGTTGTTGGTTGTTTTGATTCTAGAGACAATGGAATGTTCCTTGTGTGTTGTTGGTATCTTTTGTGGGGAGAGTTGTTTTCTTGCAATAGCGAGATCAGAAAGGGATCGTGTGTGGAGTTGTTTTTCTTTACACCAAGTATGTATCCTTTATGACTATTTGTGTCTTTGAGTTTTATTGCTGCATTCAGTTCTGTTGATGAATTTATGAAGTGCACACGTGGTTTTAATTTTGCAAAATTGTACGTGCCGTATTGGTGTTTATTACTGAAAACAAATTTATTTCGAAGCATTTTAGAAACTGAGAAGCGAATGATGTGATGTTAGAGAAATCAAAAACGCTTTTTATTGATAAAAACAAATAACAGATTAAGCAACTGTATATTTCTGTTAACAGGTTAAAATTAGTGCGGATTTTTAATTGATTTACATAAAAAATATACAACATGAGTGGTAATAGGATGATCTATATTTATTCTATATCTGGATCATAGGTTGGAGATGCAACCATTTTTTTGAATCTATATTTTTTATGTTACGGCATTTCCTACAGGTGAGTACTAAGTTCGAGTTTAGCCGCTAAAATTAAAAATAAATCACTAAGAAAAATATAAAATTATAGGTCTTCGATACAAATTTAAATTTAACTTGATGGAGAATAGCCTAAACCAAGTTTTTTATAAAGATTATTTTTTTATAATGGATTATTAAAGAAAACTTATCATGAAAATTGCGATTTTAGCCTCAAAACTCGAACTTAATATCCACCTTAAATACTAATTGCTATATTGACAAGTGGGAACTATGTCTAATTTTATAATATTTTTTATTTGAAATAAAGGGTGATTTGTTAAGAGCTTGATAACTTTTTTTTTTTTAAAAACGCATAAAATTTGCAAAATCTCATCGGTTCTTTATTTGAAACGTTAGATTGGTCCATGACATTTACTTTTTGAAGATAATTTCATTTAAATGTTGACCGCGGCTGCGTCTTAGGTGGTCCATTCGGAAAGTCCAATTTTGGGCAACTTTTTCGAGCATTTCGGCCGGAATAGCCCGAATTTCTTCGGAAATGTTGTCTTCCAAAGCTGGAATAGTTGCTGGCTTATTTCTGTAGACTTTAGACTTGACGTAGCCCCACAAAAAATAGTCTAAAAGCGTCAAATCGCATGATCTTGGTGGCCAACTTACCGGTCCATTTCTTGAGATGAATTGTTCTCCGAAGTTTTCCCTCAAAATGGCCATAGAATCGCGAGCTGTGTGGCATGTAGCGCCATCTTGTTGAAACCACATGTCAACCAAGTTCAGTTCTTCCATTTTTGGCAACAAAAAGTTTGTTAGCATCGAACGATAGCGATCGCCATTCACCGTAACGTTGCGTCCAACAGCATCTTTAAAAAAATACGGTCCAATGATTCCACCAGCGTACAAACCACACCAAACAGTGCATTTTTCGGGATGCATGGGCAGTTCTTGAACGGCTTCTGGTTGCTCTTCACTCCAAATGCGGCAATTTTGCTTATTTACGTAGCCATTCAACCAGAAATGAGCCTCATCGCTGAACAAAATTTGTCGATAAAAAAGCGGATTTTCTGCCACTGATTTTGGTAATAAAATTCAATGATTTGCAAGCGTTGCTCGTTAGTAAGTCTATCCATGATGAAATGTCAAAGCATACTGAGCATCTTTCTCTTTGACACCATGTCTGAAATCCCACGTGATCTGTCAAATACTAATGCATGAAAATCCTAACCTCAAAAGAATCACCCTTTATATTCTGAGAATAATTTCAAAAACGTCCATTAGACCGTGGATATGATTCCAATAATGTACCAACTGGATGGATTTTTCAATGTGGTAAGTTTTTCTATAAACGGTATTTTGTCCGTTTTTAATAAAACCAAAATTTCAATTTATTAAAAATAATTATTTTTACTTGCAGGTATACAGGTCTTGTAATGGTAATTTTTTTTGAATATTCTTACTGTTTAATGCTAACTAAGCTGCACCCAGAAAAAAGTGACCCCTTCTTTAAGTTAAAATGAACTCATTGTGAAGAAAGTTGAACTTCGTATAGCGCCAAAGACATTTTTATTTGTTTGAACGATGTGATTTTCGTAGAAATTAGGAATAATGCATTCCATATATTAGTTAACATTTTCCTATATTTATATACCACTATACTACAGAATGAAAAAATTTAACTAATTTGAATTCATATATGGAATGATTTTATTGAAATTTTTTCATTCATTTCGACAAATCTTAGACATTTGTGGTAAAACTTTTACTTCATAATTAGAACTGCTTACCTTCGTTTTTAAATACAATTTTATTTATTTCTATAAGCAATTTTATCTTCAATAAAAGACATGTTTTATTAATATATTGAATATATTTATTAAGAATCAACAGCATCGATTCTCTTTGAAATATTAGTTTATTATTCCACTATTTCCAATTTCCGTGTGATATTATCAACTGTAAAACGCACTTTTTCTTCTTCTTGTACTTTTCACTTTTAATAAGTTGCTGCCTAACGATTTTGTCCTCCTTTTACAATTTCAATACCTACAAATATAAAAAATCATAAAACATTTTTGTTGCAAAAGGTTAGCGTCACTGAATATTACCTGATAATTGAAGATTCCAAAATGAAGACAAATGAAAGGGTTGTTATTCTGCTGGTGTTTTCTTTCTTTATACACTATCACGAACATTGATAGATTTATTTAAAAAACGAAATTTTTTCTCACTAATTTAAAATAACAAATATTTTATATATTTTATTTGTTATTTATTATATTATTTTACCATATTATTTTTTAACAATCTCTCCGTATACCAAAACAACGCGATTCCAACTAAAAAACAACCGACACGCAAATATATCGGTTACACCCACGCGCAAACACATCGATTACGATGACAGGTATCGATTACAGGTAGACAATAGAAATTTAGGAAAATTTCCTATATTCTAACAAGTGTGTTTCCTTAAGTTTTGAAAGGATTGCATACTTCTTAGTACGAATGAACTAAAATATTTTTCTATGCCAAGTGTTGTTCGTATGTATGAAAAACTTTCTATTATAAAGGAAGTCGCAATTATCATTTTATAAGAAATTTTACTAATTTTGAGGAAACTTGGTTTTAGTTCGGTTTTTGTTTATTTTTACGAATGCTTTGTTATCGGTGAATAAAATTTTCTTTTTCAGTAGTAAATTCTTATACCCAGCGAAGAAAATAGTATGAGTAAAATTCCATGCCTTGTTCTAGTTAATGAACTATTCCTAACTGCTTACAGTTTAGGATTTTTTTACTGAAACGAGTAAATTTTATTAATTTTCACAAAAATTTACCTTAATGGAAATAAAATGGATAAACTATATTGATGAAAATTTTTTCCTTTAGTTTCGAAGGCACTTTTTTCTGGGTGTGCTATCCTCATTGGCTCTAGGGAATACTCTTGAAACCCGTAAGTTAAAAATCAATATGAACGATAGAATTTGATAATATTTTTCTTATATTTTGTATAACTTTGCAATTTCAGATGCTTATAAGACAAATCCGCCCAACAAAAGTTAGCCAAAATCGATGAAATTGGACAACAATTCAATGAAGATAGCAACTTTTGCCACATATATCTTTCATATGGATAGAAAACATGGAAATTTAAATTAATTAGTTTAGTCTTAATAACATAGAATATTACTCTTTTGAAGATGCAATTACTAACTACCGACATAGTGAACTAAAATACGATGCAATACATGAACTAATTTATAAGAAAATCATGGACTTATCTAGATGAAAAAAATCTTTGGCGCCAAATCATGGTCATTCTTACTATGGGTTAGTTCAATTTTCATAAAAAATAGTAAACGTTTTTTTCGGTGTGGTATAAGAAAATATAAGCGAAAAATTGTGCAGATTGAGTTTTCGTTAAGTTCATGTGAAAAAATATTAACATTTACACCAAATAAATTGAACCGACCATGAACAAATATAAATTTAGTTTAGAGTTTTGTTTAAGTAAAATATTTTTCTATTTGCAACAATATTATAAATACAGCGTGGCTGATATGTAATGTAACAAAGAAAATCATCATATTTTTTTTAAATTTTTTGTTTTGTCAAAAGCAAAAAATGTCGGAAAACAACCTCAAATTTTAGGTTTAGACATGTTATAATGTTGGCTATCTTTGGCACGAGTTACGGCCAAAAAAAAAGCCACCACACGCTTCACGAAAGTGTCACCGCGGCATTTTGGCCCATTTCCGACGAAGCGTCTGCTTGAGATGATCGACACTTTGATGCGAACCTTATTCTCCATAATGCCCCCGGCGTGAAAGTCCAACACATTGACCGAAGCGGGTTTTTTGGTCGAAGCCGAAGTTTGGCAAAAAAGCAATAATCGGTCGAAGCTGATTATTTCCCCGAAATTTGGTGCGTTTCAGTTCAATAAGGCATAAAAACAACATTCAACAAGTATATACAGCAGTAAGTTCGGCCGGGCCGAATCTTAAATACCCACCACCATGAATCAAATATAATATTTTCCTTTGAAAATTCTTCATCGTTACTTGATAATATATAGAATTTCAGGGGGTTTATGACAAAGTTTCAAAAAATTTTCATGCGCCTTCTATATCCTAAAGAGTGAAATCGGTCTATATGGAGGTTCTAGAATCTAGACCCCAAATCGGAGAGCCGGTTTATAAGGAGGTTATATGAAAACCTGTACAGAATACACAATATACACTGAAAAACGCATGCCCGGTTTCAAAGATTTTGTCTTTACTTTAACAATTTTGGTATTGATTTCGAACCAAAGAAACGGAGAATTCAAGTAAGGATATTTTTTAGGACACAATTCTCTTTTAAATTTGGAAGCAAATTTTAATTTTTTTTATCTTCATATGTTATCAAAGCCCTTTAAAAACAAGTTAACAACAACTTTACTTTCCAAATTCAGACTCGACTTCCAGTATATGTTAAATTATGCTATGTTTCAAGTACAAAGCTTAAAGATGTTTTCTACTTGAACATAGCATAAGTGCAAAACATGTCTTATTTTTGAACTAGTTTTTACTTTGTATTCAAGATGTAAAAACATAGCAAATTTAAAGACAATTTCATTAATTTTAAAGAATTCTGAATTTTGAATATATCCATTTTTAAGGCAAATCGTTTAATTGTAAGGACAACACGACGTCATTGAAAAGTTGATCAACTTTTGGGCAGGGAAAAAATTGTATATTAGAGAAATGCCTCTTCTATTTATGCTACACACAAAAAAATAATACATTTATTTTATGAATAGTGTACACAAAAATTTTCCAAACACGGGATTCATAAATTATATGAAAACAATTGATAAAATAAAAAACAGGTTTTCATTGGCTACGAATATATACATAATAAGAATGGAATTTTTAATATTATAAATGAAGTATACATATTTTTCGTCATTGAAAAATATATACTTTTCCATAATATATATTAAAAACCTTACATGTAAACTTTTCCTTTAGATTTTTCCCCTGATTCTTAATGCCTGCATAATTTGTCAAAATTTATGAACCCATTTAAAGGGTGATTCTTTTGAGGTTAGGATTTTCATGCATTAGTATTTGACAGATCACGTGGGATTTCAGACATGGTGTCAAAGAGAAAGATGCTCAGTATGCTTTGACATTTCATCATGAATAGACTTACTAACGAGCCACAACGTCGAATTTTCAGTGAATGGGCCCTAGAAAAGTTGGCAGAAAATCCGCTTTTTTATCGACAAATTTTGTTCAGCGATGAGGCTCATTTCTGGTTGAATGGCTACGTAAATAAGCAAAATTGCCGCATTTGGAGTGAAGAGCAACCAGAAGCCGTTCAAGAACTGCCCATGCATCCCGAAAAATGCACTGTTTGGTGTGGTTTGTACGCTGGTGGAATCATTGGACCGTATTTTTTCAAAGATGCTGTTGGACGCAACGTTACGGTGAATGGCGATCGCTATCGTTCGATGCTAACAAACTTTTTGTTGCCAAAAATGGAAGAACTGAACTTGGTTGACATGTGGTTTCAACAAGATGGCGCTACATGCCACACAGCTCGCGATTCTATGGCCATTTTGAGGGAAAACTTCGGAGAACAATTCATCTCAAGAAATGGACCGGTAAGTTGGCCACCAAGATCATGCGATTTGACGCCTTTAGACTATTTTTTGTGGGGCTACGTCAAGTCTAAAGTCTACAGAAATAAGCCAGCAACTATTCCAGCTTTGGAAGACAATATTTCCGAAGAAATTCGGGCTATTCCGGCCGAAATGCTCGAAAAAGTTGCCCAAAATTGGACTTTCCGAATGGACCACCTAAGACGCAGCCGCGGTCAACATTTAAATGAAATTATCTTCAAAAAGTAAATGTCATGGACCAATCTAACGTTTCAAATAAAGAACCGATGAGATTTTGCAAATTTTATGCGTTTTTTTTTTTTAAAGTTATCAAGCTCTTAACAAATCACCCTTTACTAAAAACCGCATTATAGTCCAACCAGTATAGAACATAATTTCATAATATTTTATATTACTTGTGAGCACCAACGCTTCCATTTAATATTGTTTTTGTCAATTTTTTTTACAGCAATAAAAAATTCTTCGAATCACGACGGCGACTCAAATTGTAATGAAAAACTCAAACACACGTGTTGCCTTCAAAACGTTGTTTCGTTATTTTTTGTCTCGTAGTATATGCTTGTATTGTTACATATGGGAGTAACTCTATGGTGTCGTTGACGCTAAGAGAAAACCATAATTTTTTGATATATAGAATAAAGTTTCATTGATTTTATGAAACCGTCCACATATATTATTAAAAAATTCATAATTTCACAACAAGTATTTACGAAAACAATATATTATGTAAGTGTACATATTTTTTATGAAAAAGTCCATAAATTTATAAAAATTTACAAATTTATGTACAAATTAATATTTTATTTTTTGTGTGTAAGCAAAATTGCATTCGTATTTTAAGGACATGAAATCTTTGATTTCACGACAATATTTTTTTCAGTGTAGTCAGCACACCTATTTATAGTCCTAAACAAACCTCCAGATTTTCAATTTCATGCAAATTGGATAAAAACTACGGTTTCTACAAGCACAACAAATAAAAGCGGGAGATCGGTCTAATGGGGACTATACCAAAACATGGACCGATACACGCCATTTTCGGCATACGTATTTCTGGTCCAACAATACCTCTAGATTTCCAATTTCAGGCAAATTGGATAAAAACTACGAATTCTAGAAACTCAAGTAGTAAAATCGGGAGATCTGTCTATATGGGGGCCATACTAAAACATGGACCGATAGACACCATTTTCGGCACACCTATTTGTGGTCCAATAATAACTCTATATATCCACTTTCAAGCAAATCGGATAGAAAATACGGTTTCTAGAAGCCCAAGACCCCAAATCGGGTTGTCGATTTATATATATAAAACAAAACATGGACTGATATAGCCCATCTTCGAACTTGACCTGTCTGCAGACAAAAGACGAGTTTGTGCAAAATTTCAGCACGATTGCTTCATTATTGAAGACTGTAGCGTGATTACAACAGGCAGACGCACATGGTTAAATCGTCTTAGAATTTATCCCTGATGAAGAATATATATACTTTATATAGTCGGAAATCAATATTTCGATGTGTTACAAACGGAATGACAAACTTATTATACCCCCGTCAGCGTTCTATGGTGGTGGGTATAAAAATAATTTATTATATTCTTTTAGAACTAGCAGACTTTGTAAAATTGAAAATTCAGTAGTTTGATATTATAATAAAAAAGGATTTTTTTTTTAAATATTTTTTACGTTTAGAAAAACATGTCCTATTATATGATTAAAAATTCAATTGAAACGATAAATTTTTAATCCAAATAAAAACACTAAACAAGTATGTTTTTCTACCCAAATAAAACTGTCATTGATGTTATAATTTTCGTGATTGAAGACATTTCAATTAAAATGTCAATTGGATCAATTAATTTCGTGATTGAATCAGAAAATTTTTTTCTGTGGGAGTATATTTAATAGTATCATTAAATGCGCCACATTTGGTCTAAGTCGGTTCAGATTTAGGCATATCTCCCATATAAACGTATATTTGCAGAAATGCACTATTGCACTCCAGTCAGTGAGTTTATAGCAAAATTTTGCCGCATTTGACTAAGCAATAGCCTAAATATAATATATGGTTATTTATTTATTTATTAATAGAAAATTTTCTCAAGATTTTTATTACTATAGAAAATTTTGTTCAAATTTTATTTCTATAAGAAATTTGGTCAAAATTTTATTCGTATAGAAAATTTTGTCAAAATTTTATTCCTATATAAAGTTTTGTAAAAATTTTATTTCTATAGAAAAATTTGTCACAATTTTATTTCTATAGAAAGTTTTGTCAAAAATTTATTTCATTAGAAAATTTTGTGAAAATTTTATTTCTATAGAATTTTTGCCAAAAATTTTCTTTCTATAGAAAATTTTGCCAAAATTTTCTTTATATAGAATATTTTGTTAAAATTTTATTGCTATAGAAAATTTTGCCAAAATTTTATTTCTATAGAAAATTTTGCCAAAATCTTATTTCCATGGAAATTTTTGTCAAAATTTTATTTCTATGGAATATTTTGTCAAAATTTTATTTCTATAGAATATTTTGTAAAAATTTTATTTCTATAGATAATTTTTAAATTTTTTTTTTTTTTATATAGAATATTTTTTAAAAATTTTATTTTTTTTTAATTTTCCAAAATTTTTATTTCTATAGAAAATTTTGCCAAATTTTTTTTCTATAGAATATTTTTTAAAAATTTTTTTCTATAGATAATTTTTCCAAAATTTTATTTCTATAGAAAATTTTGTCAAAATTTTATTTCTATAGAAAATTTTATTTCTATAGAAAATTTTGCCAACATTTTATTTCTATAGAAAATTTTGTGAAAATTTTATTTCTATAGAAAATTTTGTGAAAATTTTATTTCTGTAGAAAATTTTGCCAAAATTTTCTTTCTATAGAATATTTTGTTAAAATTTTATTGCTATAGAAAATTTTGCCAAAATTTTATTTCTATAGAAAATTTTGCCAAAAATTTGTTTCTATAGAAAATTTTGCCAAAATTTTACCCGAGTAAAAATTGAGAGATCTAATTTGATATGATTAGATATGAGTAGATCCGAAAAATGGTAAGATCTAATCATATCTAATTACTATGGAAATAGATCTGATCAGATCTCAAAATTGGCCCAGATCTAATGTCTTAGATATTATTATATCTATCCCTATATGTAAGTAGATCTGGTGTCAGATCTCCCTATATACGGAATTACATATAATTATATCTAATTCTATATCATCATATCTGGGTGTATCTGCCTAGATCTGAAGCGGCCAATTTTGAGATATGATTATATCTATTTAGATCCACCAATTTTTACACGGGTATTTTATAGAAAATTTTTTCAAAATTTTATTTCTATAGAAATTATATCGAAATTTGATTTCTATAGAAAATTTTTAGAGATGAATATTTTGCAAAATCTCCCAAGACATCAAGAACTACCAACCAACCAACTACTACCAACAGTGGTAACCATGATTGCAGCTCATAAAAAAAAATAAAAAATATATTTTTTTTGTAAAATATTAAAGGGTGATACGGTCAAAATTTGGTCAAGGGAAAACTCGTGTAAATCGGTGAAATCGTTTATTTAAAAAATCAAATTAAATTTCTTTTTCAAGTTCAATTAGTATAAAATTCAGGAAAAATATTCAGTTAGGCTTTCGATTTTCCAAATCCGAATTGCCAGGCCTCACGCTTGACACCTGCCGTCAGATTTTGTACACCCACCTTGTCCACCTTCTTCGCCGCAGAAAGCCAGTTTGTCTTGAACTGCTGCTCGTCCTTAGCAGTTTTTTGGTCTTCTTTAGGTTCCGCTTGACAATAGCCCAGTATTTCTCAATTGGGCGGAGCTCTGGCGTGTTGGGAGGGTTCTTGTCCTTGGGAACCACCTGCACGTTGTTGGCGGCGTACCACTCCATGGCCTTTTTACCGTAATGGCAAGATGCCAAATCCGGCCAAAACAGTACGGAACAACCGTGTTTCTTCAGGAAAGGCAGCAGACGTTTATTCAAACACTCTTTCACGTAAATTTCTTGGTTGACAGTCCCGGAAGCTATGAAAATGCTGCTTTTGAAGCCACAGGTACAGATGGCTTGCCAAACCAGATATTTCTTTGCGAACTTTGACAGTTTTATGTGCTTGAAAATATCTGCTACCTTTCCCCTTCCTTTTGCCGTATAAAACTCCTGTCCAGGAAGCTGCTTGTAGTCGGCTTTGACGTAGGTTTCGTCGTCCATTACCACGCAGTCAAACTTCGTCAGCATCGTCGAGTACAGCCTCCGGGATCGCGCTTTGGCCGACGTATTTTGTTTATCATCGCGAT
The DNA here is from genome assembly GCF_050003625.1 of Haematobia irritans. Classification (NCBI taxonomy): domain Eukaryota; kingdom Metazoa; phylum Arthropoda; class Insecta; order Diptera; family Muscidae; genus Haematobia; species Haematobia irritans. The sequence continues at coordinate 121,851,188 of NC_134400.1, forward strand.
TTGGAGTCACTACCTTCTTGTACGTCGATAGTCCGGTTCGTTTTTTGGCTCGATGCACGGTTGTAGACGATACACCCAGCTTATTTGCGGCATCTCGGTGAGAGAGGTTAGGGTTTCGCTTGAAACTACCGGCAACTCTCTTTGTCGTCTCAGTGGCTTCCGGTTTTCGATTTCCCCCCGATCCAGACTTCCTGGCTGTCGACAAACGTTCCCCAAACACTTTAATTACATTCGTAACGGTTGATTTGGCAACTTTTAGCGATTTTGCCAGCTTTGCGTGCGAGTAGCTCGGATTTTCGCGATGTGCGAGCAAAATGTTGATACGCTGCTCTTCTTGCTTGGAAGGCATTTTGACAACTGAAGAGTGAATTCCATAATCAAAATAGGATCAACATTCTACACACAAACACCTTCACAATGAGGGGTGTTCAGGTTTTTAAATGCAAAATTGAAAGAAATACGTCAAGTTTATATTGACCAAATTTTGACCGTATCACCCTTTACATAATTTTTAATTCACATCCGAAGCATTGAATTTAGGTCACATCTAAGGAAGCGATGCAAATTAAGTGCAACGACTAGTGAAATGGATGACATCCTTCCTATGTCAAGCTCATGTTAAATTCATCGCATCTGCGTCAATTTGGCACCATTTTCATATCCAAAAAGAATATTTTCACTACTTTTTTCCTGGGGAATAACTTTATTTCTGAATGTATAAGATCAAAATGCTTTTGTAAGCTTGTAAACATGAACTATAACTGGAATAAATCTTTCAGCGGTCAAACGGGCGGTTAGAAAGGCAAACAGCTTAAAGTTGGTTGTGAAACATATCAACCACATTGTAATGTGAATGGAACATTTACCCATTCTGATTTCTTTAATATACCCTCACTAGACATGTAATTTTTATATGTCCCATATCCCTCTTTAAAAAAATTCCAGCGATTTCTTCCTCATCGAAATGTCATCGACCAAAATCGTTTGCAATCGCTGTTAGCAAAGCTCGAAATAATATCAAAAATTATATGGATCTGTCATAAAATTTCATCCCTCATCCAATGTGGTGGCATACAATCAAAGCCATCATGGATGGTGTGATTATGTTGGTATTTCTTTGGCATCCTTCGATGTTTCTCTTATTTCGTTAGGTTGCCCATATGAAATAAGAGAGATATTCGTCTGTGTGTGTTTATTTTTTTTTTTTTTTTGGTAATTGTGAAAAATTCTAAGCACGTTTTAAGTACTTAATGTGCACATAGTCACGCACACACGCGCTCACTCACACCCATACCAATGTATGTATATTGACTCTCGTATGGCTAGATAGTCCTTCTTATGTACAGATGTCATATGGTGCTATGGGGATATGTATATAAATGAATTCAACAGCAGTGTCCTATTACCATTAAATGTCTCCATGCTATAGTTCACCAAGAGCCAGCATGCGAGACAGGGAGTCCTTATAATTTTTGGCCTTTATTATGAAATATTATTTACGAAATCAGTTTCACTAGCTGCACTGACAAAAATATTGTCGTGGACTTTAAATACGAATGCTAATTTTGCTTATTATAGAAGAAGACGTATTTCTCTGAGATACATTTTTTTCCTTGTGCAAAAGTCGACAAACTTTTCAATGAAGTTGTTTAGTCCTTATAATTATGTGAATCGACTTAAAACTTTACATGAAATCTTTACATGAAAGAGAAATTTGTTTGACTAAGATCAACTTGTCTTTAATAGTTCTGAAAATTTCTTCAAAACTCTATCGTTAAAGCCCTCCAGCATTTAAACGTGAATAAATCTTTTGTTTCTCGCACTATCTCACCGATACGTAAAAAAAGTTTGACTGGAGTTATCGAATATGATTTTGTCCTATGAGAAGACGATCCAAATTTAGCAGTATGTGAACAAACAAAAACATCGGGTGTACTTGCCAAAGAACACATCGATATCTCGATTGGCGATCAAAACTCAAACACCGCCGACGATTGGGGTCAAAACAAATGCCCAATATTATCGGGAAAATGTCCTAAAGACACACGCAGAGAAGGAATATGATCACGAGCAGGAGCAAACTGTTATTTTTGCATCAGAAACATGAAACATTTTGGCCGCAAAAATGTTGTTTTCTCGTTAAACATAAAACGCTTTGCCAAAATCAGAAATATAATTTCCGAAAAAATATCATGGTTGCGACTAACATGCTAAATGTTCCCATCCAAAAATAACACTGTGCTTGTGAAAACTGTTTTATGTGATCATATTCCTTTTCTGAGTGTAATATTGTGTCCTGGGAAGACAAGCATTGCAACCGCAGACCATGGCCATTCCAATAAAAGTTTGGCTGATAAGTCCCCAGTCTATCAAAGAAAAACACATTTTTTTTTTTCAAAATTCGTTTTTATTATACAACATAGTTCCCTTCAAGAGCGATACAACGATCATAACGACCTTCCAATTTTTTTATACCATTTTGATAGTACTCCTTCGGTTTTGCCTCGAAATAGGCCTTAGCTTCGGCGATCACCTCTTCATTGCAGCCAAATTTTTTCCCTGCGAGCATCCTTTTGAGGTCAAGAAAAAGTCGCAGGGGGCCAGATCTGGAGAATACGGTGGGTGGGGAAGCAATTCGAAGCCCAATTCATGAATTTTTGCGATCGTTCTCAATGACTTGTGGCACGGTGCGTTGTCTTGGTGGAACAACACTTTTTTCTTCTTCATATGGGGCTGTTTTGCCGCGATTTCGACCTTCAAACGCTCCAATAACGCCATGTAATAGTCACTGTTGATGATTTTTCCCTTCTAAAGATAATCGATAAAAATTATTCCATGCGCATCCCAAAAAAACAGAGGCCATTACTTTGCCAGCGGAATTTTGAGTCTTTCCACGCTTCGGGGACGGTTCACCGGTCGCTGTCCACTCAGCCGACCGTTGATTGGACTCAGGAGTGTAGTGATGGAGCCATGTTTCATCCATTGTCACATATCGACGGAAAAACTCCAGTTGCAAACACCGCTCAGAATCATCAACACATTGTTGTTTTTGGTCAAATGTGAGCTCGCGCGGCACCCATTTTGCCCAGAGTTTCCGCATATCCAAATATTGCTGAATGATATGACCAACACGTTCCTTTGATATCTTTAAGGCCTCTGCTATCTCGATCAACTTCATTTTACGGTCATTCAAAATCATTTTGTGGATTTTTTTGATGTTTTTGTCGGTAACACCTCTTTCGGGCGTCCACTGCGCTCACCGTCCTCCGGGCCCATTTCAGCACGCTTGAATTTTGCATACCAATCAATTATTGTTGATTTCCCTGGGGCAGAATCCGGAAACACATTATCAAGCTAAGTTTTTGCTTCCACCTTATTTTTTCCCTTCAGAAAACAGTATTTTATCAAACACGAAATTCCTTTTTTTCCATTTTTTCACAATAACAAAAGTTGCTTCACAAAAGACTCTCTATCTCACAAACTAATTGACTTACAGACGTCAAATCAGACCGGGGACTTATCAGCCAACCTGTTACGACACAGCATCCTCGACACGCGTCTACAAAGATTGTCTTAAAAAAGAGGTTGCTTGCTTTATGTCTACCTCCGGATCTGAATCCGGTGGAGTGCTAAAATACCGCAGAGACACTTTCATGCAGACCTTAGCAGAGAAGACGCTTTTCTCTAATAAAGGGTGATTCTTTTGAGGTTAGGATTTTCATGCATTAGTATTTGACAGATCACGTGGGATTTCAGACATGGTGTCAAAGAGAAAGATGCTCAGTATGCTTTGACATTTCATCATGAATAGACTTACGATCTGCCACAACGTCGAATTTTCAGTGAATGGGCCCTAGAAAAGTTGGCAGAAAATCCGCTTTTTTATCGACAACTTTTGTTCAGCGATGAGGCTCATTTCTGGTTGAATGGCTACGTAAATAAGCAAAATTGCCGCATTTGGAGTGAAGAGCAACCAGAAGCCGTTCAAGAACTGCCCATGCATCCCGAAAAATGCACTGTTTGGTGTGGTTTGTACGCTGGTGGAATCATTGGACCGTATTTTTTCAAAGATGCTGTTGGACGCAACGTTACGGTGAATGGCGATCGCTATCGTTCGATGCTAACAAACTTTTTGTTGCCAAAAATGGAAGAACTGAACTTGGTTGACATGTGGTTTCAACAAGATGGCGCTACATGCCACACAGCTCGCGATTCTATGGCCATTTTGAGGGAAAACTTCGGAGAACAATTCATCTCAAGAAATGGACCGGTAAGTTGGCCACCAAGATCATGCGATTTGACGCCTTTAGACTATTTTTTGTGGGGCTACGTCAAGTCTAAAGTCTACAGAAATAAGCCAGCAACTATTCCAGCTTTGGAAGACAACATTTCCGAAGAAATTCGGGCTATTCCGGCCGAAATGCTCGAAAAAAATGCCCAAAATTGGACTTTCCGAATGGACCACCTAAGACGCAGCCGCGGTCAACATTTAAATGAAATTATCTTCAAAAAGTAAATGTCATGGACCAATCTAACGTTTCAAATAAAGAACCGATGAGATTTTGCAAATTTTATGCGTTTTTTTTTTTAAAAAGTTATCAAGCTCTTAACAAATCACCCTTTATAAAGTTTTTTCCTTGTCCAAAAGTCGATAAACTTTTCAATGAAGTCGTATTGTCCTTATTATTAAGCGATTTCACTTAAAAATGTGTATCGTAACATGAAAGAAAAAATGTTTGGGCTAAGGTTAACTTGACTTTAATCATTCAGAAAAATTCTTTAAATTTAATGAAATTGTCTTTAAATTTGTTGTCTTTTTGCATCTTGACTACAAAGCAAAAAAACGTTCAAATATAGGACTTGTTTTTCAACACTTTATTTTAAAGACGTTTTTTTCTTGCAACATAGCATTATTTCTACTGGAAGTCGAGTCTTAATTTGGAAAATAAAGTTGTCGTTAACTCGTTTTTAAAGGACTTTGATAGCATATGAAGAAAAAAAGCTGAGAAAGCGAAAAATTAAAATTTGCTTCTTAGTAGCAAGTATACAAAACCCAAATTTAAAAGAGTATTTTGTCTTAAAAGTATCCTTACTTTTATTCTCCACTTCTTTGACTCGGAATCTATACCAAAATTTTAAAGAGTAAAGACAAAATCTTTGGAACCGGGTATGCTTGTTTTCAGCGTATATGTTTTTCCAGCGTCAAGAGAAAACTATGCGAGTCTAAAATTTTGTTCCTCAGAAAATACTTATTGCTCTCAACATGTCCTTCAACTGGAATTGATAAAATTTCTGGTGGAATCTTGAAAATACCTATTAAGTCCATAGTGTTGCTAAGCCATTTTTATAATTTGGTTATATCAACAAACAATCCTTCAAGCAAAAAGTAAAACAACATCTTCGAAAGATAATCTCATTCATCTTCCTGTAGCATTGGCTGTACCCTCCTATGACTGGACATACATGTCGTACCACAGATTCAGTTTACACAAAAAGGCCTTCGAAGGAATTTGATCTGACAATTGCATTGGAATCACCTCCTCCTTTATACTCCTTCAAACTGTAAGGCATTGAGTGTCGTGGTCCTCTGATGATGCAACACGGAAGGTGTTTTGGTTTTCTTTTTTCAAACTTTAAAAAATCTCCTGTACTATTTTGGTTTTCGTTTTGGCTTCATTCATTTAATGCAAAAACGAAACAAATTCCCTTTTTGTGGGCACACCGTGGAAACGACCAAAACGACAAACTTTATTTTCCATATTCTACAGGATAGATGCCTGGATGGATGGAGGACACGACAATAGAGTACATGTACGAAAGCAATGTTGGTGAAAGTAGCGAGGACTTTGGGGGCTTCGAATAAGCCAATACAGCACGTGCTCCATTTTTCGCAAACGTCTGGTTGATGTCAGATGTCGTCTCTGGGAGGTTTGATGTTGGCGAAAACGTCTATACTAAGCTTGTTTGCCATGTAAGCGTTAGCAGACTATTAGTAACTGCATTGTTATGGCCTCATTTTTCTTTGCTTTTCCTTGTTGTTGTTTTTTTTTTTGCTTCTCCCTCACGAGCAAAGTGATGTAAAATGAAGAAGTTAGCAGGTGCCAGGTGCTAGCTGTTTTACTGAGATGCTCGATGTTTTTTCTTCTACTTTCTATTTTATGCTCGTATTGGATATTTATGCTTGAAATGTATATTACATTACCCAAAATCTATGAATGCAGCAGTTTGAATAGCTTGGCCAGCACAGATGAAATATGGGGAAGGAACTCCATTATCTCTATTTAAGCTTTTAACTCCTTTTGTTTCTGTGCAATAAGTGAAACTCTAAAATGAGTATTTTATTCTGATTCCAGACAAGAACGTTGTTACCGATTTCCAAAGACTAAAATTAAATTTGGTATAGTGTCAACCCGTGACTTCAGGCTGACTTAGATTATTCAGTCCATTGTGATACCACAGTGCTGAATATCTCTCTCATCAATGAGTCCTGCCCGACTCTACGTTTAGCGCAATAGCAAGGGCCCTCCTTGTTACAACCGAGTCCGAACGGCGTTTCACATTAGGGTGAAACCACTTAGAGAATCTTCGAATCACTCAAAAATGTCACCAGTATTACTGAGAGGGTAAACCACCGCTGAAATTGTTGGGCATGCTAAACGGCGAACTTAATTGTAATACTTGCATTTCTGTTACAATTACTCGTGTCCAAAAAGTGGACGAATATAATTTACCTACATTTGGAGAAAATTTTAGGAAAAAAAACTACCAAAATTTTATTTCTAAAGGGTGACACGGTCAAAATTTGGTCAATATAAACTTGACGTATTTCTTTCAATTTTGCATTTAAAAAATCTGAACACCTCTCATTTTGAAGGTGTGTGTGTGTAGAATGTTGCTCCTATTTTGATTTTGGAATTCACTCTTCAGTTGTCAAAATGCCGTCCAAGCAAGAAGAGCAGCGTATCAAAATTTTGCTCGCGCATCGCGAAAATCCGGGCTTCTCGCACGCAAAGCTGGCAAAATCGCTAAGTTGCCAAATCAACCGTTACAAATGTAATTAAAGTGTTTGGGGAACGTTTGTCGACAGCCAGGAAGTCTGGATCGGGGGGAAATCGAAAACCGGAAACCGCTGAGACGACAAAGAGAGTTGCCGGTAGTTTCAAGCGAAACCCTAACCTCTCTCTCCGAGATGCCGCAAATAAGCTGGGTTTATCGTCTACAACCGTGCATCGAGCCAAAAAACGAGCCGGACTATCGACTTACAAGAAGGTAGTGACTCCAAATCGCGATGATAAACAAAATACGACGGCCAAAGCGCGATCCCGGAGGCTGTACACGACGATGCTGACGAAGTTTGACTGCGTGGTAATGGACGACGAAACCTACGTCAAAGCCGACTACAAGCAGCTTCCGGGACAGGAGTTTTATACGGCAAAAGGAAGGGGAAAGGTAGCAGATATTTTCAAGCACATAAAACTGTCAAAGTTCGCAAAGAAATATCTGGTTTGGCAAGCCATCTGTACCTGTGGCTTGAAAAGCAGCATTTTCATAGCTTCCGGGACTGTCAACCAAGAAATTTACGTCTGCTGCCTTTCCTGAAGAAACACGGTTGTTCCGTACTGTTTTGGCCGGATTTGGCATCTTGCCATTACGGTAAAAAGGCCATGGAGTGGTACGCCGCCAACAACGTGCAGGTGGTTCCTAAGGACAAGAACCCTCCCAACACGCCAGAGCTCCGCCCAATTGAGAAATAATGGGCTATTGTGAAGCGGAACCTAAAAAAGACCAAAAAAACTGCTAAGGACGAGCAGCAGTTCAAGGCAAACTGGCTTTCTGCGGCGAAGAAGGTGGACAAGGTGGCTGTACAAAATCTGATAGCAGGTGTCAAGCGTGAGGCCCGGCAATTCGGATTTGGAAAAGCGAAAGCCTAACTGAATATTTTTCCTGAATTTTATACTAATTGAACTTGAAAAAGAAATTTAATTTGATTTTTTAAATAAACGATTTCACCGAGTTACACGCGTTTTCCCTTGACCAAATTTTGACCGTATCACCCTTTATTGAAAATTATGTCAAAATTTTATTCCTATAGAAAATGTTGTCAAAATTTTATTTCTATAGAAATTTTATCAAAGTTTATTTCTATAGAAAATTTTCTCAAAAGTTTTTTCCTATAGAAAATTTTGTCAAAATTTTATTTCTATAGAAGATTTTGTCAAAATTTTATATCTGTAGAAAATTTTGTCAATTTTTTTTTTTCTATAGAAAATTTTGTCAAAATTTTATTTCTATAAAAAATTTTGTCAAAATTTTATTTTTATAGAAACTTTTGTCAAAATTTTATTTCTATAGAAAATTTTGTCAAAATTTTATTCCTATAGAAAATTTTGGCAAAATTTTATTTCTATAGAAAATTTTGTCAAAATTTTATTTCTTTAGAAAGTTTTGTAAAAATTTTATTTCTATAGAAAAATTTGTCAAAATTTTATTCCTGTAGAAAATTTTGTCAAAATTTTATTCCTATAGAAAATTTTGTCAAATTTTTATTTCTATAGAAAATTTTGTCAAAATTTTATTTCTATAGAAAATTTTGTAAAAATTTTACTCCTATAGAAAATTTTATCAAAATTTTATTTCTATAGAAAGTTTCGTCAAAATTTTATTTCTATAGACAATTTTATCACAATTTTATTTCTATAGAAAATTTTGTCAAAATTTTATGTTAGGAAATTTGTCAAAATCTTATTTCTATCGAAAATTTAGTGAAAATTTTATATCTGTAGAAAACTTTGTCAACATTTTATTCCTATAAAAATTTTGTCAAAATTTTATTTCTATAGAAAATTTTGTCAAGATTTTACTTCTATAGAAAATTTTATCAAAATTTTATTTCTATAGAAAATTTTGTCAAAGTTTTATTTCTATAGAAAATTTTGTCAAAATTTTGTTTCTATAGGAAAATCTACCGAAGCATCAAGAATTCTACCAATCTACCAAATAGTAAAAAATTTACCGTTTTTTTATAGAATTCTACCAACTGTGGCAACCGTAACCGCCAATGGTCTTTCACCGATTTCGTTCGATGAATAAACGTGAGGTCAAAATAAATGCAGGATATTATCGAGAAAATAAAGAATTACACAGTCTTGAAGCCCTTGGCAGACAAACATTTCATCCGCAGACCATACACATTCCAACAGGACTCAACACCATCGCATCCAGCACACATCAACCAAGAATAGCTTAAAAATAAGTTCCCTCACTTCATTTCTACCGCATAATGACCTTCAAAATCTCCAGATCGCAATCCGTTATACTTTTGTGCTCGGGCATTTTTTAGAGTAAGGTCGGCAATAGAAAATAACGCAGAAAGATTTCAAAGCTACTTTCGTTGACCTTGAGCCACCGTGGTGCAATGGTTAGCATGCCCGCCTTGCATACACAAGGTAGTGGGTTCGATTCCTGCTTCGACCGAACACCAAAAAATTTTTCAGCGGTGGATTATCCCACCTCAGTAATGCTGGTGACATTTCTGAGGGTTTCAAAGCTTCTCTAAGTGGTTTCACTGCAATGTGAAACGCCGTTCGGACTCGGCTATAAAAAGGAGGTCCCTTGTCATTGAGCTTAACATGGAATCGGGTGGCACTCAGTGATAAGAGAGAAGTTCACCAATGTGGTATCACAATGGACTGAATAGTCTAAGTGAGCCTGATACATCGGGCTGCCACCTAACCTAACCTAACCTTCGTTTACCTTATCGACTGTTTGAAGGCCATAACTCGTGTCAAAGTTAGCAAACTCGAACAAATCTAATCTGATTCTAAAATTTGATGTAATTTCTAATATTTTTGCTTTTGAACAATAAAATACAAAGAAACATCATCTTCGAATTACACTTGTGTGCATACAAAAGTCGAGTTTGTAGGAAAGACATAAAAACGGCCAGAGAGACGGTCAGACGATCGTTACACTGGTAGAAAAATGTTTCGTACTATTAACGAACGGGCTTCGTTGATTATTTTTCGTTAATATTACGAAAATTTTCGTTATAAGAACAAAAGTGATCGTTAATACAACGAAATCAATCTTTAAAAGACAATTTTGTGTTTTGGTTTTTCGTTATATTAATGAAACACGTTTCGTTAATATTACGAATATTAACTTTGTAATTTTTTCAAGAATTAGTATAAAAAATTTTTCCAAGATGAAATTATTATAATCATTTGCACATAGAGGGTAACTTTTGGAAACTTTCTGCCCTTAAAACAGTCGTTTTATACTCCGAAGCTGGAATTGAAAATTTCATTTATGAAACGAAAGCGATCGTTAATATAATGATATGGATCGTTAAAAAATAAATTTTAAATGGTTAATTTCGTCATATTAATGAAATACGTTCATTAATAATACGAATGGGAGTTTGAGTATTTCTGCCTCTCCTTACTCTCTCTCTAAAACGTCTCTCCGTACTCTCTCTAATTCGTCTGTAGCGTCTATGTAATTTGTACATACATATCGAAGCATGGCAATAAGCCATGTGAATAATAATCATAGATGGGTGAGGTGAGTTAAATTGGTGTTTTTTGTATATTCGCCAGAAGTTTAGAGTACATTTTTAATCTTTAGTGAAAATGCCCCGGGGAAGTAAACTTTCAGATGAAGAAGGCGGAACAATTAACGCAGTGAACCAGAAAAATTGGATAAATAAACACGGCGATACGATTATCATTTTTTGATCTTAGAAATAAGAGGCTTTTTTTCTTAAGTGAAAGTCACAATATATGATTATTAAATTAATTTATCAGTAATATTATTTCCTACTGTATATAAATCATATTTCAAAGATCTTAACAAAAAAATTCACTACCAATGACTACATTCAAATGCACTAATTGGTTGGGTTTCATTAATATAACGTTTGTGTTCATTTATACAACGTTTGCCTTTCATTCATACAATGAAAAAAACTGGGTTCATACAATGAATGATTTTCATTCATACAACGTATAAGCTGCATCCATACAATGAATAAATTTCATTCATACAACGAATAAAATTCGTTAATACAACGAAAATGCTACGTAACAGCAACGTAATTATTCGTTAATACTACGAAATGTATTCCATAAAGCGTTTCGTAAATATAACGTAAAATTACGTTGTTATAACGAAATCCTACGTTGGCTGACTTTTAATGAAGAATTTCGTTAATACAACGTAGAAATTCATCGTATTAACGAAACTTTTTCTACCAGTGTAGAACTTCACCCTAATCAAGCAAAGAAGCACTGAATCAAAAAAGTCTCCGCACAAGCGTTTTACCGCCAAGGAGTTGCTTCGCTGGCATGAAAGTGGTCAGTTAACGATTTTTTATACCCTGCGCCACACTGTGGAACAGGGTATTATAAGTTAGTGCATATGTTTGTAACACCCAGAAGGAGACGAGATAGACACATGGTGTCTTTGGCAATAATGCTCAGGGTGGGTCCCTGAGTCGATATAACCATGTCCGTCTGTCCGTCCGTCTGTCTGTGAACACATTTTTGTGATCAAAGTCTAGGTCGCAATTTAAGTCCAATCGCCTTCTAATATGGCACATGTTCCTAATTTGGGTCAGAATAGAACCCTATTGATTTTGGAAGAAATCGGTTCAGATTTAGATATAGCTCCCATATATATCTTTCCGATATGCACTAATATGGACCCGGCAGCCAGAGTTTTATACCGATTTGCTTGCAATTTTGTACAAACATAACACTTAGTCGTATAGTGAAGTGTGCAAAATTTGATTGAAATCGGTTCAGATTTAGATATAGCTCCCATATATATCTTTCGCCCGATATGGACTTATATGGCCCCAGAAGCGAGATTTTTAGCCGAAGTTGGTTGAAATTTTGCACTAGGAGTACAATTAGTACCATAGTAAAGTGTGCCAAATTTGATTGGAATCGGTTCAGATTTAGATATAGCTCCCATATATATCTTTCGACCGATATGGACTAATATGGTCCTAAAAGCCAGAGTTTTGGCCCAATTTGGTTGAAACTTTGCACAGGACGTAGATTTAGCATTGTAGCTATGTGTGCCAAATTTGGTTGAAATCGATTCTGATTTAGATATAGCTCCCATATATATCTTTCGCCCGATATGCACTTATATGGACCCAGAAGCCAGAGTTTTATCCCGATTAGCTTGAAATTTTGCACAAGGAGTACAATTGGTAGTATAGTCATGTGTGCCAAATTTGATTGAAATCGGTTCAGATTTAGATATAGCTTCCGTATATATTTTTTGCCCGATATGGACTTATATGGCCCCAGAAGCCAGAGTTTTGGCTCAATTTGGTTGAAATTTTGAACTAGGAGTACAATTGGTAATATAGTCATGTGTGCCAAATTTGATTGAAATCGGTTCAGATTTAGATATAGCTCCCATATATATGTTTTTCTGATTTCGACAAAAATGGTCAAAATACCAACATTTTCTTTGTAAAATCGCCACTGCTTAGTCGAAAAGTTGTAAAAATGACTCTAATTTTCCTAAACTTCTAATACATATATATCGAGCGATGAATCATAAATAAACTTTTGCGAAGTTTCCTTAAAATAGCTTCAGATTTAAATGTTTCCCATATTTTTTTAATAAAATTGTGTTCCACCCTAGTGCATTAGCCAACTTAAATTTTGAGTCTATAGATTTTGTGAAAGTCTATCAAATTCTGTCCAAATCGAGTGATATTTAAATGTATGTATTTTTTTGGGACAAACCTTTATATATAGCACCCAACACATTTGAACTAAATACCGCAGAGCCACTTTCATGCAGCGTACACTGAAACAAGTATTGTCGTGAGGCCAAAGATTTCATGTCCTTAATCCTTTGACTACCGATTTCCACTTTCCACATTTCATGAACGGCATTCGTTTTTCTTTGGCCATGAAAATTTTTTAAATAATCGCCAGCAAAAAAAGCGTCGCCAAAAAAGTAATGAAAATATTCTTTTTGGATCCGGAAGTGGTGCAAAATTGTCATAGGACGGATGTCCAACATTTCAACAGCCGTTACACTGAATTTGCATCACTTCTTAAGGTGTGAGTTGAATTCAGTGTTTTGGATGTGAATTAAGAATTTTTGTGATATTTTGACAAATAAATAATTTTTAAAATTTGTTTATGATTTTTAATGTATTATAACGCTTGTCTGGAACGTTTGTCATCAAATATTTTCAAAAATTCGCAATTTTTCTAGAAAGGATTTAACATTTTTTTTTGGCTAAATTTAAATAATTTGTACCATTTGATTAATTCTTAATATCTTTTTAACCTATTTATTTTTGTCTGGAACGTTTGTCATCAAATATTTTCAAAAATTCGCAATTTTTCTAGAAAGGATTTAACATTTTTTTTTTGGCTAAATCTAAATAATTTGTACCATTTGATTACTTCTTAATATCTTTTTAACCTATTTAAGACAAATAAATATAAATTTCCACCATTTCAAATGCCGTTGCACTGAATTTGCAGCACTTCTTAAGGAGTGATCCGAATTCAGTGTTTTGGATGTAAATTAAAAAATTTTGCAATAATTTGCCAAATAAATAATTTTTATAAAATTGTATGATTTTTAAAGCATTGTACCGCTTGTCTCAAACGTTTGACATCAAATATTTTCAAAAATTGGCAATTTTTTTATGAATGGATTTTCCATTTTTTCGAAAAAATTTTAATAATTTGTACCATTTTATTATTATTAACTAATATGTTTTTAACCTATTTGGAACAGAAAAAGTTACAATTTCCTTTCAAAATTATTAAAAAAGCGAGTTAAAAAAAATTGAATGAAAAGAACTTCCTGCACCCTCAAAAAAAAAAAAATCGCTTCTCTAAGATATGTTCCAAAAATATTTTGCAGGAAGCACATATATTATTGGATACAGCCGAAACATTAATATGTTTGCTTTATGTGAACATATTATATGTTTGGAAGCATTTTAAGCCCAAAAATATTATATGCTTGGAGGAATTTTCCCCAAAGAAGATTGTGCTCATTCCCTAACATAATTTTCACTTCCACGAAATTTTTAGTTCTTGGTACCTTTTTCTGTAATACAAATAATGTTGAAGAAATTAATCAATTTTATAAATTTTTAAATTTTACCTTTCGCCTGGACGGAGAATCGAACCGAGGACCATACAGTTTGTAAGCCAACACCCTATCCACTGGGCTACGTAGCAGTTTTAGTCACCAGTAGACAATTATCGTTATAAGTTACATTTATATAGCATAGTTTGCAGCGCCCACGAGCCCATGCAAACATAACATTATTCAAAAGAAACATACATTTGTTGGCCACGTGGCGCAGTGGTTAGCATGTCTGCATTGCATGCAAAGGGTCGTGGGTTCAATTCCTGCTCCGACCGAACCATTTTTTTTTTTGTAATTTAGATATATATACTATATTAATTTTTTATAATGAAACTTCGAAATGTGGGTTATTAAAGATTTACAGTCAGAAACAGTGCTTGATATAAACGAAAGGACTTTCGAATAAAATATTATTATTTTTTTTTGCAAAAATAACAATTTTATAACAAAAAACTGTTTTGGTATAAAATTTTGAAATTTTGGAAGAATATCAAAAACTCTAACAAAAGAAGTGTATAAACATACATAAATAATTTTATAATGTACACATAAATTTATTTAGGCGTGTTTTGTACTTAATTTCATTTTTACCTTTAAGGCCGTTAAAAAATGTGTGTCCATAATGCCAAAATGATAAACAAAACACTTGTCCACACATACATAAAATTCTCCTCTCAAGGCGAAAACACATGCTGTTTTTTTCAAATCTCTACACGGATGAAAAAGACTATTTTTCATATGTTTGGCTATAAACATTATATGTTTGGAACACAAAATTTTAAAAACAATATTTTTGAGTGCAAGCATATAATGTTCATAAACTAGCATAACATGTTTGGGACATATATGTTAATATGTTAGAACATATTATGTTTGGGACATAAAATGTTTGTAAATATAATATGATTGGATGCAAACATCTATTAATTTAGAAATAGCCTATAAACATATATGTGTTTAGTAGCTTGGAGCGCTATTTAAAGGGAGCGATATTGAATTAAGTTGGTGGTTGTTGCTTGTTATTACAAAATTGACATTTTATTTTTCCTTGGGCAATTGATGAGCTACTTCTTTGATCCTTACAAACTGTATGGTCCGCTGTTCGAATCCCCGTCCGGCAAAAGGTAAAATTAAAATAAAAAAAATCATACAATTGAATAATTTCTTCTACAATGTTTGTATTACAGAAAAAGGTGCTAAGAACTAAAAAATCTCGTGGAAGTGAGAAAGATGTGGGGGAATATACAATTGGGCAGAAACAAAATTTTGAGCATTCAGGTCGAAAACCTATGTTGTTAGCACCTATATACCTGTTTATTTTCATAATTCATTATGATTGTAAATATATAAATAAATAAATAAAATTTTGAGCACAATATTGTTTGGGAGATTTTTTTTAAGCATATAGGTTAGGTTAGGTTAGGTCACATAATAACATATTGTTTTTTGGAAGACAACATTATTGAATTTGGATGCAAAACTACAAAATGTTTGGAACTTAGACTACCCAAACATATATTGTTTAGACCAATATGCTTTCAAACATATTATATATTGGAAGAGATCAAACATATAAATGTTTGGGCAATACCCAAAAATATATATGCTTGAAGCAAAATATGTTTGGGAGTATATGTTACAGAAGCGATTTTTTGTGAGCGTGTATGCTCTTGGTTCTGACTGTCTATTCTCTTTACTCCGAATACTTATTCTAATATTCAAATTAAATCATATTTAGACGTAAGGATATTAAATTGTTGGCCTTATCATAAAGCAGTTTTCTGAAACAACATACAACCGTTTCACAGAAATTGTAAACATATATATGTTTACTCGAAATTTGTAAATTTATATATGTTTGCCATCACACATATGATTTTTATGAAACATTCACGCCCCAAACATAATATATTTTAACATATTAACATATGTGTCCCAAACATTTAGTGTTAGTTTAGGAACATTACATGTTGGCACATAAATATATTGTGTTTAAAAATTGTGCCCGAAACACATTTTTTTTATATCGGAACATATGAAAAACATATTTTTCTAACAGTGTGAGTAGTTAAAATAAAGAACATCTTTGGGAGACCATTTTTGAAAGTGCTTTTAAAGTTGTGCCTTTAGAAGCACTTCCAATTTTTTTTGCTGGGATATTATGGTTCTCTCACAGACTTAATTCTATTTGCTACATTTTTATTCTCTTCTGAGCTTATACTTGTTATATGATGTGGTTGATTTTAATAAAACACTTCCATATTGCCATCAGTCAAATAAACATTGTTTTTCTGGTAATAATCTTCCTCCTAGTATTGGAATTCTTTCACGAAATAAAGAAATTCGAAATTCTACTGCATTTGTGTTTTTTTATTTCATAATTTTCTATTTTTCTGTTCACTACTGTGGGAGAAAATATTTCCATTTCTGGAATTATTTTCGAATCACGGGAAAGGCTAAAACCACATTTCCTTTTGATCCAGATCCAATTTTGAACTAAGCAATTGTATATAGCCATATTAAATTCTGGCTCTCTAATTGCCGCGCAAAAGTTCATATCGTATTGTAATTATTTGTAGACTTCCCTAGTTAAGGATTGAATTATATACGTATTTAGAAGACGATATTAAAATGTAATTTGCTGTCGGCAGTTTTACCACAACCCAAGAAATTCGATTGTGAATGACAGTCTGTAGTAGAAGTTTCTACGCAATCCATAGTGGAGGGTACTTAAGATTCGGCCTGGCCGAAATTACTGCCGTATATGGTTAGGTTAGGTTAGGTTATGTGGCAGCCCGATGTATCAGGCTCACTTAGACTATTCAGTCCATTGTGATACCACATTGGTGAACTTCTCTCATATCACTGAGTGCTGCCCGATTCCATGTTAAGCTCAATGATAAGGGACCTCTTTTTTATAGCCGAGTCCGAACGGCGTTCCACATTCCAGTGAAACCCCTTAGAGAAGCTTTGAAACCCTCAAAAATGTCACCAGCATTACTGAGGTGGGATAATCCACCGCTGAAAAACTTTTTGGTGTTCGGTCGTAGCAGGAATCGAACCCACGACCTTGTGTATGCAAGGCGGGCATGCTAACCATTGCACCACGGTGGCTCCCATGCCGTATATACTTGTTTCTATTGAACAATAAAATTTAAAATAAATATTGCGCTTTAAATTTAAATTGAGCCAACAAAAAAAAAAAAAACGTAAAATTTTCGTAATTTTTCGTTAAGATTCTGTTCAACAACTAAAAGTTTCCTAATATTAAAGAACGCTTTCATAGTTCATTGTCTCAATTTTAATTAAATTTTCTTTGTGTGCTGGCCTTGGAAAAGTTTATGTTTCGGACGAGTTAGGCTGATATTCAAGGAGTAGGCTAATACTTAGCATATTCTAATTAATATAACCTACTGGGTTAGTATAAAATACTAGAACACGTTATTGAAAACCTCGTGCATTGTTACGATATAAATTCCCAGATTCTCCATAACTCATGCAGGTTTTACTCTACCACCAATTTTTGGTATACTTCCCATCTGCTACCATAAATATCATCTGTTTTATGTTAGGCCATTCCCATCAAAATCACCATAATGACCATTTAAAACTCTCTTTATTCAATGTTAAATTTTCATTTCCACATTTTACCATTTTCACATTTTGTAGCAGAACCATCGTGTGATGGACCAAGTGTTAGGCGAAGAGTGCAATTTGAAGTGAGATACGAGTAGATTCGTTCGTTCCAATTTCTTTTTTTGCCTTGCAAACTTTTAACGGTAGTAATGCCTTCCTTATTTTAAGGACATGCATCAGCATCAATATAAGAACTAGGAAGCATGCATTTGTTTCATCAGCTGCTAAGAATAAGAAAAACAAAAATAAAGACTAACATCCGCATTGGTGGCAACAAAGAGATAAGAAAGTGAGCACAAAAATTGTCTCACTCTCGCGAATGAAAATTGATACTCACGAACGTCAGTGGTACACTCAAACAAAAGTTCACTGGGGTGCAAAGATTTTGATCTTCCCTTAAGGATCTTAGTATTGATTCCGAGCCAAACACAGAAAATAATATTATAATTTTTGAGCTAATAATAAATTGTTGTTACAGAAAATTTTTAAGTTCAACAAAATTTTTGTTGATATAACAAAATGTTTGTTGATATAACAAAATTGGTTGCTAAAGTGATTAATATCGTAATTGTATTTACAACTTACGTTGTTAGCTCAAATTTAAACATAATTTTAATTGTATTGACAATCAAATTAATTGATATTTGTTTGTGTGAAGATGAAGCTTCTTTAAAATAAAGACATTTTTAGTAAAAATCGAGCTTTAAATCTAGAATAAAAAGAAAACTAAAATTAGGATACAGATCTTATTTATCGAATTTTTATTCTCTGTTTACTATATATTAATAAAGCTATTCACTTAAAAATAAATGCCAGTTTAAAAATCCAAAGTATAACATATGCTTTAAAGTAAAAAATGTTTTCTTAATTAAAAACAAAAACTTTAAACCAACGGTACAAAATCCTCAAAATAAGTCTTAGAGTTTTTGTCTTAAGTCTAAATATTCAATATTTCAGTTAACTTTAGGACGATTTCTTTAAACCAAAAATGCGTTACTTTACTTTGCCTTAGTTCAAAGACATACGACTTTAATGCAGGGACGAACATTTCTAAAATGTATGTCCTTAATTCAATGAAACAAATTTTTAAAGCAAAGTTTATTAACTTTGTTTTAATTAAAATTTCTTTATTTTAAAGAAATTTGCCCTTAAAATTGGGTAATTGCTTAACGTTGGTACCTTTTGTACTATTTTTAGATCTCGCGTACAAATACCAAACCAAATCCGCCTATCCTTAAAGTTCATTGATTGAGGGCTTTGTATTTTCGCGCCACACTACCCCATCAAAAACTTGCTAATTCTTTTAGAAATTTATCGTAATATAACAACTTTTCGTTGCCCATTTGTGGGAATTTTATTGCACATGTACTTTCCTTAGAATTTCGGAATTTAATATCCACTTACTTTCAATAATTTCGTGTCCATGGCACAAAAAAATCGCATTTGACACGAGTGGTTTGTGATCTATTACGGATTGGATTGCATCAATTGTGAATTGTGATCAATAGAACTATTTACTTTGAAGCTTGATCATCAATTATTTCGAATCAAAAAGTCGACTTTGTCACCTTTTTATACCCTCCACCATAAGATGGGTATATATTGGTATATTAACTTTGTCATTCCGTTTGTAACACATCGAAATATTGCCCCATAAAGTATATATTCTGGGTCGTGGTGAAATTCCGAGTCGATCTGAGCATGTCCGTTCGTCCGTCTGTTGAAATCACGCTAACTTCCGAACGAAACAAGCTATCGACTTGAAACTTGGCACAAGTAGTTGTTATTGATGTAGGTCGGATGGTATTGAAAATGGACCATATCGGTCCACTTTTACGTATAGCCCCAATATAAACCGACGCTCAGATTTGGCTTGCAGAGCCTCTTGGAGGAGCAAAATTCATCCGATCCGGTTGAAATTTGGTACATGGTGTAAGTATATGATCTCTAACAACCATGACGGAATTGGTCCATAATTATATATATAGCCCTTATATAAACCGATTCCCAGATTTGACCTCCAGAGCCTCTTGGAGGACCTATATTCATCCGATCCGGTTGAAACTTAGTACGTGGTGTTAGTATATGGTCTCTAAAAACCATGTAAAATTTTTTCCATATCGGTCCATAATTATATATAACCCCCATATTAACAGATCCTCAGATTTGATCTCCGGAGCCTCTTGAAGAAGCAAAATTCATTCCGATAACAAACATGCCAAAATTGGTCAAAATTTTATATTTCTATAGACAATTTTGTCAAAATTTTATTTCTATAAAAAATTTTGATAATATTTAATGTCTTTAGGAAATTTTGTCAAACTAAAGGGTGATTCTTTTGAGGTTAGGATTTTCATGCATTAGTATTTGACAGATCACGTGGGATTTCAGACATGGTGTCAAAGAGAAAGATGCTCAGTATGCTTTGACATTTCATCATGAATAGACTTACTAACGAGCCACAACGTCGAATTTTCAGTGAATGGGCCCTAGAAAAGTTGGCAGAAAATCCGCTTTTTTATCGACAAATTTTGTTCAGCGATGAGGCTCATTTCTGGTTGAATGGCTACGTAAATAAGCAAAATTGCCGCATTTGGAGTGAAGAGCAACCAGAAGCCGTTCAAGAACTGCCCATGCATCCCGAAAAATGCACTGTTTGGTGTGGTTTGTACGCTGGTGGAATCATTGGACCGTATTTTTTCAAAGATGCTGTTGGACGCAACGTTACGGTGAATGGCGATCGCTATCGTTCGATGCTAACAAACTTTTTGTTGCCAAAAATGGAAGAACTGAACTTGGTTGACATGTGGTTTCAACAAGATGGCGCTACATGCCACACAGCTCGCGATTCTATGGCCATTTTGAGGGAAAACTTCGGAGAACAATTCATCTCAAGAAATGGACCGGTAAGTTGGCCACCAAGATCATGCGATTTGACGCATTTAGACTATTTTTTGTGGGGCTACGTCAAGTCTAAAGTCTACAGAAATAAGCCAGCAACTATTCCAGCTTTGGAAGACAACATTTCCGAAGAAATTCGGGCTATTCCGGCCGAAATGCTCGAAAAAGTTGCCCAAAATTGGACTTTCCGAATGGACCACCTAAGACGCAGCCGCGGTCAACATTTAAATGAAATTATCTTCAAAAAGTAAATGTCATGGACCAATCTAACGTTTCAAATAAAGAACCGATGAGATTTTGCAAATTTTATGCGTTTTTTTTTTAAAAAAAGTTATCAAGCTCTTAACAAATCACCCTTTATAATGTCTATACAAAATTTTGCCAAAAATTTATTGCTATAGAATATTTTGTCAAAATTTTATTTTTATAGAAAATTTTGTCAGAATTTTATTTCTGTAGAAAATTTTGTCAAAATGTTATTTCTAAAGAAAATTTATGAAGCATTTCATAGTTGGAGAGGAATATTTTGCAAAATCTTCCAAAACATTAAGAATTCTACCAAACACGAAAAAATCTGCCATTTTTGATAGACTCGTGTTCATAATTGTATATAGCCCCCATAAAAAGCGACTCCCAATTTCAATTCTGGCTCTATAATTACCGCATAAAAGTTCATATCGGTTCGTAATTATTTCTTCCCTATATATAACGGTCAAGAACTGAATATATACGTATTTAATCGACCTTTCTTTTGTCTACCATATATCCCGCATGTACTAACTTACAATTTAGAAGATGATGTTAAGAAGTTTTAAGATGCCTTGCCATCGACCGCAACCCTAGTATTATTATTGTGGATGACCGTCTTTAGTATAAGTTTCTACGCAATCCATGGTGGATGGTACATAAGATTCGGCCTGGCCGATCTTACGGCCGTATATACTTGTTGAAATTTAGAATAGACGACTTTTGACTTTTTCAAAATTTGGGAAAGTTGATTTTTCGACTTTAGATCTTTATGAATATTGGAATATCTACTTTAGATCGATTTTTCGTACATTTGGGCATAAAAAAGCTACATGACATTCGTCTTTGGACTTAAATTCTACTTTCCAAATTTGTTCGATTAGTTGCTTTTGGTCACAAAAAAATTATATTAATCGATTGTTTAACCCTCCAATGCCCCAATTTTTCAATGTTAACGACACGAAAGCAAGAAAAGTAAACAAGAAAAATTTATACGGTAAAATTCAGTATATGCTGCAAAGCCTCTTGAACAGTTTCAACTAAGTTTTCTTTTTATTTTATCCAATTTTGTTGTCTTAAGGTGTGTTTTACTAAAAGCTTCCTTATAAAATAAAGCCCGCCTAAAGGCGGGCTTGGGCATTAGAGGGTTAATGTCACAAAGCCTATTTTTTTTTTCAAAAAATTCGAAAGTTCGAAAATATTCACTATTCAAAAAGTCGCATTCGACTCGAAAAAATCGATTTTCGACTTGTGCATCTTTATTCTGGAAGCTGACTTTCTACTTTTTCAAAACAAGTCCTTTTTATATTTGCAAAACTTGGAAAAGTCCCTATTTCGACTTTTTAAAAATTAAAAAAAAAAAATGTCTTTCGACTTTAATGATTATTGTAATGTCAATTTTTGAAGTAGCGATTTTGGATTTTTCGTACATTTGAGCATAGAAAAGCTACATGACATGCCACTTTCAACCTAAATTCAACTTTATTGTTACAGTTCGATTAGTCGGTTTTGATCGACTTTTGTATCTATATTCCGGACGTCGACTTTTGCAATAGTCGTATTTTCGTACAATTTTAGTCGATTTTAAAGTTCGTTTAGTCAATGTTGGTTGTCGATTTTGGCTGACATCAACCGTCGATTAGTCGATTTGACTCACATCAAAAGACGATTACACAAAAGTTGACTTCTACTTGTTTGGTTTTGAATTTCCACTAATCGAGGTTTGCAAAAACCCACCTTTTGACTTTTTCCAAATTGTCACAATCGATTTGTCGACTTTTTAAAATTTTAAAAAAGTTCGTCGTTGAAAATTAGATTTTTATCGTCGCGATTTTTTCGCCATTTTCGAACATTCTTAGTATAGAATGAGCAACAAACAAAAATCAAATCAGGGTCACATTTCCCTGTCAACTCAATTTAAATTTTTTTTGTAAATTTTACCAATAATCCGCCCATCTTTTGAACTCCAATTTTTTCCTTCAACCTACGACATTTTCTTTAATAAGTGAAAAATAATAATATTGCTTAACCCTTTCACTACCGATGTCCACTTAGAATGACATTCCAAAAAGCCACCAAATTCTATTTTCCCACTTAGTTTCTATTTATATCTCGATGTTATTTTAAAGTAGAGGCTTTAATCTAAATAAGCTATAAATATTGTCCATATTGGTGAGGATCTATAATACATTTTTATAAACTTCTTTAACTATAAACGAAAAATACGAAAAGTTGAGACAATTTTTCTACTGTAAGTTTCTAGTAAATGGACATTTTTTTTACTTGCAGCATACACTCTAGGTCTCTCTTTCTAAACACATATATGTTTATAGGCTATTATGAACTATATAGACAATTATGAACTAGATTCTACAAAAATTACAGATTTTTTACTGTTTGGTAGATTGGTAGAATTCTTGATGTTTTGGAAGATTTTGCAAAATATTCCTCTCTAACTAAGAGGTGCTTCATAAATTTTCTATAGAAATAAAATTTTGACAAAATTTTCTATAGATATAAATTTTTAATAAAATTTTCTATGGAGATTATGTTTTGACAAAATTTTCTAAAGAAATAAAATGTTGACAAAATTTTCTATAGAAATAAAATTTTGACAAAATTTTCTATAGAAATATAAAATTTTGACGAAATTTTCTTTGGCAATAACATTTTGGTAGATCATTTTTGGCTCTTAGAGGCTCCGCAAGCCAAATCTGGGGATCGGTTTATATGGGGGCTATATATAATTATGGACTGATGTGGACCAATTTTTGTATGGTTGTTAGAGACCGTATACCAACACCATGTACCAAATTTCAGCCAGATCGGATGAAAATTGCTTCTCTTAAAGGGTGATACGGTCAAAATTTGGTCAAGGATAAACGTGTGTAAATCGGTGAAATCGTTTATTTAAAAAATCAAATTAAATTTCTTTTTCAAGTTCAATTAGTATAAAATTCAGGAAAAATATTCAGTTAGGCTTTCGCTTTTCCAAATCCGAATTGCCGGGCTTCACGCTTGACACCTGCCATCAGATTTTGTACAGCCACCTTGTCCACCTTCTTCGCCGCAGAAAGCCAGTTTGCCTTGAACTGCTGCTCGTCCTTAGCAGTTTTTTTGGTCTTCTTTAGGTTCCGCTTGACAATAGCCCAGTATTTCTCAATTGGGCGGAGCTCTGAGGTGTTGGGAGGGTTCTTGTCCTTGGGAACCACCTGCACGTTGTTGGCGGCTTACCTTTTTATCGTAATGGCAAGATGCCAAATCCGGCCAAAACAATACGGAACAACCGTGTTTCTTCAGGAAAGGCGGCAGACGTTTATTCAAACACTCTTTCACGTAAATTTCTTGGTTGACAGTCCCGGAAGCTATGAAAATGCTGCTTTTCAAGCCACAGGTACAGATGGCTTTCCAAACCAAATATTTCTTTGCGAACTTTGACAGTTTTATGTGCTTTAAAATATCTGCTACCTTTCCCCTTCCTTTTTCCGTATAAAACTCCTGTTCCGGAAGCTGCTTGTAGTCGGCTTTGACGTAGGTTTCGTCGTCCATTACCACGCAGTCAAACTTCGTCAGCATCGTCGTGTACAGCCTCCGGGATCGCGCTTTGGCCGTCGTATTTTGTTTATCATCGCGATTTGGAGTCACTACCTTCTTGTAAGTCGATAGTCCGGCTCGTTTTTTGGCTCGATGCACGGTTGTAAACGATACACCCAGCTTATTTGCGGCATCTCGGAGAGAGAGGTTAGGGTTTCGCTTGAAACTACCGGCAACTCTCTTTGTCGTCTCAGCGGCTTCCGGTTTCCGATTTCCCCCCGATCCAGACTTCCTGGCTGTCGACAAACGTTCCCCAAACACTTTAATTACATTTGTAACGGTTGATTTGGCAACTTTTAGCGATTTTGCCAGCTTTGCGTGCGAGTAGCTCGGATTTTCGCGATGCGCGAGCAAAATTTTGATACGCTGCTCTTCTTGCTTGGACGGCATTTTGACAACTGAAGAGGGAGCAACATTCTACACACACACACACACCTTCATAATGAGGGGTGTGCAGGGTTTTTAAATGCAAAATTGAAAGAAATACGTCAAGTTTATATTGACCAAATTTTGACCGTATCACCCTTTAGAGGTTCCGTAAGCCAAATCTGGTGGTCCGTTTATATGGGGGCTATACGTAAAAGGGATCCGATATGGCCCATTTGCAATACCATCCGACCTACATCAATAGCAACTATTTGTGCCAAGTTTCAAGTCGTTAGCTTGTTTCGTTTGGAAGTTAGCGTGATTTCAACAGACGGACGGACGGACATGCTTAGATCGACTCAGAATATATATACTTTATGGGGTCTGAGAGCAATATTTCGATGTGTTACAAACGGAATGACAAAGTTAATATACCCCCATCCTATGGCCACATCTCCTAAACTAAGCGTCCTAGAGCGAAAAGGGCTTTAATTCGTGACCACCCTCAAAAAATCGAAAAATTCACCCAAATCCTAAAAAAAATTCAAATTTTTATATGAAAAACTTCTTTTGGCCATATCTCCTAAACTAAGCGTCCTAGAGCGAAAAGGACGATAATTCGTGACCACCCCCAAAAAATCGAAAAATCCACCCAAATCCTAAAAAAATTGAAATTTTTATATGAAAAACTTCATTTGGCCATATCTCCTAAACTAAGCGTCCTAGAGCGAAAAGGGCTTTAATTCGTGACCACCCTCAAAAAATCGAAAAATCCACCCAAATCCTAAAAAAATTGAAATTTTTATATGAAAACTTTT
Organism: Haematobia irritans; assembly: GCF_050003625.1. Classification (NCBI taxonomy): domain Eukaryota; kingdom Metazoa; phylum Arthropoda; class Insecta; order Diptera; family Muscidae; genus Haematobia; species Haematobia irritans. The sequence continues at coordinate 121,876,894 of NC_134400.1, forward strand.
TTTGGCCATATCTCCTAAAATAAGCGTCCTAGAGCGAAAAGGACGATAATTCGTGACCACCCTCAAAAAATCGAAAAATCCACCCAAATCCTAAAAAAATTGAAATTTTTATATGAAAAACTTCTTTTGGCCATATCTCCTAAACTAAGCGTCCTAAAGCGAAAAGGACGATAATTCGTGACCACCCCCGAAAAATCGAAAAATCCACCCAAATCCTAAAAAAATTGAAATTTTTATATGAAAAACTTCTTTTGGCCATATCTCCTAAACTAAGCGTCCTAGAGCGACAAGGACGATAATTCGTGACCACCCTCAAAAAATTGAAAAATCCACCCAAATCCTAAAAAAATTGAAAAGTTGTTAACATTAAGTATATTTCGGTAGTGAAAGGGTTAATAAATTTTCTTGAATTTGTCGAAAATCATTTTCTTAGTTTTGTGAAATCTGCATGAAATCTGCGTTTTCTAATACAGTTTAGTTAAAATTTTCTGGTGGGTTCACTGTTTTTTCAGTGTATAACCTAAAAAATAGCTTTAGTGCCCTTGCGGGTTCACTTTTTTGAGTATACCGCACCGCATTTTAAAAATTTGCATCCTTCTAATCCAAAGTCGACCTTGCGAGTTTTTCGTTAAGCGTCTATAAGTCGCTTTTAACAAACGTCAAAAGTCGTTTCTCACAATTATCAAAAATACAATGAATCTAATTTGATAAGTATAGCCGATTCCCATTAAGCTCGAAATCTACTAAAATCTAGTTAGGTTAGGTTAGGTTAGGTGGCAGCCCGATGTATCAGGCTCACTTAGACTATTCAGTCCATTGTGATACCACATTGGTGAACTTCTCTCTTATCACTGAGTGGACCTCCTTTTTATAGCCGAGTCCGAACGGCGTTCCACATTGGAGTGAAACCACTTAGAGAAGCTTTGAAACCCTCAGAAATGTCACCAGCATTACTGAGGTGGGATAATCCACCGCTGAAAAACTTTTTGGTGTTCGGTCGAAGCAGGAATCGAACCCGCGACCTTGTGTATGCAAGGCGGGCATGCTAACCATTGCACCACGGTGGCTCCCTAAAAAAAAATCTAGTTAAAGTGGATTTTGGAAATTTTATTTCAGTGAGGTATTACAAATGCCACGATTCGACTTTTTAGTCGCAAATTCGATGTTTGACTTTTATATTCCTATGACAAAAATAACCACACTCCGTTAAAATTAACTCTAATAAATAGCATTAGTTCTCACAACAAGAGTGCATGTTCCGTGACTCATAAAGTAGTCACTGGGTTTTTCGTAATTCACAACCTATGTCACATGCCTATCTCCACCTCATCATCATCCAAAGAATGTTGTGAAGAAGCTAGATATGCTGCAAGCGTAACATCTTTACCAAATGCATCTGCGGCAATGCAACAAGAGGAGCAGCATCACTGACAGCAAGGACGGAGCATTGCTTTTTAATGCCTTGGCAAATGTTGTACGTGTCAAATTTTTAATGATTATGGTAAAAATTACAAATTGTCAGGAAAAGTAAAACGACAAGAAAATGAGGCAAAAAAGAATCCTTGTTAGTTGTAGCTGCAAAAGCTATTTGCAAAGTTATCCTGGTCTTTGGCTGTTGATGATGATGATGATGCCATAGCCATTTTCGAATATCCTTTAATGGAGTAAAACTTACCTGCTATTACATGGAATTTCTATCGTTCCGAAAATTTCAACCAAGAAGCTAAATGTTCGAAAGTCAAGAGGATTTGAAGACTATTACGGGTAAGAATTTCTCTTAGGACTGAAACTTTAAGTGCATTTTGAGTGCATTGGAAGAGGTGTGTGTGTGTGAAATACGAAATTTACAAAGTACCACCTTCCAGGTATACTTGTAGCTTAAAGTGCGAATGTCATGCTAACAATAATCGCAGAGGTTAAAAATGAATCTATGCATAATGAAGTTACACGAAAAGTTCATAAATTGTTCATTGGGAGGAGTAGTACTAGGGGGGCTGTGATAGCAAATGGGGAAAATTTGAATCATAAAAAGGAGCACTTGGTGGTGATTAAATACTATTCGGTTTTTATGGAGGGTTTTTAATGCTACCAAGAAAAACGTATGCGATCGTACATTGTATTTTAGGTAATTGCTTACACAGTTTCTAGAGTTCAACACCAATATCTGAAAATTATGAAAGAACAAACGTCTAGGGAGACTTAGTGGTTAGCCAGCCCGCCCAAAGGTTCCCAATTTCGAGAGAATACCAAAAAAGTTTTTCAGCGATGGTTTATCTCCTCTCAATAATGCTGGTGACATTTCAGGGCACTTCATTGTTATCTCCTGACTTGTACTTCAGCAACAGGTAGAGATTCTCTTAATGTCATATTGCATATATTGCCATAAGCCGTTTTGAACAAATAGTTAAAGGCAACATCGGTTGTGAGGCTACGCGAGATATCGTTTCGGTTGGATAAAACCACGGGCACAATGCAGTTCTTAAAATAATACCAATCACAGTGGAATATATAGAAAATCGCCTTATTGTTAACGAATTTATTCGCCATTAAGATCTATATAGTTTTGTATGCGTTTGAAGCAATTGTCAAAAAACTTTTGCCATTCTGATTGAGGTATCTCAACTGCTTCTTCAGGTGTCGAAAAACGTTGACCTCTCATTTTATTTTTTTACGTACGGGAATAAAAATAAGTCATTCGGTACCACGTCAGAGCTATACGGCGGATGAGTCGATGTGTCAGAGCTCAGATTGTCGTGGTGAAGAGTGATTCGTCTTCGGCGGTTGGTTTTCCGGATTTCTTGCAAGACAACTGGTAAACAAATGGTTGCGTACCAGCGTACGAAAACAAACAAAACAAAACGTTTCCAATTGTTTCGTTTCGTATAATTCACATATCCAAAACGAAACGAAAACCCAAGATTTGTTTTTGTTCGTGAGTGGAAACCAAACCTAAACTGAAAAGTACTGAGGTGCTTAGTAAGATATAGAAAACAAAACAGTACGCATTGAATGCAAACGTTTCGCAAACGTTTCGTTACAAGAAGAAAAAACTTGAATGTTATTTATTTTTGTCTTGCATTATTTATTCAATTTATTTGGCCCCTGGAACAATAACACATGTTATGTTGGTAAATAAGATTTTTTTAAACATTTTTATCATCGTTTCGTTCAGCAAACGTTTGGAAACGTTTTATTCCCATTTCGTTACCGAACGAAACAACTTGGCGCCGCAAATCCGAAGAGCATAAAAGCAATCGTTTCGTTTTTTGTTTGTTTTGTTTTTGTCTGTGTACAAAACGATTGACGAAAATTGAAGAGTTTGTGACTTTAACGGCCATTTTCGTGTAGCTCCGTTAGGCTTTAACTGGCAGTTAACTGAAAGAAACATGAAAATATCTTTTCTCCGGTTAACTTTAACTGAAAAATTTTCAGCAGTTATGTTTCTAACTGGCATATGGAATATATATACGCAAGATGACAGATATGTAGATATCACGTTTTAAAAGTTTGTTACCTAACGTAGCACTAACGGAGCTTCATGAAAATGGGGGTAAATGATACATACAGAAAACAGTTTGGTTGAAATTCCATTATAGCTGCAAAATCTTCGTTCTTATAACACATTTTCAATTGAGTCCCTAAATATTCGGTATTTGCAATAAGTATACTTTTCCTTAGAAAGAATGAAAGTGCTTTGTACGGTAAGATAGTTCCGAGTCAAAGTATATGGTTGTGTCAACCAACACTATTGGTCTACAATAAATCATTTCCCCAATGATTATCACAACTGGCATGAAGTAGTTATTTAAAACCAATATTCGGTAATGAGCACCGACTATTGATGATGGAAATAGAATTTATAAGAAATTTTCAACATTCGGTTATGAATCCTGAATATTATTTGAAAATCTATCAAATGTCAAAAGTATTCACCAGTTAAATTGAAAATTTTATTTTAATTTTGAAGAACAGGATATATTTGTTCGGAAATGAAAACAAATACAGATGGTAAGACAGTTTGAGCAAACAATTTTCCTTAATATTGTCATTCAATATATCTTTATTTTACTAGTTCCAGGGAATGTGCCCAAAACTCATACGTAATAAATAAGGAATACAACATTGTGCACCACCAAAGAAAAGGAACAAAAGTTTTACAATAATTCTACGAGTATGCGTAAATGCTTCCACATCGAAACCTCGCAAAATTATATACATACAGTCAGTCCAAGCCAAACTCGGACACTTGTAAAATTTTTATTTTTGCTGGAATATTAACAAAAGTTTAAATAGAAGAAAAACTTATTATTAACGTTTTAAGTGTCATTTTATTAATCTTGTAAAAACAGAAAACAAAATTCAAATTCATCAATTCAAAAGTGAAATATATGGAAAAAACTTTATGTAGTTCAAAATGGTCGCACAAGTCAAACTCGGACATCTCAAAAAAATTCAAATTGGATCCATATTTTCGGTTCTTTAATACTTGGTATGTACCCCTTTGCTACTTTTGACCATTTTTAATCTTTTCGGAATAGATTGCACCAACTTCTTGCAATATTCTGGAGCTATTTTGTTCCACTCTTCCCCCAAAATTCTTTTTAAGTCAGCTTTATTGGACACCAAATTTTCCTGGACTCTTTTGTTGAGATAATCCCATAAATTTTCAATTGGGTTTATATCTGGGCTTTGTGGTGGTGTTTCCATTACGTGGGGGACATTATACAAAAGCCATGATCGAACTTTATAGGCTTTATGTTTCGGATCATTATCTTGGTAGAAGTACCAGCCCTCACTAAGTCCCAGTTTCCGAACACTATGGGGAATATTTTCCTTGAGGATATCTAAATATACATTGTGGTCCATAACTCCATCAATAAAATGCAATGATCCAGGTCCCGCTGCGGAAAAAGAGCCCCAAACCATCAATAATCCACCTCCATGTTTTACGGTCGGTTTAAGGTTTGTTAAACGTAACTCCTGATTTGGCCCCCTCCACACAATCGGTTTACCATCTGAGCCAAAAACATTGAATTTGCTCTCATCGGTAAATAAGACATTGCTCCAAAACAAAAAATCTTTGTTCTCGTGCTCCTTCGCGAAATCCAGACGTATTTTTTGATTACGCTTGCTTATAAATGGTTTCTGTCTTGCCTTTCTTCCATTTAGACCGGCCTTGTGAAGCACGTTTCTTATGGTAGATGGGCTAGCTTTTTTACCTAGCTCATTTTCAGCTAAAGAAGCAAGTTTTGGAGCACTTATAAAGGGGGAACATTTTATTTTTCTTACTAGAAAGCGTTCTTCAGCATCTGAAAAAATTTTATTGTGAGCTTTCTTTGCCTTATTTTCCATAGATTTCCTCATCTTGAAGCGCTTTATAACATCGTGTACGGTCGAATGGCTTCTATTAACCATTTTCGAGATTTCTCGTACACTTTTGCCTTCCTGAGAATGCTTAATAATAAGTTTTCTGAGTTCAATACTAGTTTGTCCTCTTTGTCTAGAATTCATGCTTCTAATTACATGAAAGTTGCGGAAATGAAATAAATTCACAAAATGGCTATTCCCCAATTTACTACAAAGCAATTCCATGCACTGAATTGCATAAAAACACAGAGTTGCAATTTATGGGTCAATAATGTCATTTGTCCGAGTTTGGCTTGCGCACTATTTTTTAGGTACCAGTTGTTTTTCTGATCCAGTTTTTGTCGCCCTTCATGCATGATGGATTTCCTTTTTGTTTTCAAATGCTTAAGGTATAGGCATACAAATAACGATTTTCCAGATTCCTTGGTTCAAATTTTGTCCGAATTCTAACAAATCATTAATAATTTGCTACAGTGTCCGAGTTTGGCTTGGACTGACTGTATGTCTTTAAATTGTAAAGATATGAGACGTTTTCAACATTAAGCTGAGTACTATGTTCGGTTTTCGAGTTCAAAATCACTTTATTTTCGCGATTCTTTTCCTGAATTAATCAAAATTATAAATGAAAACAAACATATTCCCGTAAAGTCAGGCCGAAATCTAGAGGAACAAGACACTGGACATCAATTGAGTTAATTTATCTGCTTTAAATTGAACTGTAAAGTAACCGCGAAAATTTCATCTCGAAAAGCGAACATAGTACTTACATTTAGTTGGTATTCTTCTTTGAAAATATCTAGATTTTGATGCAAGTCCCTATTTTATTCAATAGCAAAAATTAATACTCAAATATTTTGTACTTAGAATAACATGTACCAATATACATATATTTAAACAAAATTAAATATATAACTAGGAAGGAATTGATTTTAAATTCGGCCATGAGTATTATTAATGTTGGGCAACACAACCGAATGATGAAGGTAGCGATAACCGATGTCGTCGGCAGACCCAACCAACACATATATCGTATTAGTTGTGTCGACCAAATCAGTCGGGTGGCACAACTGCCAACTAATAGTAGCTGCAACTGCCAAAAGGAGGTTGGCAATAAATTCGGTTGTCACAACCTATCTGTATTCTCTGTGTACGTACCTCATTCGTTTCGTTTGTTTTCATAGACTGTTGCGTACCACGCAGAATGGACAGTTCCGCGGTATTTGCTATTTCATCGTAAAGCTCCCATACAGTCGACTGCTGTCCACTTTCGGGCTCATACGCGTAAATCCACGATTCATCACCAGGCGCCCTACGGGGAATGGATCAATCGCAGAACCGATACCGGACCAGAGAATGAAGACGTCGAGTCGTACCGCTGATTTCAGTCGCCGCCGACCATTTTTTGCCAGTCCACGCCGCCGCCTAATATGTCGACGTAAATTAATCAAAAATATCGATTTAAATCAGAAAAATTAATAATTGTCGTATATTTGCCAAAATTTTGAACTCTCCACCCACAATCAATCAATTTCAAACTGCTTTAACAGTTTTGCAAAAATTTAGCTCAGAAAATTTTAACGAAATGTAAATTTGATTGTAAGATTGGTTGTACAACTAATCTCATTACGATCCGAATAAATTCAAGTTGATTTTATAATGGATAATTGTCTGCCGCCTAATGGACAAATTTACATTGTCTTAGCCGTCAAGCCGCCGCCGCCGAAGGCAAAAAATTAGTGTCAGTTGCCGACAAAAATGGGTCGGCTTCATTCTCGGTACAGGACTTATCCCTGGAGTGTATGGACCAGTTCTAGTCAAATCGCATGGAAAGCACCGGTCACTCGAATGGATTTGTCATTGACGAGGTAAATAACACTTGGACTCATTCCAAAGGACATGCCCTGGGATAACATAGCAGGACTACCGCATCCGAATCGCACCAGGAAGGAAAAACGTTTGGAATATGCTGAACAAGAGATTATTCTGATAATTGTCTTGTCGTAAATGGGCAGATCTAATAAGATTTTAATTTTAATGGTAGCCACCGTGGTGCAATGGTTAGCATATCCGCCTTGCATACACAAGGTCGTGGGTTCGAACACCGAACACCAAATAGTTTTTCCAGCGGTGGATTATCCCACCTCAGTAATGCTGGTGACATTTCTGAGGTTTTCAAAGCTTCTCTAAGTGGTTGCACTGCAATGTGTGACGCCGTTCGGACTCGGCTATAAAAAGGAGGTCCCTTGTCATTGAGCTTAACATGGAATCTGGCAGCACTCAGTGATAAGAGAGAAGTTTACCACTGTGGTATCACAATGGACTGAATAGTCTAAGTGAGCCTGATATATCGGGCTGCCACCTAACCTAAACCTAAACCAAAGATTTTAATATCAGGAGATTAGAAATCAAAAAATTATATGAAAATTTAAAAATTGCGAAGAACTTGAGCACTGATACCAGTCCTGTGATAAGTCCGTTATTTGCAATTTGCACCAATTTCTCGGAAGGCGTGTTTCACAGCGATCGTACAGCGATTCACAAATTTTGTGGGATCCATCGCGACTAATTTTTGTTGAAGATGAAATTTTCATTCAGTCTCAATCTTGCGATAGGGATACTGCAATATCAATTTGAGCACATCATCAATAGAGTGAAATATGACCCCGGTTGAATTCGTCACACCAACGATAAGCACTATTGTTGATGCGGGATTGTCGTTCGATGTTGATGATTTGGTTCCGTTTTTTCGGGATTGTCAGATTTGTTGATACGGCAACGGTGGTACTCATGATCCGGATGCAAGCAAATGCGGAAGCGAGAGCGGAAGCCAGCGAATTTTTATAGGGTTTGAACTCCTTAGTTCATAGGAGCGAATTTTTAATTTTATTATTCAAAAGCAAAAAAGTGCCGGAAATAATATCAAAATTTAAAAATCAGATTACATTTGTTGAAATCGGCTACTTTTGGCACGAATTATGGCCTTCAAACGGCCGACAAAGTTCTCACACCCTGTACGAGAGTGGCTCAGCAGTATTTTCGTCCATTACCGACAAAGCGCCGCATAGTGCTTTGATCCCACACGACGAATGGACAAACATAGAAAAAGCCGTCGTAGGAAAGCGAAACTTTGAAGGGCCTTGTTTATGGTCAAAACTAAGACAAATGCGTATGTAATTCTCGTATGTAATTTTCATAAGGAATTAACATAAAAGACTCAAATTGAATCATCTCACCCGACCAGATCTCACTAAAGACTATGGAAATGTGGATAAAATTGCGGGCTATATGGGGGTTATACGAAACCATGGACCGATACACACCCTGTTCGGCCCACTTATTTATGGACCCAAAATACTTCCAGATTTTGATTTTCAGGCAAATCAAATAACAACTCGAGTGACTAGACGCTTAAGAAGTCATATCGGGAGATCGGGTTATATGTGGACCGAATTACACCATATTCGCCACACCTATTTACGAACCCAAACTACCTCTAATTTTGAATTTTAGGCAAATCTTGTAAAAATTGTCGTGTCTAGAAGCTCAAGGCCCAAAATTAAGGGGTCGGTTTGTTGGAGCCTTTATCAAAATCTGAAACCCGTCTGCGAACTTCTTTATGTAGTGGAACGCCGTTCGGACTCGGCTATAAATAGGACGTCCTTGTCATTCAGCTTAATATGGAATCGGGCAGTACTCAGTGATAAGAGAGAAGTTTACCAATGTGGTATCACAACACAGACGAAAAGGACTGTTTTTCATATGTTTGGCTGTAAAAAGTATATGTTTGGAACGCCAAATTTTTAACACAATATTTTTAAGTGCAAGCATATAATGTTCATAAGCTAGCATAACATGTTTGGGACATATATGTTAATATGTTAGAACATATTATGTTTGGGACATAAAATGTTTATAAATATAGTATGCTTAGATGCAAACATATATTAATTTGGAAATAGCCTATAAACATATATGTGTTTAAAAAGAGGGACCTAGAGAGAGTATGCTGCAAGTAAAATAATGGAAGTAACCAATTGGCGCCTTAAAAATATATCCACACAAAGAAAATTTCATTAAAATTTTTTACTACCAGTAACAAGTTGGCTGATAAGTCCCCGGTCTGACACATAGATGACGTCGCTAGTATTAAATGCATATTATTTTTATATGGCACCAACCTTCAAATGATTCTTGTCAAAATTTGACGTCTGTAAGTCAATTAGTTTGTTAGATAGAGCGTCTTTTGTGAAGCAACTTTTGTTATTGTGAAATAAATGGAAAAAAATGGAAAAAAGTAATTTCGTGTTTTGATAAAATACAGTTTTCTGAAGGGAAAAAATACGGTGGAAGCAAAAACTTGGCTTGATAATGAGTTTCCGGACTCTGTCCCAAGGAAATCAACAATAATTGATTGGTATGCAAAATTCAAGCATGGTGAAATGAGCACGGAGGACGGTGAACGCAGTGGACGCCCGAAAGAGGTGGTTATTATCAATATTTGAATATGCGGAAGCTCTGTGCAAAATGGGTGCCACGCGAGCTCACAATTGACCAAAAACAACAACGTGTTGATGATTCTGAGCGGTGTTTGCAGCTGTTAACTCGTAATACACCCAAGTTTTTCCGTCGATATGTGACAATGGATGAAACATGGCTCCATCACTACACTCCTGAGTCCAATCGACAGTCGGCTGAGTGACAGCGACCGGTGAACCGTCTCCGAAGCGTGGAAAGACTCAAAAGTCCGCTGGCAAAGTAATAGCCTCTGTTTTTTGGGATGCGCATGGAATAATTTTTATCGATTATCTTGAAAAGGGAAAAACCATCAACAGTGATTATTATATGGTGTTATTGGAGCGTTTGAAGGTCGAAATCGCGGCAAAACGGCCCCATGTGAAAAAGAAAAAAGTGTTGTTCCAGCAAGATAACGCACCGTGCCACAAGTCATTGAGAACGATGGCAAAAATTCATGAATTGGGCTTCGAATTGCTTACCCACCCGCCGAATTCTTTAGATCTGGCCCCCAGGGACTTTTCCTTGTTCTCAGACCTCAAAAGGATGCTCCTATTTTGAGGCCTATTTTGTGGCAAAACCGAAGGAGTACTACAAAATGGTATAAAAAAATTGGAAGGTCGTTATAATCGTTGTATCGCTCTTGAAGGGAACTATGTTGAATAATAAAAACGAATTTTGACAAAAAATGTGTTTTTCTTTATTAGACCGGGGACTTATCAGCCAACCTATTATATAGTAATACTGAAGAATATGGTCCATTATCGATCTTGACCTGCACGCAGAGAAGGAATATGATTGCCCCAAAGGAGCCATCGTGGTGCAATGGTTAGCATGCCCGCCTTGCATACACAAGGTCGTGGGTTCGATTCCTGCTTCGTCCGAACACCAAAAAGATTTCCAGCGGTGGATTATCCCACCTCAGTAATGCTGGTGACATTTCTGAGGGTTTCAAAGGTTCTCTAAGTGGTTTCACTGCAATGTGGAACGCCGTTCGGACTTGGCTATAAAAAGGAGGTCCCTTGTCATTGAGCTTAATATGGAATCGGGCAGTACTCAGTGATAAGAGAGAAGTTCACCAATGTGGTATCACAATGGACTGAATAGTTTAAGTGAGCCTGATACATCGGGCTGCCACCTAACCTAACCTAACCTAGTGCCAACCTTTTCTCCAAAATGTACCAGGCCCAAAGAATTGACATCCGGAGATTATGGGCATCAAACCGGAGATTGTAGGCATCAACAAAGAATGGCTTTATAAGCCATTCTTGGTTGATGCCTAGTGAGTACGATGGTGCTGAGTCCTGTTGAAATATCTGTGTCAGCGGCTGAAATGTTTGTCTGCCCAGGCCTTCAATACTCGTACTCTCTCTAGGAGATTTTTCTGATTATATTCGGTCAAGGAATACGAGCGGGAAGCGACTATCACCCAACAACTTTACTATCGGTGGCACTTGAGTTCTGCTGGTCATCGAAGGTGTGCATTTTGATCTGACCTCTTTCTCTTGTGGTTTGCCATCCAAATATAAAGTAATTATGCTACCGCACTTGAATTCCATAAGGAATAACTTTATTTCCGAATGCCATAGATCAAATGCTTTTGTAATCTTCTAAACAATAGAATGAACTGTCGCTGAAATCAATTTGTCCGATATCAGACGAGCAGTGTAGAAACAGTAGCAACCTGAAATTGTTTGCAATACATATCAGCCACACTGTATATGTTTATTTAAATTAGGAATATGGAGTTCTGTATGACGTTGAAGATGTAATATGTGCGTATATTTACACTACACCGAAAAAAAAGTTTACTATTGTTTACGAAAAATGAACTAACCCATAGTAAGAATGACCATGATTTGGCGCCAAAGATTTTTTTCATCTAGATAAGTTCATGATTTTCTTATAAATAAGTTTATGTATTGCATCGTATTTTAGTTCATTCTTACTACGCTGTGGGAAGAATGTACTTACACTCATTCAAAATATTCCTGCTATCCGGAAAAATGAACAAGTTTTTGGGAATCCTATATTTAGAAATTGGTTTCAAATAAACTGTTTATCAGTATAATTTTCAAAGAAGTAAATAAATTGAGGAATTAAAGGTACAACAAGCCTGTATACAACTAAGAAATTTTTCGTACAATATAAGACAATTTTTCATAACTACCAGTATTTTATTTCAAAAAATTATTATTATATTACATAAAACTATGGCTTATGATATACAATAAAATAAATGTTTTTATTCGTACGCTGTATGCTGTTACTTTTCGGTAGTTAGTACTTGCTTCTTCAAAAGAGTAATATTCTATGTTAATAGAATGAAACTAATTAATATCAATTTCCATTTTTATCCATATGAAAGATATATGCCATAAGTTGCTATTTTCATTTCATTTTTGTCCAATTTCACCGATATCGATAGTTTTTGTTGTGTGGATTTGCGTCATAAGCCTCTGAAGTTAAAAAGGTATATAAAATATAAAAATATTATCAAATTCTATGGTATTTTGATCTTTAACTTACAAGAGAATTTTCTTAGAGCAAATAGGGATATCAGCTTAGTTAGCATTAAACAGTAAGAAGATTCCAAAAAATACCATTAGATTTGCTGTCATCCTGCAAATGAAAATTATTTTTAATAAATAGAAATTTTGGCTTTATTACAAATGGACGAAAAACTTACCACATTGAAAAAAATCATCCAATTACTACATTAGTGGAATCATATCCACACGCAAAGAAAAAAAACGTTTGGAAAACGTGTACCGAAAACGTTTTTCTTTTGTTAGAGTTTTTTGAATTGCTTCGAAAATTTTAAACTTTTATCACCAAAAAAATTCGTTTGTTACAAAATTTTTATTTTTTCAATAAAAAAAGTTATTTTTGAAATAACAACACAGTCCATTTCGTTTATATCAAACACTGTTCTTTTCTGACTTTAGGTCTTTAATAAGACACATTTTACAGTTCAAAATTTAATATACTATAATATAATATTGAACATTTTTTCGGAATCTTCCGAACATATCTGGAATATATGTAAAAAAAAAATAAAACAAAAAAAAACTTTGGCCGAAGCAGGGATCGAACCCACGACCCTTGGCATGAGAGTCGGACGTAGCTACCACTGCTCCACGGTGCCAAACTAACTGTTTGTTTCTGTTAAATAAACTTTGTTTATTCGGTTCGTGGGCGCCGCAAGCTATGCTATATAAATATAACTTATATGGATATTTATCTATTGATGACCATAACAGGTACATAGCTCAGTGGTTAGTGTGTTGGCTTACAATGTGCATGGTCCGCGGTTCGATTCTCCGTCCAGGCGAAAGGTAAAAAAAATTTAAAAATTTATAAAATCGTATAATTTCTTCTACATTGTTGGTATTACACGAAAAGGTGTTAAGAACTAAAAATCCTCGTGGTTGTGAGAAAGATGTGAGGGACAATGCAATTAGCAAGAAAATAATGTTTTTTTTTTGAGCTAGTCTCTATGAAATTGTTTTTACATCCTGGAAAAGAATAAACGTTTATCACAAAAAGTATATACTTTTCTTCCAAATACACTTCCTTAGAGCGAAAAGCAAATGAGAAACGAACTTTGTTTGTCTAAAATTTCGTTTGGGAGGAAAGAATTATTTTTTTGCGTGCATGCACAAATGGGACATTTTTGAAATCCTTCTCAGAATATAAATGAAATAAAAATATTATAAAATTAGATATAATTTCCACTTGTCAATATAGCATTTATTATTTATGGTGGATATTAAGTTCGAGTTTAGTGGCTAAAATCCCAATTTTTCATGATTAGTTTTCTTTAGAAATACATGGGAACAAAATTGAACCGTTTTTGGGTTCATTTAAAATTTATATCAAATTTTTAGTAATTTGAGGTCGCTGAATCCAAATTTACACTTGTTTTTTTAAGAGCTCGACTTTTTGAGATATACGGTTATGTTCAAAATTAAGGCACTTCCGCTATATATATTGGAATAACTTGAAAACGATTCGTCATATTAAATTAAAAAAACAGCGTTCTACATAAGCTTAAAAACGATTTTCTGTTCTTAATCGTGTAATCCATTTAAAGAATATAAACTTAATAAAAAACTTGTTTCGAGCTATTCTCCATCAAGTTATATTTAAATTTGCATCGAAGGCGTATAATTTTATACTTTTCTTACTGATTTATTTCTGATTTTAGCACCTAAACTCGAACTTAGTACACACCTTAAGGACTCGCTATAACATAAAAATATAGACTCAAAAAATTGTACTGTGATCCAGATGTAGAGTAAATATAGATCATTTTATTACCACTCATTATGAATATTTTTAGGTAAACCAATTTAAAACCGCACTAATTTTAAATTATTAATAGAAATATACAGTTTCTTAATATGTGATTTATTTTAGAGTTATTTATTTTTTATCAATATAAAGTGTTTTTGTTTTCTCTTACATCACACCATTCACTTATCAGTTTCTAAAATGTTACGAAATAAATGTATTTTTATTAATAAACACAAATACCGCACGCAAGAGCACCACGTGTGCGCTTCATAAATGCATCAACAGAACTGAATGCACCAATAAAACTCAAAGACACAAATAGTCATAAAGGACACAGATGTAAAGAAAAACAACTCCACACACACACATGATCCCTTTCTGATCTCGCTATTGCAACAAAACAACTATCACCACAAAAGATACCAACAACACACATTCCATAACATCATCGCAATAACAAACACAAACAAAAAAAAGATGATGCAATAATTTCATAATTTCTTCTCACTTCAATTTCCAGTATCACGTTTATTGATTAGTTGGTATTCTATCTATAGGATAAGGTAAAATATATTCAAAATTTACGAGGAATCCATAAAAAATTATATACACCCGTCAAGGATTAAATTAACTACTTTTTATTCTACTTTATCTAAAATTTTCAATGTGAGGAAATATACTCCAACTTCTAGTAAAAACCGAAATAAGCTGTAGGAAGCCGCCATACGAATCGGTACTGTGGTTAAGTTAATTTTTACTACAAAAATTTTTTTCCATACAAAAAATTTTCTTAGTAAATTGTCCACATTTCGTAGTAAGATTTTTATATTGCCTATGTCTTTTTATAATACAATCAACGATGCATTAACTATTGTATTGGAAATTTATTTAAGGAAAAATCCGTCCCATTTCGTAGTTAGTGAACTAAAAAACATTTACTGAAGTTTTATAAGTTTTCCTTTAGCTAAGTTAATTTTCGCAGTGGTTACGAAAAATGAACTATATTACAGTAAATTTTTTTAACTATGTGGAAGTTAAACTGGTCCTAAAATTAACAAGACACCTTTTTTTCTGTGTATCTGTGGTATTACAATGGACTGAATAGTTTAAATGGGCCACTATACCTAACCACACTACTTCCAGATCACATTTTTGGGGATATAAACTATTTTTTCAAAGCTCTGTCTGTATTCATTTACGAATTCTCTTATGAAATATAAATAATAACCGAGATCCATATTAATAAATCGTTACGTTTATTTTTTTTTTTTTTTCGTTTCTTTTAATATTTATGGAAATTTCTTGTTTATATAATGTCACCAAGTCCCAGTTAGGAAACCATTTGGTGTCTTTTCCATTATCTGGTGCACTGGAAAATGTCATAATAATCTTCGTTCTTATATCAAAAACGTTCTTGTACTACTCTTTGAGGGGTTTATCTTCACCGCATGTGTTTGCTTGAAAGTGTATGATTGTGTGTGTGTGGGAGTGTGTCTGTGTTGGGAGGAAAAAAGAGTTTTTCATTATTATTAACAAATGTTTCTGAGTAGGCTCTATGGCCAATCTTTTAATCCACAACAAAAATCCAAAGTAATCATAAAATCCTTTCAAGCTGTTCCACCATTTCAAAAGCGATTAAAAAGTTTTTATTTTTCAGCACACCAACAATTGTGTGGTGTTGCGCTAAAGGTTCCTTGGCTAACCGTCAAACGCTGTATGAATGTGGCATTTAACAATGAACGGCACAGTGTAATGAAAAATCGATGGTTTTAAGATTGCTGGGTAGTGATACAAGAACTTGTGACGGAGATATTGGGGACACAATAAAATATCATCCATTTTTTAATACCCTCCACCATAGGATCGGGGTATATTAACTTTGCCATTCCGTTTGTAACACATCGAAATATTGCTCTAAGACCCCATAAAGTATATATATTCTGGATCGTGGTGAAATTCTGAGTCAATCTAAGCATGTCCGTCCGTCCGTCTGTTGAAATCACGCTAACTTCCGAACGAAACCAACTATCGACTTGAAACTTGGCATAAGTGGTTGTTATTGATATATGTAGGTCGGATGGTATTGCAAATGGGCCATATTGGACCACTTTTACGTATAGCCCCCAGATTTGGCTTGCGGAGCCTCTTACACTGATAAAAATATTGTCGTGAGGTCAAAGATTTCATGTCTTTAAAATACGAATACAAATTTTACTTAGCATAGAAGACGCATTTCTCTAAAATAAAGTTATTTTCCTTGTCCAAAAGTCGATAAACTTTTCAATGAAGTCGTATTGTCCTTATAATTAAGTGATTTGACTTAAAAATGGGTATCTTAACATGTGTAAGTATATAGTATCTAACAACCATTCAAAAACCATGCAAAAATTAGTCTATATCGATCTATAATTATATATACCCTCATATAAACCGATCCCAAGATTTGAACTCTGGAACCTCTTGGAGGAGCAAAATTCATCCGATCCGGTTGAAATTTGTACGTGGTGTTAGTATATGCAAAAATTGGTCCATATCGGTCCATAATTATATATAGCCCCCATATAAACCGATTCCCAGATTTGACCTCCGGAGCCTCTTGTAGGAGCAAAAGTCATCCGATTCAGTTGAAATTTGGTACGTGGTGTTAGTATATGATCTCAAACAACCATGCAAAAATTGGTACATAATTATATATAACCCCATATACACCGATTCCCAGATTTGAACTCCGGAGCCTCTTGGAAGAGCAAAATTCATCCGATTCGTTTGAAATATGGAACGTGGTGTTAGCATATGGCCGCTAACAACTGTGCAAAAATTGGTCCATATCGGTCCATAATTATATATAGCCCCCATATAAACCGATCACCAGATTTAACCTCCGGAGCCTCTTGGAGGAGCAAAATTTATCTGATCCGGTTGAAATTTGGTATATGGTGTAAGTATATAGTCTCTAACAACCATTCAAAAACCATGCAAAAATTAGTCTATATCGATCTATAATTATATATACCCTCATATAAACCATAAACATATATAGCCCCTATATAAGCCGTTCCCCAGATTTGGTTTTGGAGCCTTTTGGATGAGGAAATTTCATTCGATTCAGTTGAAATTTTGTATTTTGCATAAGTTTATAGACAATAACGACCATGCAAAAATTAGTCCCTATCGGTTTATAATTATATATAGCCTTTATATAAACCGATTCCCACATTTGGCCTCCGGACCCTCTTGAAAGAGCAAAATTCATCCGATCCGGTTGAAATTTGGTACATTGTGTTAGTATGTGGCCACTAACGACCATGCCAAACTTGGTCCCTATCGGTTCATAATTATATATATCCTATATATAAACCGATTCCCACATTTGGCCTCCGGACCCTCTTGAAAGAGCAAAATTCATTCGATCCGGTTGAAATTTGGTACATTGTGTTAGTATGTGGCCGCTAACAACCATGCCAAACTTGGTCATTATTGGTCTATACGTAGATATAGCCCTCAGATAAACCGATCTCCAATCACACAAAAATTGGTCCATATCGGTTTATAATTGTATATGGCCCCCATATAAAACGACCCCCATATTTCAATTCTGGCTCTCTAATTACCGCGCAAAAGTTCATATCGGTTCGTAATTATATGTAGCCTTCCCTATATATACATTTTTTGCCTAATATATACCACAAATGGACTAACTTACAATTTAGAAGACGGTGTTAAGAAGTTTTAAGATACCCGGCCATCAGTAAGCATTACCACAATCACAATCTCTAGTAGAAGTTTCTACGCAATCCATGGAGGAGGGTACATAAAATTCGGCCTGGCCGAACTTACGGCCGTACATACTTGGTTTTGAGTGTTTTTTTCTATTTTTTTCTTCATGTACTTCCAAGTCCATTATAAGTCCATGTTGTATTACAGACAACTTGAATTTCCAAATTCAGACTCTAATTTAAGTAGATATTTCCTCCTATTCTTGAACGCTTTTTTGGTTTGTAGTGAAAATACAAAAAGTCAACAAATTTAAAGACGATTTAATTACTTTTAAAGATTTTTTTTCCAGAATTATTAAAGCCAAGTTGACTTTAGTCAAACGGAATTTTTTTTCACGTTAAGATACTTATTTTCTTGTCGAATCACTTAACTATAAGGACAAAATGGCTTCAGTGAAAAGTTTGCTGATTTTGGACAGGAAAAAAAACTTGATATTGGAGAAATGCGTCTTCTATGCTAGACAAAATTCGCATTCGTATTTTAAGAACATGAAATCTTTGTGCTCACGATAATATTTCTTTCAGTGTAGTATGACACCATTCTCAAAGGAAATAAAGAACTCAGAATCAATTTTGTCTTAATAATTTTTCATCTAACAATTCGTAGCTAACAATTCGGAATACTGTTTCTCACTATCATTAAGTTTACCACCGATATTGTTCCAGCTGCCACATTTACTCAGACTTTTCAAGCGATTGCTTGATTGTGGTTTGACTTTAAAACTTATTTCACGACTTGTCCTCCATAAAAATGACGCTAACGCAACGCAACGAACGTATACGCACCCATGCTGACTGTCACAATGACAAGTTGAGCCGCATCTATAGAGCTGTAATGGCACATTGGCTATGTCAGCCATAGTAAACATTGAACAGAGTTGCTTGAGGGAATGGACTGTAGAATGGCATGAATGAAATGTTGAATTAATTGAAAAAGGCTTGTCTTCGTACAATTTCTACCAGCAATAGTATTTCTCACCATTCAACAAAAATAAACTTGGAATCTGGATAAAATAAATCAATCTCATATAAAAGGCAAATGAAAATATTTCTGCATCGAATAATGGCTTAACAATGATGACAATGCCCACACGCCCAAAAGAAATGTCTTCGTAAAAAGAATGAAAATTGTTTAATTGTTTTATAAGCCCAAGAAACCTTTCTTTACAAATACGAAAATTTAGGTTTTTTTAAAGAGTAGTTTCATAGTATTTATGAAAAAAAAAATTTTAAAAAAAATTTCAAAAGAATGTAATATTTTGTACTTTTAATGCAAAGTTTCTTTGGTTTATGAAACAATGACTTATTTCCTTATTACGAAGATAATTCTCGGCATATGATGGACAAAATTACAATAACTTTTAATATTCTAATTAATTGTACGTTAAGATCATGGTCCAATATTTTATAGGCTATGCAAGGATAACGAGTACATAAACTTAAGCTATAAATTGCTTTTCTGATTCAATCAAACATCTAATTGATATAATTATTAATATATATATATATATATATATATATATATATATATATATATATATATATATATATATATATATATATATATATATATATATATATATATATATATATATATATATATATATATATATATATATATATATATATATATATATATATATATATATATATAAAGGGTGATTTGTTAAGAGCTTGATAACTTTTTTTTTAAAAAAAACGCATAAAATTTGCAAAATCTCATCGGTTCTTTATTTGAAACGTTAGATTGGTCCATGACATTTACTTTTTGAAGATAATTTCATTTAAATGTTGACCGCGGCTGCGTCTTAGGTGGTCCATTCGGAAAGTCCAATTTTGGGCAACTTTTTCGAGCATTTCGGCCGGAATAGCCCGAATTTCTTCGGAAATGTTGTCTTCCAAAGCTGGAATAGTTGCTGGCTTATTTCTGTAGACTTTAGACTTGACGTAGCCCCACAAAAAATAGTCTAAAGGCGTCAAATCGCATGATCTTGGTGGCCAACTTACCGGTCCATTTCTTGAGATGAATTGTTCTCCGAAGTTTTCCCTCAAAATGGCCATAGAATCGCGAGCTGTGTGGCATGTAGCGCCATCTTGTTGAAACCACATGTCAACCAAGTTCAGTTCTTCCATTTTTGGCAACAAAAAGTTTGTTAGCATCGAACGATAGCGATCGCCATTCACCGTAACGTTGCGTCCAACAGCATCTTTGAAAAAATACGGTCCAATGATTCCACCAGCGTACAAACCACACCAAACAGTGCATTTTTCGGGATGCATGGGCAGTTCTTGAACGGCTTCTGGTTGCTCTTCACTCCAAATGCGGAAATTTTGCTTATTTACGTAGCCATTCAACCAGAAATGAGCCTCATCGCTGAACAAAATTTGTCGATAAAAAAGCGGATTTTCTGCCACTGATTTTGGTAATAAAATTCAATGATTTGCAAGCGTTGCTCGTTAGTAAGTCTATTCATGATGAAATGTCAAAGCATACTGAGCATCTTTCTCTTTGACACCATGTCTGAAATCCCACGTGATCTGTCAAATACTAATGCATGAAAATCCTAACCTCAAAAGAATCACCCTTTATTAAACCACATAGTGTGTATAATAACTTTGATCAGCCAAAAAATGTGCCCACAAGAAATATTGATTTTAGACCCCATCAAATATATACCGATCGACCAAGAATCACCTTCTGAGTCGATATAGCCCTTGGTGTCCGTCCGTCCATGTATTTGTTGTTCGTGGATTCCTGTTGAAATTACACTAGGTCACAAATAACAAAATTTTCTCTGTTATTTGTTTCTAGCATACTTTTTCCCATTGATTTTGACCTACTAAACACGAAAATGAGTTTTAAAAAATTTTCTGTCGATTGGTTTTCGAGATAAAAATTTTTGAACTTTTTGTTTTTAATTTTTGGAGGTATATCTTTCGTCTTCTTTGACCTACACGGATGAAAAAGACTGTTTTTCATATGTTTGGCTATAAACATTATATGTTTGGAACACAAATTTTTAAACACAATATTTTTGAGTGCAAGCATATAATGTTCATAAACTAGCATAACATGTTTGGGACATATATGTTAATATGTTAGAACATATTATGTTTGGGACATAAAATGTTTGTAAATATAATATACTTGGATGCAAACATTTATTAATTTAGAAATAGTCTATAAACATATATGTGTTTAGTAGCTTGGAGCGCTATTTAACAGGGAGCGATATTGAATTAAGTTGGTGGTTGTTGCTTGTTATTACAAAATTAACATTTTATTTTTCCTTGGGCAATTGATCAGCTACTTCTTTGATCCTTACAAACTGTGTGGTCCGCTGTTCGAATCCCCGTCCGGCAAAAGGTAAAATTAAAATAAAAAAAATTGAATAATTTCTTCTACAATGTTTGTATTACAGAAAAAGGTGCTAAGAACTAAAAAATGTCTTGGAAGTGAGAAAGATGTGGGGGAATATACAATTAGGCAGAAACAAAATTTTGAGCATTCAGGTCGAAAACCTATGTTGTTAGCACCTATATTACCTGTTTATTTTCATAATTCATTATGATTGTAAATATATAAATAAAATTTTGAGCACAATATTGTTTGGGAGAATTTTTTTAAACATATAATATTTTTGGGTGCAAAATGCTTCCAAACATATTATATGTTCACAAAATAACATATTGTTTTTTGGAAGACAACATTATTGAATTTGGATGCAAAAATACAAAATTTTTGGAACTTAGACTACCCAAACATATATTGTTTAGACCAATATGCTTTCAAACATATTATATATTGGAAGAGATCAAACATATAAATGTTTGGGCAATACCCAAAAATGTATATGCTTGAAGCAAAATATGTTTGGGAGTATATGTTACAGAAGCGATTTTTTATGAGGGTGTATTTGATCCTAGTGCTACTCAAATTAAAGAAAATTGAGCCGTCTACAACTCATTCTCAGAAAATTTTCAAATCGGGTAAGTAGTTTGGATGTTGGCGGTTTAAAAAGGTTAAAAAACGGCGTTTTTGTAGTAAAAATGTGGCAGAAAAAAAACATATAAAAATTCATATAAAATATAAAACACCATGCTAACAGCAAAAGGGCTTATTTTCTTTGTAAAAATTTCAGCTATACACGGATGAAAAAGACTGTTTTTCATATGTTTGGCTATAAACATTATATGTTTGGAACACAAATTTTTAAACACAATATTTTTAAGTGCAAGTATATAATGTTCATAAACTAGCATAACATGTTTGGGACATATATGTTAATATGTTAGAACATATTATGTTTGGGACATAAAATGTTTGTAAATATAATATGCTTGGATGCAAACATATACTAATTTAGAAATAGCCTATAAACATATATGTGTTTAGTAGCTTGGAGCGCTATTTAACAGGGAGCGATATTGAATTAAGTTGGTGGTTGTTGCTTGTTATTACAAAATTAACATTTTATTTTTCCTTGGGCAATTGATCAGCTACTTCTTTGATCCTTACAAAATGTGTGGTTCGCTGTTCGAATCCCCGTCCGGCAAAAGGTAAAATTAAAATAAAAAAAACATAAAATTGAATAATTTCTTCTACAATGTTTGTATTACAGAAAAAGGTGCTAAGAACTAAAAAATCTCGCGGAAGTGAGAAAGATGTGGGGGAATATACAATTAGGCAGAAACAAAATTTTGAGCATTCAGGTCGAAAATCTATGTTGTTAGCACCTATATTACCTGTTTATTTTCATAATTCATTATGATTGTAAATATATAAATAAATAAATAAAATTTTAAGCACAATATTGTTTGGGAGAATTTTTTTTAAGCATATAATATTTTTGGGTGCAAAATGCTTCCAAACATTATATGTTCACATAATAACATATTGTTTTTTGGAAGACAACATTATTGAATTTGGATGCAAAAATACAAAATGTTTGGAACTTAGACTACCCAAGCATATATTGTTTAGACCAATATGCTTTCAAACATATTATATATTGGAAGAGATCAAACATATAAATGTATGGGCAATACCCAAAAATGTATATGCTTGAAGCAAAATATGTTTGGGAGTATATGTTACAGAAGCGATTTTTTATGAGGTTGTATTTGATCCTAGTGCTACTCAAATTAAAGAAAATTGAGCCGTCTACAACTTATTCTCAGAAAATTTTCAAATCGGGTAAGTAGTTTGGATGTTGGCGGTTTAAAAAGGTTAAAAAACGGCGTTTTTGTAGTAAAAATGTGGCAGATTCATATAAAATATAAAACACGATGCTAACAGCAAAAGGGCTTATTTTCTTTGCAAAAATTTCAGCTATACGTAAAACAACCAAAATTGCTGTTAGCATCGTTTTTTATATTTTATATGAATTTTTTTAACTTTTTAAGCCGCCAACATCCAAACTACTTACCCGATTTGAAAATTGTCTGAGAATGAGTTGTAGATGGCTCAATTTTCTTTAATTTGAGTAGTAGTAGGATCAAATAGGTCAAAGAAGACGAAAGATATTCTCAAAATTGTAAGTGTACCTCCAAAAATTAAAAGAAAAGTTCAAAAATTTGTATCTCGAAAACCAATCGACAGAAAATTTTTTAAAACTCATTTTCGCGTTTAGTAGGTCAAAATCAATGAGAAAAATTATGCTAGAACCAATTCACAAAACGACTGTTGGCTAGTGTTATTAACCAATTTTGATGAAATTTGGTATGTGGCGCTTTTTTGGCACAGGGACGAACGCTATTCGGATCAAATTTAGATCTAGCTCCCATATATATGTATCGCCCGATTTCGATAAATGGGGTCAGATTGCGCCCGATCGGCGTCAAATTTCTCACAACGTAATCCAATTGACCACCTGACCACCCTTCAAGCGTGCCAAATTTCATCGAAATCGGTTCAGATTTTGATATAGCTCCCATAAGGTTAAGTTAAGTTATGTGGCAGCCCGATATATCAGGCTCACTTAACAGGTTGTCTGATAAGTCCCCGGTCTAACAAAGAAAAACACATTTTTTGTCAAAATTCTTTTTTATTATTCAACATAGTTCCCTTCAAGAGCGATACAACGATTATAACGACCTTCCAATTTTTTGATACCATTTTGGTAGTATTCCTTAGGTTTTGCCTCAAATTAGGGCTCAGTTTCGGCGATCACCTCTTCATTGCAGCCAATTTTTTTCCCTGCGAGCATCCTTTTGAGGTCTGAGAACAAGAAAAAGTCGCTGGGGGCCAGATCTGGAGAATACAGTGGGTGGGGAAGCAATTCGAAGCCCAATTCATTAATTTTTGCCATCGTTCTCAATGAATTGTGGCACGGTGCGTTGTCTTGATGGAACAACACTTTTTTCTTCTTCATATGGGGTCGTTTTGCCGCGATTTCGATCTTCAAACGCTCCAATAACGCCATATAATAGTCACAGTTGATGGTTTTTCCCTTCTCAAGATATTCGATAAAAATTATTCCATGCGCATCCCAAAAAATAGAGGCCATTACTTTGCCAGCGGACTTTTGAGTCTTTCCACGCTTCGGAGACGGTTCACCCGTCGCTGTCCGCTCAGCCGACTGTCGATTGGACTCAGGAGTGTAGTGATGGAGCCATGTTTCATCCATTGTCACATATCGACGGAAAAACTCGGGTGTATTACGAGTTAACAGCTGCAAACACCGCTCAGAATCATCAACACGTTGTTGTTTTTGGTCAAATGTGAGCTCGCACGGCACCCATTTTGCGCAGAGCTTCCGCATATCCAAATATTGATGAATGATATGACCAACACGTTCCTTTGATATATTTAAGGCCTCTGCTATCTCGATCAACTTCATTTTACGGTCATTCAAAATCATTTTGTGGATTTTGTTGATGTTTTCGTCGGTAACCACCTCTTTCGGGCATCCACTGCGTTCACCGTCCTCCGTGCTCATTTCACCACGCTTGAATTTTGTATACCAATCAATTATTGTTGTTTTCCCTGGAGCAGAGTCCGGAAATTCATTATCAAGCCAAGTTTTTGCTTCCACCGTATTTTTTCCCTTCAGAAAACAGTATTTTATAAAAACACGAAATTCCTTTTTTTCCATTTTTTCACAACAAAACTTGCTTCACAAAAGACGCTCTATCTCAGAAACTAATTGACTTACAGACGTCAAATTTTGACACGAATCATTTGAAGGTTGGTACTATATAAAAATAATATGCATTTAATACTAGCGACGCCATCTATGTGTCAGACCGGGGACTTATCAGGCTCACTTAGACTATTCAGTCTAAGTCCATTGTGATACCACAGTGGTGAACTTCTCTCTTATCACTGAGTGCTGTCCGATTCCATGTTAAGCTCAATGACAAGGGACCTCCGCCCTCGTTGCAGTCGGGTCTACGGCCCGGGGCGGACACAGGGTTTTCAACCCTGTCCAAGGACTGCAAACCCCCATTTGGAGTATGCTTATTTCCCGAAAAACTCGAAAATACCAACTCCAAAGGGCTACAACAACAACAACAAGGGACCTCCTTTTTATAGCCGAGTCCGAACGGCGTTCCACATTGCAGTGAAACCACTTAGAGAAGCTTTGAAACACTCAGAAATGTCACCAGCATACAACGCTGAAAAACTTTTTGGTGTTCGGTTGAAGCTGGAATCGAACCCACGACCTTGTGTATGCAAGGCGGGCATGTTAACCATTGCACCACGGTGGCTCCCATATATATGTATCACCCGATTTTCCCAAATTTGGCCATAAGTCCTTACTTATCAACCAATCTGACTCAAAGTTGGCCAAATCTATTTTTCTATAGGACTTACTATATGTGCAACAAATCATCGGAATCAGTTCAGATTTAGCTATAGCTCCCATATATATGTATCACCCGATTTTCAAAAATTTTGCCATAAAACCCTTATTTATCAACCGATCTTACTCAAACTTCGCTTACTCTAATCTTCTATAGCACTGACTCTATGTGCAAAATATCATCCAAATCGGTTCAGATCTAGATATAGTTTCCATATATACGTATCGCCCGATTTTCAAAAATTTGCCCCTTATAACCTTATTTTTGACCAAAGTAGCACAAGGTAGTCTCCTGTAATATCAGCAAAACCTGCAGAATATAATCCAAATCGGTTCAGATTTAGATATAGCTCCCATATATATGTATCGCCCGTTATTGAAAAATGTACCCCTTATAACTTTATTTCTGACCACAATAGCCCTATTTAACGCCCAATCTTACTCTAATTTAGCACAAGGTAATCTTCTGTGGTATCAACTAAATCTGGAAAATATCATCCAAATCGGTTCAGATTTATATATAGCTCCCATATATATGCATCGATCGATTTTCCCAAATTTGGCCATAATACTCTTTCAATGTTGCTCAAATTTCAAATATACATGCATTAAATTGGTCCTAGATTTAAAGCCAGATAAGTCGGTAAAAATATTCTTTATTATAAAGAAGCTGCATCTTTGGCTCGGAATCAATACCAAAATCCTTAAGGGAAGGTCAAACTCTTTGGATCCAAGTAAACTTTTTTTGAGTGCATGTATTAGCCGATCGTATTTAGACTTACATGTAGCTATTACATAAATCTTTGGCCCTATTTTCGGAATTTTGGATTTATTACCCACATTAATTGAGCGATTTCATCTTTTTAATATTAGTGGCATACTCAATATTAGTGGCATACTAACTCTGTAGGTTCATAATCAACTATAGCTCCTAATATCAGACATTTCTCTTCAGATTGTGATAAAACTCTCATGTATTAAGGGGTAAATTCTTAAATATGGAAATTCGGGTTTTCCCCAAACCTAAACCATTGATACCCCACAAACAATGTTTACTAATTCAGTGGGGGTGGTTTAGGGTATGATATAGCCCCGCCCGACTTTCTACTTTACTCACTTGGGGGGTATATTAACTTTGACATTCCGTTTGTAACACATGGAAATATTGCTCTTAGACCCCATAAAGTATATATATTATGGGTCGTGGTGAAATTCTGAGTCGATCTAAGCATGTCCGTCCGTCCGTACGTCTGTTGAAATCACGCTAATTTCCGAACGAAACAAGCTGTCGACGTGAAACTTGGCACAAGTAGTGGTATTGAAAATGGGCCCTATCGGTCCACTTTTACGTATAGCCCCCATATAATCCGACGCTCAGATTTGGTTTGCAGAGCCTCTTGGAGGAGCAAAATTCATCCGATCCGGCTGAAATTTGGTACATGGTGTTAGTATATGGTCTCTAATAACCATGCAAAAATTGGTCCATATCGGTCCATAATTATATGTAGCCCCATATAAACCGATCCCCAGATTTGGCTTGCGGAGCCTCTAAGAGAAGCAAATTTCATCCGATCCGGCTGAAATTTGGCACATGGTGTTAGTATATGATCTCTAACAACCACGCAAATTTGGTACGTGGTGTTAGTATATGATCTCCAACAACCATGCAAAAATTGGTCCATACCGGTCTTAAATATATATAATCCCCATTTAAACCGATCCCCAGATTTGACCTCCGGAGCTCTTGGAGGAGCAAAATTCATCCGATCCGGTTGAAATTTGCTACGTGGTGAAATTTGGTAAATTGGGCTAGTACATGGCCGCTAACAACCATGCCAAAATTGGTACGTTTCAGTCTATAGTTATATATAGCCGATCACCACAAATAATCTACCAAAATTTTATTTCTATAGAAAATTTTGTACAAATTTTATTACTATAGAAAATTTTGTCATAATTTTATTATTATAGAAAATTTTGTCAAAATTTTATTACTATACAAAATTTTTTCAACATTTTATTTATATAGAAAATTTTGTCAAAATTTTATTTCTATAGAAAATTTTGTCAAAATTTTATTTCTATAGAAAATTTTGTCAAAATTTTATTTCTATAGAAAAATTTGTCAAAATTTTATTACTATACAAAATTTTGTCAAGATTTTATTTCTGTAGAAAATTTTGTCAAAATTTTATTTCTGTAGAAAATTTTGTCAAAATTTTATTTCTACAGAAAATTTTGTCAAAAGTTTTATTTCTATAGAAAATTTTGTCAAAATTTTATTTCTATAGAAAATTTGTCAAATTTTATTTCTATAGAAAATTTTGTCAAAATTTTATTTCTATAGAAAATTTTGTCAAAATTTTATTACTATACAAAATTTTGTCAAGATTTTATTTCTGTAGAAAATTTTGTCAAAATTTTATTTCTATAGAAAAATTTGTCAACATTTTATTGCTATAGAAAGTTTTATCAAAATTTTGTTTCTATAGAAAATTTTGTCAACATTTTATTTCTATTAAAAATTTTGTCAAACTGAATTATATACGTATTTAATCGGCCTTTTTTTGGCCGATATGGACTAACGTAGATACCTTGCCATCAGCAAATGTTACCGCAACCCAATTACTTCGATTATGAATGACAGTCTTTAGTACAAGTTTCTATGCAATCCATGGTGGAGGGTACATAAGATTCGGCCTGGCCGAACTTACGGCCGTATATACTTGTTTTTTTTTTTTTTGTTTTTTGTAATTCTTAATTAATTTTTTTTGATTTTTTTTTTGAAATTTTGATTCAAACTTATAACCATTAAAAATGATTATAGAAAGTTATTGAAATATAATAACAGCGATTAAAAATAGTTTAGTTTTTAATACAAAAAATTAATTTAATTTTACAATTAGAAATTTAATTTAATCAATCAAAGTGGTTTCACTGCAATGTGGAACGCCATTCGGACTCGGCTATAGGTTAGGCTAGGTATAGTGGCAGCCCGATGCATCAGGCTCACTTAGACTATTCAGTCCATTGTGGTACCACATTAGTGAACTTCTCTCTTATCACTGAGTGCTGCCCGATTCCATGTTAAGCTCAATGACCTAACCTAAGTATATCCTTAGTGTAATTCCTCGCTTTTTTAGCTCGGAACATCGCCCACTGTCGATCAAAATAAATGTCGAATCATATCGGGAAAATATCATTAAAACAGTATAGAATTTCTTCACCATAATCGCATTGTTCTTATTGGTGTCTATTAAAAAAGTTGTTTGCACTATCAGAGGTATCATTGTTTAAGCTGCGTTTCGCTTGGCAAGAACTTTACGATAAACGGTTTAATGGAAGAATAGCACAATGATAGTTTGAAAATTTTGAAAATCTACGCTAATTTAAAAGAAGTATTCAAAGCAGGAAAAAAGGAATTTATATGTGATTCCCTTTAATTGAAGACCAGTTAAGGCAGTTCCGCCCAACTAAATTCTCAGAACGGCTTTTCACCTTTGTATTTTTAAATTACAGAATAAACACAGGATGAGCGCTTTTCACATGCAACAACTTTTCAGTTTAAGGGTAAATGTAATTTTCAACATATATTCAACTTGACGTGAAACAGCTCTTCTTCAATACATCTTCAAATTATTTGCGAATTACTTCCAATTTGCCAAAATGTTGACGAATTCTTTAAAAAGGTTTTGAAGATAATATGAGAACACTTTAACAAAACACTACCCTAAAATGCAACGAAAAAACCATGTGGTTTTAAATACTTCTTTGTCCAACGAAGTTCGTGGTCAACTGGAAGAAATAAAAAAATTGAAAATTTTAGACAAATAACTGAATTTACTGCAAATAGTTTATAAGAATAGGTAAGTGAAAATAAAAAATGTAATACAATTTTAACGAAGTCACGAAATGTATATCTCTTTGCCGAAAACTAAAATTATGGATTCTTCGTTCTTGAAAACATTAAAAAGCTAACCGATGAAAAAATGTTGGACAATTAACTGGAACTGCTTCAAATAGTTTATAATAATTGGTAAGTTAATATGAAAAATTAAATCAACATTTTAGAGATGTCATTAAATTTAAATTACTTTGCAGAAAATTAAAATCTTTGGATCCTACATTCTTGCAAGAAGCTGACCGATGAAAAATGAGTGGCTTATCGACAAGAAAAAGTTTCCAGAAACATTTCAAAGTGCAGTCAATTAAAATTGTTAAAAACTTGATATTATTCCATATCATTAACTTCTGGATGAAAATGTCCATCACATCGTCAGTTTAATTTACATCCTATTATCAGCTTAAAGTGGATATTATGTGAATTCCTTCTGCTGGAAATCTATTCTAACACTGAAGAAATATTGTAGTGAGATCAAAGATTTCATGTCTTCAAAATACGAAAGCAAATTTTGCTTAGCATAGAAGACGCATTTCTCTAATATAAAGTTTTTTTCCTTGTCCAAAAGTCGATAAACTTTTCAATGAAGTCGTATTGTCCTTATAATTAAGTGATTTCACTTAAAAATGGTTATCGTAACATGAAAGAACAAAAGTTTGGGCTAACGTCAACTTGACACAAAAATTCTTTGGAATTAATGAAATTGTCGTTAAATTTGTTGCCTTTTGCATCTACAAAGCAAAAAAGTGTTAAAAAATAGAACATGTTTTTCAACACTTTATTTACTTGGAACATAACATAATTTCTACTGGAAGTCGAGTTTGGAAAATAAAGTTGCCGTTAACTCGTTTTTAAAGGACTTTGATAGCATATGAAGAAAAAAGCTGAAAAAGCGAAAAATTAAAATTTGCTTCCTAGAAGCAAGTACACAAAACCCAAATTTAAAAGAGAATTGTGTCTTCAAAGTATCCTTACTTGTATTCTCCGTTTCTTTGGCTCGGAATGAATACTAAAATTGTTAAAGTCGTTTGTCCTTAGATTTTACTTAAAAAAACGGGTTTTTTTATATGAAAGAAAATTTTCATTGACTAAGGTCAACTTGGCTTTAATAACTAAGAAAAATTCTTCAAAATTAAGTTTGTTGTCCTTTTGTATCTTGACTACAAAGTAAAAAAGAATCCAAAAATAAACAAACTAAAAATATACAAACTGACCTAATATGGAAGATTATGCAACTTAAATTTTACGACTCGAAATTTACGCAAGCAAAGGACAAAATTCTTTAAAATAATGACATTTTGATTAAAAGAAAGTTTATAATCGTAGCTTCAATAATTTTTGTCATTAAATTTAGGACACACATCTTGAAATTTAGCGTCCCTCTGTTGAAGTTGTAGATCTTTAAAGTAAGGCAAGTGTTCCTTAAAACAAAGAAAAACATTTTTAATTTAATTTTAATTTAGATTTAAAGCCAGGGAGGTCCCTAAAAAATGTCTTTATTTTAAAGAAGCCGCATCTTTGGCTCGGAATCAATATAAAAATCCTTAAAGGAAGGTCAAAACCTTTGGATCGAAGTAAACTTTTTTTTGAGTGCACACAAAATTGGTTTTTTTGTCTGATTCAATCATCATATTAATTGATCCACTTAATTTTATAATTGAAACGTCTTCAAGCACGAAAATGATAGTATCAATCACATTTTTCTATTAGTAAATTTCAATTAATTTTATAATTGATTCAATTAAAAATTTAATTGATGCTGATTGCAAAACTCAATTAACTTTTTCATTAAAAACGTAACTATTTCCAATTACTTTCCTAACTGACTTAGTGTTTTTAGTTTGATTAAACAACCCAGCAACAAAGCGTCGTCAAAAAAGTAATGAAAATGTTCTTTTTGGATCCGGATACAGTGGTGCAAAATTGACGCAGAAGCGATGAATTTAACATGGGCTTGTTATAGGACGGAAGTCCTCCATTTCAACCGCCGTTGCACTGAATTTGAAGCACTTCTTTAGGTATGAGCCGAATTCAATGTTTTGGATGTAAATTCAAAAATTCTGTGATATTTTGTCAAATAAATAATTTGTATAATGTTTTATAATTTTTAATGGATTCTATCGCTTGTCGGAAACGTTTGACCTCAAATATTTTCAAAAATTCACAATTTTTTCAAATTGGATTTAGCATTTTTTTTGACAAAAATTAAATGATTTGTATCATATTATGAATTCTTACTCTGTTTTTAACTTATTTGAAACAAAAAAGTTAAAATTATCCATTAAAAGTATGAAAAAACCAGGTTAAAAAAATTTAATTAAAAGAACTTCCTGGGTACTAAAATAGAGAACATCATTGGCAGTGCATCTTCTGGAAGTGCTTTTAAAGTTGTGCCTTTGGAAGAACTTCCAAATTTTTTTGCTGGGAAGTGATTGTTTGAAATAAATTTTTAGTTAAAACTAAAAAAATTCCCTCACTTTTTATAATTGAGTTAGTTTTCCGAGTTTGATTAAAAAGTTAATTTTTTTTATTAAAAATTTAAAAACTTTAAATTATTGACTTAATTAAAGTAATGTTTCTATCTTGGTTTTCTATATTATTTTTATTATTTTCAATATTTGTTTCCTACAATCACGTAAGCTAAATTCAAATTTAAAAGAGAATTGTGTCTTAAATATGTCCTTTCTTCAACTCTGCTCGTTAGCTCGGAATCAATACCAAAATCATTGCTGTAAAAACAAAATCTTTGGAACTGGGCATACTTTTTCGCGTGGCAAAAGTAGCCAATTCGAAAAAATCTAAACTGGTTCTTAAATTTAATGTAATTTCCGAAATTTTTTGCTTCTAACCAGAAAATTAAACAAAAAAAAAAAACAAGTATATACGGCCGTATGTTCGGCCAGGCCGAATCTTATGTACCCTCCACCATGGATTGTGTAGAAACTTCTACGAAAGACTGTCATCCACAATCGAATTACTTGGGTTGTGGTATCTTAAAACTTCTTAACATCGTTTTCTAAATTGTGAGTTAGTCCATACGTGGTATATATTAGACAAAAAAGTTATGTACAGGTAAGTCTACAAATACTTACGAATCGATATCGAATCGAGAATTGAAATATGGAAGTCGCTTATATGGGGGCTATATACAATTATGAACTTGATATGGACCAATTTTTGTGCGATTGGGGATCGATTTATCTGAGGGCTATATATAACTATAGACCGATATGGACCTAGTTAGGCATGGTTGTTAACGGCCATATACTAGCACAATGTACCAAATTTCAACTGACTCGGATGAAATTTGCTCCTCCAAGAGGCTCCAAAACCAAATCTCGGGATCGGTTTATATGGGGGCTATATATGATTATGGACTGATATGGACCACTTTTGGCATGGTTGATAAATATCATATTCTACCACCACGTACTAAATTTCAACCAGATCGGATGAATTTTGCTTCTCCAAAAGGCATCGGAGGTCAAATCTGGGGATCGGTTTATATGAGGGCTATATATAACTATGGACTGATATGAACCAATTCCTGCATGGTTGTTGGATACCATATACTAACACCATGTACCAAACTTCAGCCGGATCGGATTAAATTTGCTTCTCCTAGAGGCTCCGGTGTTCCAATCGGGGGATCGGTTTATATGGGGGCTATATATAATTATGGACCGATGTGGACCAATTTTTGCATGGTTTTTAGATACCATATACTAGCACCATATACCAAATTTCAGCCGGATCGGATGAAATTTGCTTCTCTTAGAGGACCCGCAAGCCAAATTTGGGGGTCCGTTTATATGGGGGCTATACGTAAAAGTGGACCGATATGGCCCATTTGCATTACCATCCGACTTACATCAATAACAACTACTTGTGCCAAGTTTCAAGTCGATAGCTTGTTTCGTTCGGAAGTTAGCGTGATTTCAACACACGCAAAAAAATAATTCTTTCCTCCCAAACGAAATTTTAGACAAACAAAGTTCGTTTCTCATTTGCTTTTCGTTGAAAGGAAGTGTATTTGGAAGAAAAGTATATTTTTTGTGATAAACGTTTATTCTTTTCCAGGATGTAAAAACAATTTCATAAAGACTAACTCAAAAAAAATTTTTTCTGGCTAATTGCATTTTCCCTCACATCTTTCCCACTTCCACCAAGTTTTTTAGTTCTTAGCACCTTTTTCTGTAACACAAACAATGTAGAAGAAATTATACGATTTTATAAATTTTTAATTTTTTTTTTACCTTTCGGCTGGACGGCTTACAAATTGCATGGTCCGCGGCATGCAATTTGTAAGCCAACACACTATCCACTGAGCTATGTAGCCGTTATTGTCATCAATAGACAATTACCCATATAAGTTATATTTATATAGCATAGCTTGCGGCGCCCACGAGCCGATTAAACAAAGTTTATTTAACAGAAAAATACATTTAGTTGGGCACCGTGGAGCAGTGGTTGCTACGTCTGACTTGCATGCCAAGGGTTGTGGGTTCGATCCCTGCTTCGACCAAAGTTTTTTTTTTTTTTTTTTTTTTACATATATTCCAGATATGATCGGAAGATTCCGAGAAAAATTTCAACATTACATTCTACTATATGAAATTTTTACTATGAACTGTAAAATGTGTCTTATTAAAGACCTAAATTTAGAAAAGAACAGTGTTTGATATAAACGAAATGGACTGTGTTGTTGGTTCAAAAATAACTTTTTTTACTGAAAAAATAAGAATTTTGTAACAAACGAATTTTTCGAAGCAATTCAAAAAACTCTAACAAAAGAAAAACGTTTTCGGTACACGTTTTCCAAACGTTTTTTTCTTTGCGTGCAGACGGACGGACGAACGGACGGACGAACGGACGGACGGACATGCTCAGATCGACTCAGAATTTCACCACGGCCCAGAATATATATACTTTATGGGGTCATAGAGCAATATTTCGATGTGTTACAAACGGAATGGTGGAGGGCATAAAAATACAAAAACCAAAGTAAAGTGGCATATGTTACATTACATACCAATCACCCTCTACCGTAGCATGGAATTGTTTGAAATTACTTTTAAAAATTTACTCTAGAACAGCCGATGGTCTTCTTCACCGTCCTAAGCAAACTTACCATTTCTGAGTGAAAAAGTTTCAATATAATTATCACACAAGCACACAAGCACGCATACACATACACACACTCACAGGCGATGGTACTCATCCTTGTAGTTACAGCCGTCATTCCTATTGGTTTTGTAAAGACAATGGTAAAAATTAAATAAAATAAATTTTGAAAATGTAATAAAAACCATACGTACTGTAGCAATTTTGCGAATGGCAAATATTCAACTTCTTTCCATTTGGCCTTCGAGTAGATTCGCGAACATGAAAAAGGATGACAGGATATGAACAACAATTGCTTTCTGGCCCTAACTACTTCTTTTGAGTAGGAGGAGGAGTAGGTGAAACCAACTGTCTCACAGATGTCTTAAAGAAGTGAAAACATTGCTTGAACTAAAATAATTGCGATTATTGTAGAAATTCTTGAACAAAAGTTTTCCATGGTTCGAATTGTATATGGAGAAGGACTATATAAAAGGGAGTGATAGGTTTTTGATATGTTAACTTAGCGCAGTTTAGTGATCCAAATTTTCATTAGTTTCGTATGGTTTGAGTTTATTACCTAGCAAAAAAGATCGTCCCAAACACTATTTTTACATAAAAAATGGACAATTTATACTTGGAGTCGAATTGAATGAATTTGGAAGATGTAAAATCCATAAATCAACATTGACTTGAGAAAAAATACATCGACAGACGGCCACGAAGAGCGAAAATGAATATTTCTGTTGGGTATAATTAATTGGATCAATTATTTTCGTTATGGAATCATGAAAGGTTGTACCATCTGGAGATCAGTCCATGTGTAAACAAACATGGACCAATGTGAACCACCTGTGGTGTACTATTGTGCTTTCGTGCCATTTCTCAACTCCCTATCAATCTGCTCTGCTCTGCTCTAAACCAGCCAAACGACTATGGGCAACCCAACCGGGATGGGAAGAAAAAAAATCGACCAAAACGACCACATTGAATAACTAAACAAAGAAAAAATGGGGAAAATTTAATTAACGCACATACCAGTGTCGATTGTCGTTGTCATCTTTCTTCGCAAGTCGTTCGCTTTCTTAGACCACTCTTTGAAAACCATCTTTTCTTTTGACATAGTTAGCTTTTTTAATGTTTGGTTATTGCTCTTTCACTGTTTCGCCACTAGTATGTCA
This sequence comes from Haematobia irritans, assembly GCF_050003625.1. Classification (NCBI taxonomy): domain Eukaryota; kingdom Metazoa; phylum Arthropoda; class Insecta; order Diptera; family Muscidae; genus Haematobia; species Haematobia irritans. The sequence continues at coordinate 121,912,841 of NC_134400.1, forward strand.
TGAATTGTTTGTTTTATATGTCGGTTCGTTTGTCCTCCAGTTAACTTCCGCTTCCACATTGCCCACACTTTAGCAAGTCTTTGAATTTAGGAGTAGAGCGTTTATTTAATTTTCTGTCATTATTTCTGTTCTGATAGCTTTGAATTATTTTTGGGGTTTCTTTTAATTTTGCTATTTTATAGATATTTTGAATACTAATGTGAAATAACATTGCTACGTTAGTTTAGGTTAGGGATAATGTCTACCCTAACTTACACTCAAATACAAATTTACTTGGCTCCAAAGATTTTGAGCTTCCCTTAAAGATTTTGGTATTGATTCTGAGCCTTTGTAACATTATATATAGGATCTGTAAACTTAAAATTAGGATACAGATATCATTATACCCTCCACCATAGGATGGGGTATATTAACATTGTCATTCCGTTTGTAACACATCGAAATATTGCTCTAAGACCCCATAAAGTATATATATTCTGGAACGTGGTGAAATTCTGAGTCGATCTGAGCATGTCCGTCCGTCCGTCCGTCTGTTGAAATCACGCTAACTTCCGAACGAAACAAGCTATCGACTTGAAACTTGGCACAAGTAGTTGTTATTGATGTAGGTCGGATGGTATTGCAAATGGGCCATATCGGTCCACTTTTACGTATAGCCCCCATATAAACGGACCCCCAAATTTGGCTTGCCGATCCTCTAAGAGAAGCAAATTTCATCCGATCCGGCTGAAATTTTGTACATGCAGTTAGTATATGGTCTCTAACAGCCACGCAAAAATTGGTACACATCGGTCCATAATTATATATAGCACACATATAAACCGATCCCCCGATTTGGCTTGCCGAGCCTTTAAGAGAAGCAAATTTCATCCGATCCGGCAGAAATTTGGTACATGGTGTTAGTATATGGTCTCTAACAACCATGCAAAAATTGGTCCACATCGGTCCATAATTATATATAGCCCCCATATAAACCGATCCCCAGATTTGGCTTGCGGAGCATCTAAGAGAAGCAAATTTCATCCGATCCGCTTGATATTAGGTACATGGTGTCAGCATATGGTCTCTAACAATCATGTCTCTCTAACATCCCACCTCAGTAATGCTGGTGACATTTCTGAGGGTTTCAAAGCTTCTCTAAGCGTTTTCACAGGAATGTGGAACGCCGTTCGGACTCGGCTATTGTCATTGAGCTTAACATGGAATAGGGCAGCACTCAGTGATAAGAGAGAAGCTCTCCACTGTGGTATCACAATGGACTGAATAGTCTAAGTGAGCCTGATACATCGGGCTGCCACATAACCTAACCTAACCTAACAATCATGCAAAAATTGGTCCATAATTATATATAGCACCCATATAAACCGATCACCAGATTTGACCTCCGCAGCCTCTTGGAAGACCAAAATTCATCTGATTCAGTTGAAATTTGGTACGTGGTGTTAACATATGGCCTCAAACACCAATGCAAAAATGGTCGAAATCGGTCCATAATTATATATAGGCCCCATATAAACCGATCCCCAGATTTGATTGCAAAAATTGGTCGATATCGGTCCATAATTATATATAGGCCCCATATAAACCGATCCCCAGATTTGACCTCCGGAGCCGCTTGGAAGAGCAAAATTCATCCGATTCGGTTGAAATTTGGTACGTGATGTTAGTATATGGTATCCAACAACCATGCAGGAATTGGTTCCTATCAGCCCATAATTATATATAGTTCCCATATAAACCGATCCCCAGATTTGACCTCCGGTGCCTTTTGGAGAAGCAAAATTCATCCGATCTCGTTGAAATTTGGTACGTGGTGGTAGTATATGATATTTAACAACCATGCCAAAAGTGGTCCATATCGGTCTATAGTTATATATAGCCCTCAGATAAATCGATCCCCAATCACAAAAAATTGGTCCATATCAAGTTCATAATTGTATATAGCCCACATATAAGCGACCCCATATTTCAATTCTGGCTCTCTTCGTACTGTGCAAAAGTCCATATAGATTCGTAATTATTTGTAGACTTACCTATACATACCTTTTTTGTCTAATATATACCACGTATGGACTAACTCACTTAGAAATCGATGTTAAAAAGTTTTAAGATACCACAACCCAATTAAGTCGATTGTTGATGACAGTCTTTCGTAGAAGTTTCTACGCAATCCATGGTGGAGGGTACATAAGATTGGGCCTGGCCGAACCTACGGCCGTATATACTTGTTTATGTTATTTTCATTCTCTTTTTGCGATATATTAATAAAGCCATTCACGTAGGAACAAATGCCAAAAATCCAAATCCAAAATCCTAATGATAACAGATACTTCTAAAACAGATTTTCTTAATTCGGAAAAAATCTTTTAACCAAAGATATTAATTCCTTAAAATAAATCTTAGCAGATATGTGGAAGCTGAATATTTCAATAGTACTCGTATAATGTTTAGTATAACACTTGCTGAATGAATATAACACTTGCTGCTACGTTTCAAACTAAAGGTGGGAATTAAGTTGGAGTTTAGCCGCTAAAATCGTCATTTTTTTCACTAAAGTGAAAACTAAATCAGTAAAAAAAGGCATAAAATTATACATTTTTGTTTCAGATTTCATTATAACTTGATGGGTATTGGGTCAAAGCAAATTTTCACAAAGTTTGTATTCCTTACAATGGATTATCAAAAAAAAAAGTAATCGTTAAAAATTACGATTTTAGCGGCTAAACTCGAACTTAATTCCCACCTTTAGTTTGAAACGTAGTAGCTTTGATATCACTTTAATTACAAACTTCATATGTACACAATTTTAGTTTAGTTTTCTGTGAATACATTTTCTGTGAATACCTTCTAATAAAGAACTATTTTTTATATAACCAAATCCCATTCTTTACATTTTTTGGGGGCACAGAGAGATTAAAAAAAAACAAGATTTAAGACGTATAAAGACGAGTAACGACGAAGGGAGAATATGATGAGTCAAGAAGCAGAATAAAGCCAAGATGAAATTTCTGGAGACATTTTGTCATCCGTGGATAAGATGAATTTAGCACAATTGAGAGAAGAATTAGAAAAACGCAAAGAGTCAACCGCTGGGTCCAAGCCCGTTTTGAAATTTCGCCTCATGAAAATTGTAGCAGGCGAGACAATTGATGCAGGAGACAAAATAGAAAACCAGGATGAAAACATAGATGGCAATATGGAAAAAGGAAGTGTTCAGGAACCAGCTGTAGAAAATTTCCAACGAATATATATATGGAAAATAGACACACACTCTCATTTAAAGAATTGGAAGGCGTTGTGGAAACCTTCGATGGTGAAGATTCCTGAAGTTATCCTGTGGAAAATTAGGAGGCGTCCATGGAAGACATGATTTCACTGTTTAAGTGCACACAAAAAAATAATACTACTATTTTATGAATAGTGTTCACAAAAATTTTCCAAACACCGGATTCATAAATTATATGAAAGCAATTGATAAAAAATACAGGTTTTCATTAGCTACGAATATATAAATAATATGAATGGAGGTTTTAATATTATAAATGAAGTATACATATTTTTCGTCATTGAAAAATATGTACTTTTCCATTATATATATTAAAAACGTCGTGCAATATATGTAACTTTTCCTTTAGATTTTTCCCCTGATTCTTAATGCCTGCATAATTTGTCAAAATGTATGAACCCATTTACTAAAAACCGTTTACTAAGTCCAACCAGTAAAGAACATAATTTTATAATATTTTATATTACTTGTGTGTAACGCTTCCATTTAATATTGCTTTTGTCAATTTTTTTACAGCAATAAAAATTCTTCGAATCACGACGGCGACTCAAACTGTACTGAAAAACTCAAACACACGTGTTGCCTTCAAAACGTTGTTTCGTTTTTTTTTTGTCTCGTATTATATGCTTGTATTGTTACATATGAGAGTAACTCTATGGTGTGGTTCTCTCACGCTAAGAGAAAACCAATATTTTTTGATATATTAAATAAAGTTTCATTGATTTTATGAAACCGTCCACATATATTATTAAAAAATTCATAATTTCACTACAAGTATTTACGAAAACAATATATTATGTAAGTGTTTTTTTCAGTGTGGCTCAGTCAAACTATTCAGTACATTGTGGTACCACAGATGAACTGGTGTGCTTCTTTCTTATCAAGGAGTGGTCAAAGTTTCATGAATGTCACCAGCATTATTGAGAGGGGACAAATTTTGCGACTAAAGGCCGGTACTATGTTCATTCTTGCGAAAAATTTTTATGGAAACCATTATTTCGCACATAGAAAGCGGCGTTTTTTTAGGTAGCTTGGAGCGCTATTTTACAGGGTGCGATATTGGATTAAGTTGGTGGTTGTTGCTTCTTTTTACAAAATAACATTTTATTTTTCCTTGGGCAATTGATCTGCTATTCCTTTGATCCTTTGTATAGTTTCGGAACAAAAATATGGTCCGTGTTTGATTTATAAACCCGCACAAATAGTTTTTAATAAATAAATTATTTCTTAATTCACATTGCAAATGGCGCCGTGCTATAAACGTCAGTTTTTCAACACGAAAAAACAAAGTATCACAAATGGAAAAAATTTCGCAAATTTTTCGCATTTTTTGGTTTTGTATGGAGTTTCAACGCGAAAACCGAACAGAGTACCGGCCTTAAGGTGGGATTCGTCCAGAGTGATCCAGTTGTGAGACAGGTAGGTTTAACTGTTCAATCGAAAAGGTGACGCGGACATGTAACAGATGGGACACACGGCAGATACACAATCAATCACTTATAATTACACTGGAACAAAATCATATTCAGTTCCAAAGATATTCTCTGTACCCTAATGATTTCGGCATTGATTCCGAGCCAAAGAAGCGGTGATTGAAGTAAGGATGCATTTAAGACACAATTCCCTTTCAAATTCGAGTTTTGCGTACTTAATTCTAGAAAACAAATTCTAATTTATTTGTTTTATCAGCTTTTTTCTTCATGAGCTATCAAAATCAAGTAGAAATTATTCTATGCTTCAAGCGAACAATGTCTTAAAAAAAAATATTTTAGTCAAGATAAAAAAGTGAACAAATTTAAAAACGGTTTAATTCATTTTGAAGAACTTATTAAAGTCAAATTGACCTTTGTCAAACGAAATTTTCTTTCGTGTAAAGATACCCAATTTTAAGGACAAAACGACTTCATTGAAAAGTTTATCTACATATGAACACGACAATCGGTGTAGGAATTAAGGCTACTGCTGTTGTTGACTGATCTTTGTTGGTTCAAAATGACATTGCTTTGCCGAGGAAGACCACTTTTCTCGTGCGGTTGTCGGTCCCCAGTGCACAGTGGTCGATCCCTTTGGCCAAAAATAAAAAATCAAAGTTAGAAATTTGTCAAAAAGTGTGGCATCACTGTTTCTTATGTAAACAAGGTTTTACAATGTGTATTTGTTTTTGTGTTATTCCATCTGTACTCTTTGAGAACGGCTTCAAAAGAGAGAGCAAGTAAGCAGTTGTTTTTTGAAGTGTGAAAAAGTATAAAATTAAGTGCACTTTTAAATAAATAAAACAAAAGAAAAAAAAATGATATCGAAATAAATCGAAATGATTATTGAATTAAATGGTATTAACTATATTTTAAAATAAAAAAAAACTGTGTAATAATTGTTTTAAATTTGTTATAAAATCAATTTTTGTCAGTCTCATTGTTTCGTGTTCGTTCGTTCTTATATATAAATTTCATGTAGAGTTTTAGTTGTATTCCCCCTGAAGTCTCCAATGGGATTTTTTGTGGTTTATTAGTTAATATTTCAAGATTCTAAATTGATAAAAAATCAGCTGCTTTCTTTTGCCCCCTTTGTGTTATCTCCATAATACCGAAGTGGTCTTGTTTTTTATATCCAAATATGAATTTTTGTGTGGTGTTTGTTAACTCTAGTTTACACTGAAAATGTACATTTGATAACTTTTCTTATTTTGATCTGCTGAATTCGAAAATGAAGGTTAAAAAAATTTTTATGAAACCGTTTTTGAGATATCCCGTTATTTTTTTCTGACTTTTTTCACTAAACAAATTATACCTCGAGCTAGAAATGTCCGATTATATCGTTGTTTGTACTTGAATGCAAGGTATTGAGATGACGAACAAACGTGTATAATTGGATAAGTTACATGGTTCAAAATATGTCGATGAAAATATGGCGACTTTTCAAAACAATCTTGTTTTACTATATCAGGAAAATCGGATAAAAACTACTGCCCTTGGAGTAAAATCGGGAGATCGGTCTATACGTGGGCTGTACCAACACATGGGCTGATTCACCTCATTTCCGTTACATCTATTTGTGATCTTAAAATAATTCTAGATTTAAAATTTTAGGCAAATCGGATAGAAAGTACGTTTTCTAGAAGCCCAAAAAATAAAATCGGAAGATCGGTATATATGGGGACTATACCAACACATGAACCTATTACCATCATTTTCTTCACACCTATTTGTGGTCCTAAAATACCACTGTATTTGAAGTTTAAGGCAAATCGGATAGCAAATACGGTTTCTAGAAGCCCAAGAAGTAAAATCGGGATATCGGTCTATATGTGGGCTATATAAACACATGGACCGCTAGACGCCATTTTCGGCACTCCTATTTGTGGTCCTAAAATACCTCTAGATTTCCAATTTCAGAGAAATCGGATAGCAACTATGGTTCCTAGAAGCCCAAGAAGTAAAATTGGGAGATCGGTCTATATGGGGGCTATACCAAAACATGGACCAATACACACCATTTTCAGCTCACCTACTTTTTGTCCTAAAATACCTTTAGATTTCAATTTTCAGCCAAATCGGATAGAAAATACAGTTTCTAGAAGCCCAAGAAGTAAAATCGGGAGATCGGTCTATATGGGGGGATATACCAAAACGTCATCAATCAATCCCATTTTATCATTAAATAGTCGTGACGTAATTATAAAGCCGTGACCGAAGTTGCACGATGATACCTATACTGGAAGTATTTTTGGCCGCTAATTCCATATAGCACCGACCACTGTGCAGTGTCGGGCCAACAGTGCCCTAATTAATCATCTTCAGATCTGCCTGGTATGACGCCAATATAGTTTTTGTTTAATTTTATTGTTCAAATATAAACAACACTGAAAAAAATATTGTCGTTAGGCCAAAGATTTCATGACCTTAAAATACGAATGCAAATTTTGCTTAGCATAGAAGACGCATTTCTCTAATATAAAGTTTTTTTCCTTGTCCAAAAGTCTATAAACTTTTCAATGAAGTCGTATTGTCCTTATAATTAAGTGATTTGACTTAAAAATTGGTATCATAACATGAAAGAAAAATTTTTTGGGCTAAGGTCAACTTGACTTTAATAATTCAGAAAAATTCTTTAAATTTAACGAAATCGTCTTTAAATTTGTTGTCTTTTGCATCTTGACTACAAAGCAAAAAATCGTTCAAAAATAGGACATGTTTTTCAACACTTTATTTTAAAGACGTTTTTTACTTGAAACATAGCATAATTACTACTGGAAGTCGAGTCTTAATTTTGAAAATAAAGTTGCCGTTAACTAGTTTTTAAAGGACTTTGATAAAATATGAAGAAGAAAAGCTGAAAAAGCGAAAAATTAAAATTTGCTTCCTAGAAGCAAGGACACAAAACCCATATTTAAAAGAGAATTGTGTCTTAAAAGTCTCCTTACTTGTATTCTCCGCTTCTTTGGCTCGGAATCAATACCAAAATTGTTAAAGTAAAGACAAAATCTTTGGAACCGGGCATGCTTTTTTTTCAGTGAAATCTCGGGAAAAATTTCAAATTTTAGATCATTATAGATTTATTCGATTTGGCTATCATTGACACGAAATATGCCTTCAAACGGCCGACAAAGCCATTACACGCTGTACGAAAGTGGCTCTACGGTGTTTTGGCCCATTTCCGGTGAAGCGCGTTTGGTATATTTTAGTGCCAAAGTCCAACGGATTGATATCTTGAGACTTTGCTGGCCATTATGCGGTAGAAATAAAGCGAGGAACCTTATTTTTAAGCCATTCCTGGTTGACGGATTCTCGGTGAAGCGCGACTTCAGATGATCGGCACTTCCCAGGCGCAATACACAACACAGATTGAGATCCTGTGATTTTGGTGGCCATTGTGCGGTAGAAAATGAACCGAGCAACCTTCTTTTTATGCCATTCCTAGTTCATGCGTGCTGAGTCCTTTTAGAAAGTCCGAAATGTTTGTCCGTCTAGGGCTTCAGTACTGCCTCTAGGACATTTGTACGATAATAGTCCGCATTTATTTTGACCCACGATCAATGAATACGAGCGAGAAGCGATCATCGGCTGTTACGGCGGCCTACACCATCACACGCTGTACGAAAGTGGTTCTGCGGTGTTTTGGCCCATTACCGGTGAAGGTATATTTTAATGCCAACCTATCATTTCTACCGCACAATGTTCACCCACATTGAGCGGTAGAAATAACGCGTGCATAGTGCGATGGTGTGGAGTCCTGTTAGAAAGTTCAAAATCTTTGTCGGTCTATTGCATCAGTACGGTCTCTCGATATTTTCCGGATAATAGTCGGCATTTATTTTAACGCGCGGTCGATGGATACGATCGATGAGAGATCGGCTGCGTTTGAATGCTGGTAGTCAATCGAATTTTCAGCTGACCCCTTTGGTAAGTAAACCCGATCGTTTTGTATGTTCACAAACTGCTCAAATTGAACTGTACTTTTATCAGTGGAAACCAAATACGGTAACTGACCATTTTCGTTGAAGCGAAGCAACCCCTTGTTCTTTCCATTCTAAGATTTATTGTGCATCGTTGAGCTTTTGCACTTTTTAGAACTCCAATGGCTTTAGTCCAAAATCATTTTTCAATATATGTTGCATCTGTTCTCACTATATGTTTAGCCCACTAGAAAGTTCTCTTCCAAAGCGGCGAGGATTTCGATCAAGTCTGGCCTTGGTTTTTTTGCCCACTTTTTGGACGCGATACCAGTATCGCGATAACGAGCAATGGTAGAAAGATGAAACAAGATTTATTCACATTTACACGGGTTCTAACGATAGCCACTTGTGGTTTTTCAGGCAAATATAGAGCAATTACGCTTGAATTCCATCACGAATAACTTTATTTCTTACTGCAATAGATCAAAATGCTTTTGTAAACAATAAAATTAACTGTCACTGAAATAAGTCTGTAAAATACATATCAGGGGTAGGGGTTGAACAGTGACGAATATATCTGTTTTCTCTGTTTATGAATGCTTTGATGTTTATGAATGCTTATTGTTCCATGAACTTTACAGAATCTGCGTTCAGATTGGCAGCTGGAAGGTTCTCAGCAAAACTGGTGCGGAGAAGTGCCACAGGTATCTTGGCTATTGACGAGAGAAAGGAGGCCTATCTGAACGATTTCAGTAGTGGAGTCTTTGCTTGGCTTCAGTAGTGGAATTTACGTATAATCAGTGAGTACATAGACAAATTTAGGAGTACGTTCAAGTATCCAAATTTAAGAGTCTGGTCAAGTTCTCAGTATCAGTACCAAGTATTTGCCACATGCTTTAACATTGCCATTGAAGTTCCTTCAGTGTCCATCGCCTTGGATGTTTTTGCGCTGTTCATGACATTACCATCTCCTTTATTTAGCTTTCGTATTGAAAACATAGCAATTTCATTTAATTGGTTATCCATTTAAGTTGAGTAAAAGTCTGTCGTTTATGTGCTAACTTCTTGACCTCACCATTTGGATGAGCCAATTAACAACCCCATCTCCATGGTTTGATGCTCCATGAACATTGATTGTCACTGGACATTTGTATATAAAGGAAAAGGAGGAGTTTAAAGAGAATTACCGTAATTTTTCCACATGATTGTTTTCTGATTTTGGGTATTAGTTTGAAGGTAATTTTGTGGGCGTAAAAGAAAATAGAAAAGGAAACCGCTACAACGTTTCCAAAAACTTTATTTTTCCACTAAAGATTCTAGTATTGAATTTTGGATACTGCCGAAACATTAATATGTTTGTTCTATGTGAACATATTATATGTTTGGAAGCATTTTGAGCCCAAAAATATTATATGCTTGGAAGAATTTTCCCCAAAGAAGATTGTGCTCATTCACTCACATAATTTTGTGGGCATAAAATAAATTCGGGAAAATAGAAAAGGATACCGCTACAACGTTTCCAAAATTTTATTTTTCAACTAAAGATTTTAGTATTGATTTTGGACCATCGCAGCAACAACTTGCACTGAGCCTACACGGACGAAAAAGACTGTTTCTCCTATGTTTGGGTGTAAAAATTATATGTTTGGAACTCAAATTTTTTTAACACAATATTTTTAAGTGCAAACATATAATGTTCATAAACTAGCATAACATGTTTGGGGCATATATGTTAATATGTTAGAACATATTTTGTTTGGGACTTAAAAATTTTGTAAATATAATATGCTTGGATGCAAACATATATTAATTTAGAAATAGCCTATAAACATATATGTGTTTAGAAGGAGAGACCTAGAGAGTATCCTGCAAGTGAAATAATGGAAGTAACGAATTGACGACTTAAAAATATATCCACACAAAGACAATTTCATTATAATTTTTTTCTACCAGTGTATGCCTGAGGTGAAACATAATATGTTTTAACAATACAAACAATATTTTGTTTGGACCAATCCTGAAAATATATATGCTTGAAGCAAAATGTGTTTGGGGCATATGTTACAGGAGCGATTTTTTTTTTTGAGGGTGTACATTTAAGACGCAACTCACTTTTAAATTTTAAATTTTGCGTACTTTATGTTAGGAAGGGGGAATATTAACTTTGTCAACGAACTAACGCACAGAAATATTGGTCTCTGACCCGATTATAAATATACTCGATAATCCGAAGCGATTTCAATTTATAAGCGGTTATTTCTTTTTGATTAGGTTTACCTACAAGATTACCGGGTAATCAGAGTATTTGCTGAGTCCGATTCAAATTTGAACAAGTGAGTAAAGTAGAAAGTCAGGCGGGGCCCACTCTATTATACCCCAAACCACCCCTACTGAATTAGTAAACATTGCTTGTGGGGCATGAGTGGTATAGGATTGGGAGATAACCCGCATTTCCACACCCCCCAAAAAAAATCGCTTCTCTAACATATGTTCCAAACATATTTTGCAGGAAGCATATATATTATTGGATACTGCCAAAACATTAATATGTTTGTTTTATGTGAACATATTATATGTTTGGAAGTATTTTGAGCCCAAAAATATTATATGCTTGGAAAAATTTTCCCCAAAGAAGATTGTGCTCATTCCCTCACATAATTTTCACTTCCACGAAATTTTTTAGTTCTTGGCACCTTTTTCTGTAATACAAATAATATTGAAGAAATTATTAAATTTTAAAATTTTTTAAAAATTTTTCCTTTCGCCTGGACGGATAATCGAACCGAGGACCATACAGTTTGTAAGCCAACGCACTATTCACTGGGCTACGTAGCTGTTGTGGTCATCAATAGACAAGTATAGTTATAAGTTATATTTATATAGCATAGTTTGCAGCGCCCACGAGCCCATGCAAACATAACATTATTTAACAGAAACATACATTTGTTGGCTACGTGGAGCAATGGTTAGCATGTTCGCCTTGCATGCAAAGGGTCGTGGGTTCAATCCCTGCTCCGACCGAACACCATTTTTTTTTAATTTACACATTTATATTTATACTATACAGTAATCCCTCGATTTATGTCGTGATTGGTTCCGGAATTTGACGACGTTAATCGAAACGACGTAAACCGAATTAAAAATTGCTCATACTTACACCTAATCCATTTATGTATGTATGTACACGCACATAATAAAAAACTTCAAAAATAAAGGTAATTCAGTAAGAAAAAAATGTTTCGATGTCATCATCGTTGATACTTATGTTACTTATGGAAGGCGTTTCTGATACAGTGGGCAAAAAAATTGACGACCTAAATCGAACGGCGACGTAAATCGAAGTTTTATGGAACAAAAAATTTGACGACGTAAATCGAAAGAACGTAAACCGAGACGACGTAAATCGAGGGATTACTGTATTAAATTTTTATAATGAAACTTCGAAATGTGGGTTATTAAAGATTTACAGTCAGAAAACAGTGCTTGATATAAACGAAATGGACTGAGCTTTTGGATAAAATATTATTTTTTTATTTCAAAAATAACACTTTTGTAATAAAAAACTGTTTTTGGTATAAAAGTTTGAAATTTTGGAAGGAATTCAAAAACTCTAACAAAAGAAGAACGTGGAGTCGAGTATAAACGTACATAAATAATTTTATAATATACACATAAATTTATTTTGGCGTGAACAGTTTTTTACTGCCATTTAACACAATTTTAAATGCATTTATAACTTATCGTGTTTTGTACTTAATTTCATTTTTACCTTTAAGGCCGGTATTAAGTTGGCAATATCGCTCTAAAATGACCCTGTTTTGCCTTTTACTTTTCTTTAAATAGTAATTCATTTTTAAGAAAATAAACTTTTTAAATTGTTTTAGCTGCAAAACTCGAACCTACTGCACGCTTTTATATTTGAAGGTGTCCGTCAAGTCCTCTTGGACTACTTATGAATAAAGGGGAGCCTTTTTTCATTTTACTGTCCCAACTCCACCGTTTCTTTTTTAATTGCCTTTCCCTGAATATTTTGACTTACTCCTCGTACATTCCGATTTCTTTTAACAAACCAAGAAAAAAATGTGCCCTAATGCCAAAATGATAAACAAAACACATGTCCACACGTACATAAAATGCTGCTCTCAAGGCGAAAACACATGCTGTTTTTTTTTTTTTTTTTTTTCAAATGTTTATTCTCTTGGTTCCGAATGTCTATTCTCTACTCCGAATACTCATTCTTATATTCAAATTAAATAATATTTAAACCTAAGCTTATCAAATTTTTGACCTTATCAATATACAAGCGGTTTCACAGAAATTGCTCTCTTTTGATTCTCTCGCTGTGTTATGTTGATATCAAGGCTGCCAATTTTGCCGATTTATTGACTTTTTTGACGTTTTTTGCCTCAAACAATTGCAAATGTCGATTTTCCGATTTTGCCAAAAAATGACGATATTAGCTCCGTTCAACACGTTTAGAACCAGCAAAAGAGAAATACATTGGACAGTGGTCAGAGAATTTTTTCTAGGGACTTTTTACATTTCGGAGCTATATTTAATTTTACACCTATAGTATTGGTATCACGGTTGCCACTCGTGCCAAACATAAATCCACCAAAATTTTAAGAAAATTATACCAAAAATCTACCAAATTTAAAGAAATTTTATTTTGAAGTTATTGATCAAATTTTGTGCGTGGTATAAAAAGAATGTTGTTTTATTCGAAAGAAATGTTTAATATTGAATTTATAGAAAATTTTGCCAAAATTTTATATCTATTGACAATTTTGTCAAAATTTTAGTTCTATACAAAATTTTGTCAAAATTTTATTTCTATAAAAAATTTTGTCAACATTTTATTTCTATAGAAAATTTCGTCAAAATTTATTTTGTGAAAATATTATTTGTCAAGAAAATTTTATTTCTATAGAAAATTTTGTGAAAATATTATTTGTCAAGAAAATTTTATTTTGATAGCAAATTTTATCAAAATTTTATTTCGATAGTAAATTTTGTCAAAATTTTATATCTACAGAATTTTATTTCTATAAAAAATTTTGCCAACATTTTATTTCTATAGAAGATTTCATCAAAATTTTATTTCTATAGAAAATTTTGTGAAAATATTATTTGTCTAGAAAATTTTGTCAAAATTTTATTTCTATAGAAAATTTTTTCAAAATTTTACTTCTATAGAAAATTTTGTCAAAATTTCATTTCCTTAGAAAACTTTCTCAAAATTCTTGCAAAAAGTTATTTCTATAGAAAATTTTAGGCAAGTTTATTTCTAAAGTGAATTCTTGCAAAATTTTATTTCTAAAGAAAATTTTGTGAAAATTTTATTTCTATAGAAAATTTTGTGAAAATTTTATTTCTATAGAAAACTTTCTCTAAACTTTATATCTATAGAATTTTTATTTCTACAGAACATTCTAGCAAAATTTTATTTATAAGAAAATTTTGGCAAAATTTGATTTCTATAGAAAATTTTGTTAAGATATTATTTCCAAAAAAAAAGTTACTTATTGATATTATGGAATACTACATTGTTCCAACTTTGAATAAGAACGGGTTTTAAATAAGGATATTACGGTTCATTTTGGGACAATCGGACGACACATATATATCTATGATTTGGTGCGGGTATAGTTTGTACTACAGAGTGATATAAAAACCTTACAGAATTAGTAAAAAAATATTTTTTATATTATTTTTTGAACTGCATTGCATAAAAATGCTTTTTTTTATAAAACTGAAATTATTATGCGTTTGTTGTTCAAATGCATAGTTGTGTATATTAATGTTCTGTTCTTAATATGAAATAAATAATTTTGTAAAAACAAATATATGTAAATAAGCAAAAATAGGTTTTGTTTTAATATTATTGGTATTGCCGATTTTTTCCAATAAATAAATTTTTTCCAAATACAAGTGCCGATTATGACGATATTTTTCTAAAAAAGCGACGATTTTTCTTGAAATTTTATTGACAGCCCTGGTTGATATCTTTCGTCAACCCTCCCGGTTTCCATCTCTATTTCCTTCTCTATACTCTCTCTCTCTCTCTCTGTCGCTCTCTGAATAAAATAAGAATGAACATTTCTCAAGCTTGTTTAGATCGTTTTAAGCGAAATAAAATGGATTTTAAGCGTCGTTTCATAACTGTTGATGAAACATGGATCCACCACTATACTCCAGAGACAAAAGAACAATCCAAACAATGGACTGAAGCTGGAGGAAGTGCCCCCGAAGACGGCAAAAACAATTCAATCGGCTGGTAAGGTTATGGCAACGGTTTTTTGGGACTTCAAAGGTATTTTATTGATTGACTATCTGCAAAAGGGTAAAAAAATAAATTCAGAGTACTATTGCAATCTTTTGGACAATTAAATGTACAAATTCGAGAAAAACGTTCTGGCTTACAACACAAAAAAATAATGTTTCATCAAGACAACGCACCAGCGCACAAGAGTGTTTTAACAATGGCTAAAATCAACGAATTAAAGTACGAGTTGCTTGACCACCCACCTTATTCTCCTGATTTAGCTCCCAGTGACTTTTACTTGTTCCCAAATCTAAAAAAAATCCTTGCTGACGAGCGTTTTACCTCAAATGAAGATGCAATTACATTTGTAAACCACTATTTTGAAGGCCTTGAGGAAAACTATTTTAATCAAGGGATAGAATTGCTAGAAAAGTGTTGGACTAAGTGTATTGGAGTTTCAGGAGATTATATTGAAAAATAAAAATATTTTTGAAAATCTAACTATTCTCTTTCATTGATAGGCTAAGAAGTTTCCGAACCGCCCTCGTAGTTTATTCTGAACCTACAGAGTATGTACACGCAAAAAAATAATTCTTTCCTCCCAAACGAAATTTTAGACAAACAAAGTTCGTTTCTCATTTGCTTTTCGTTGAAAGGAAGTGTATTTGGAAGAAAAGTATATACTTTTTGTGATAAACGTTTATTCTTTTCCAGGATGTAAAAACAATTTCATAAAGACTAACTAAAAAAAATTTTCTGGCTAATTGCATTTTCCCTCACATCTTTCTCACTTCCACGAAGTTTTTAGTTTTTTTGCACCTTTTTCTGTAATATAAACAATGTAGAAGAAATTATACGATTTTATAAATGTTAAAATTTTTTTTTTTACCTTTCGACTGGACGGAGAATCGAACCGCGGACCATGCACTTTGTAAGCCAACACACTAACCACTGAGCTATGTACCTGTTATGGTCATCAATAGATAAATATCCATATAAGTTATATTTGTATAGCATAGCTTGTGGCGCCCACGAACCGAATAAACAAAGTTTATTTAACAGAAACAAACATTTAGTTTGGCACCGTGGAGCAGTGGTTGCTACGTCCGACTTGCATGCCAAGGGTCGTGGGTTCGATCCCTGCTTCGACCAAAGTTTTTTTTAACATATATTCCAGATATATTCGGAAGATTCCGAAAAAATGTTCAACATTACATTGTAGTATATTAAATTTTGAACTGTAAAATGTGTCCTATTAAAGACTTAAAGTCAGAAAAGAACAGTGTTTGATATAAACGAAATGGACTGTGTTGTTGGTTCAAAAATAACTTTTTTTTATTGAAAAAATAAAAATTTCGTAACAAACGAATTCTTTTGGTGATAAAAGTTTAAAATTTTGGAAGCAATTCAAAAAACTCTAACAAAAGAAAAACTCTAACAAAAGAAAATTTCGGTGACAAGAAGCGCAAGAATTCAAATATGGATCAATATAAATCAAAGCCGACAAAGGTGTTTATGAATCTTAAATACCACCATGTTTCCAATTTCTGACAAATCGGATAAAAATTGAGGAAAATCAGTAGATCGGTCTATATGGTGACTATACCAAAACATTGAATGATACACACCTTTTTCCACACCTCTATTTGTGGAGTAAGATTCATCAAATCCTGCGTCTAACATAGACTTCATCTATATACTACAAATGATGGATTCACTTTTGACTATCTTGATCTTATTAAGGTTAGATAAGCCAAGTATTTCATATTTAAGTCTTTGCTACATCTTGCTACGATTCTATGTTAGTAATAAATGCATAAAATCTTTATAAGACTGAAAGGGAAACTAAACAAAATCCTTCAATAAATTATCTTTATTCATTAAATCGCTGTTTTCATACAAATAATCTTTTTGTCAGCCTTCAATTTAGTTTACAGGAAAAGAGGAGTGTGAGCGGCTGCAGCATAGGTCAATGGTGCAGAATATGTCAATGGGGCGCTGTATGCCAAGGGACCAGCAGCGTATTTTGCAACAACAGGAGCAATGGGTGCGGTATAGGCAGCTGCCACAGGAGCAGCAATAGTCTTGGCTACAACGTAAAGTCAGAAAAGAACAGTGTTTGATATAAACGAAATGCACTGTGTTGTTGTTTCAAAAAAAACTTTTGTTATTGAAAAAATATAAATTTTGTGACAAACGAATTTTATTGGTGATAAAAGTTTAAAATTTTCGAAGCAATTCAAAAAACTCTAACAAAAGAAAAACGTTTTCGGTACACGTTTTCCAAACGTTTTTTTTCTTTGCGTGTATGCCACTAATATTGCTTCTATTATAAGAGGAAATCGCTCAATTATTTTGAGTAATAAATCCAAATTTGTGCAAATCGGCCAATACGTTTATGTACAAGCTACATGTATGGCCAAATACATCAACATTTTAAATTTAAGTAATGTTGGTTAATAAACAAGAGTATTATGGCAAATTTTGGGAAAATCGAGCGATGCATATATATGAGAACTATATATAAATCTGAACTAATTTGGATAATATTTGGCAAGTTTGATTGATACCACAGAAGGTTACCTTGTGCTAAATTTGAGTAAGATCTGATAGTAAATGAGGCCTCCATGGTCACAAATATGATTATTGGAGGCAAATTTTTCAAAATTGTGTAATACATATATGTGGGAGCTATATCTAAATCTGAACCGATTTTGATAATATTTGGCAGGTTTGATTGTTGCAATAGAAGGCTATCTTGTGCTAAATTTTAGTAAGATGGGGTAATAAATAAGGCTATTTTGGTAAAAATAGAGTTATTAGGGCAAATTTTTGAAAATCGGGCGATACATATTTATGGGAGCTAAATCTGAACCGATTTAGATGATATTTGGCAGGTTTGGTTGATACTACGGAAGGTTACCTTTTGCTAAATTTGAGTAAGATCGGGTAATAAATAATGGTTTTATGGCCAGATTTATGAAAATCGGGCGATACATATATATGGGACCTATATCTAAATCTGAACCGATTTAGATGATATTTGGCAGGTTTGGTTGATACCACAGAAGGTTTCCTGTTGCTAAATTTGAGTAAGACCCTGTACCAAATTTCATCAAAATCGGTTAATAATTGCGACCTGAATCCTGCGAACAACAAATACATGAACAGACGGACGGACACCAAGCGCTAGATCGACTCATGATGTGATTCTGTGTCGATCGGTATATATTTTATGGGGTCTAAAATCAATATTTCGGGTAGGCACATATTTTGGCAGATCAAAGTTATTATTTACATTTTTATACCCTGGTTTAGGGTACAAAAATGATATGTGGTGTATATGTTATGTCTTCTACCAACCTTGCAAAAATTGTTACATATCGGTCCATACTTATACAGGGTTGCTGATATGTAATTCAATAGATTAAAATACTATATATTTTTTATTACTGAATAGTAAAAAAATATCGGAAAAAACATGAAATTTTAGAACCAGTTAGCACATGTTCGAATTGGCTACCTTTTGTTCGACCTTCAAATGGCCGACAAAGCCATAACATGCTTCACGAAAGTGCACCCAGAGAAGAAATATGATCACCTCAAACATATTTCAAGAGCAAAATGTTATTTTTTTACTTTGTATTCAAAATCCAAAAAATATAATATTCTAAAAAATATTCTTTCATGTGAAGAAACTCTTTTTAAGTTGAATCACTTAACTGTAAGGAGGAGATCTTGACAACACTAAATGGCTTCCAAAATGGCATAAAATTCACGGTAGAAGTAGAGAAAAGCGGCAGCATTCCATAGTTAGTCACGCTGGTTATACAATATACAAGTCACCGGTATATGTCAACAAATTATCCGAACGAATTACAAACTCCGCAATCTTTGAAAAAGGATAATGCACTTTAGCACACAAGTCAAACAATACTGTTAAAAAATTATTTTCCAACATGAAAAGCAAGATCCCCACTATGGAAAAACACAATACGATTTACGAAATACCGTGCGGAGGAAATAATAAGGAAAATGTGAAAAAGTCTATTTCAGGACATAAATCGAACCAACTCGAACACCACAAAAACTGCGCTAGCGGACCACTGTACGAGAAACAATCATAACCCAAACTTTGACGACGTAAGAATATTAGAAAGAGAGAACAATTACAACAAAAGGTTTACATTAGAAACCCTACATATAAACAATGTACCTGCAAGCAAACAAATGAACTACAAAGTTGATACAGAAAACGTCGCTCACTGTTACAGGCATTTGCTTCGGAAAAGGAAACAACAAATACACAGTAGTGATCATCGTGCAATAGTAAAAACAACTCAGTGCAATACAGACAGCTGACGTTTGTAGTGAATCTACAGTAGCTTTAAGTATTTTTGTGTTGTAGATACTATACATGTAAGTCATTGATTGTGTTGCTGTTTTTAATTTTCTGTTCACCTGGTACTTGTAAAATGTGATTAAGATATGTCTGTCCGATTTTTGTATAATTATATTATTTTATAATACTATTTTAAATTATTAACTAAAAGTAATTAATATTTAGACTTATTTAAATTAAAAAATGTTTAATACTGTGATATTTATGAAATTTCTATAAATCTATTGTAGACCCCTGAGGAAGCGCGAAATATTGGGAAAAATAAATAAAATATTAAAAAAAAGGCCTCGAGCTTGAAAAACATGAATTTATTATTCTAACAAAAGGTCGACCAAAATCATATAAAAAACCAATAAACGATTTCATTGAAAAGTTTTTCGATTTTTACACAAGGAATAGGTTAGGTGGCAGCCCGATGTACTAGGCTCACTTAGACTATTCAGTCCATTGTGATACCAGATTGGTGAACTTCTCTCTTATCACTGAGTGTTGTCCGATTCCATGTTAAGCTCAATGGCAAGCAGTGTTGCCAACTCCCCAAGGCCAAAAAGCACCAAAAATATATTATAAATTCTAACAAACCACCTTCCACCACAAAATCGAAAATTAAACGCTCTACTAAAAAAAAAAAAAAAAAAAAAAAAAAAAAAAAAAAAAAAACTTTGTGAATTGAATTTTAAGAAGTTAACGTGGGTATTAAGATCAAGTTTAGCTGCTAAAATTACCATTTTTCATAATTGCTGTTCTTAAGTAATTCATTTTAAGGAATACAAACTTTGTGAAAATTTGCTTTTGGCTATTCCCCATCAAGTTCTAATAAAATTTCCAGCAAATATGCATAATTTTATGCCTTGTTTACTGATATAGTTTTCACATTAGCGGCAAAAATCGAACTTAGTACTCACCATTATGAACCGCTATTCAAGTATACACTTTGATCAGTTTTAATGCTTTCGTCCAATTCATTTTGATCAGTGATGTTTTTCAACTTTCAAAATATTAATATACGGAAGGAGTCTATTGCTTATTTCAGTTGTGCGTGCTTTTCTGAATCTAATACAAACGTTTTTAATGACATATTTACCAAATTCAAAAATCGCTCGACTTTCCTACAGAATACCCTAAATAACAATATTAATTAAAAAATAATCAATACCAACTTCATAACAATCAAATTCTATATTTGGCAATAAATTTGAGTTTTTTCGGCTCTTGAAAGTCTAATCAAAATTTTTGTATCAATTAAACTTAATACTGTTCAAAATAAAACAAGTATATACGGCCGAAAGTTCGGCCTGGCCGAAGCTTATGTACCCTCCACCATGAATTGCGTAGAAACTAAAATTTGGTAGATTATTTTTGGCTCACGCGGCAACCATGATTATGAACCGATAAGGACCAATTTTTGTGGGATTGGGGATCGCCTATATATAACTCTAGACCGATATGGACCAATTTTGGCATGATTATTAGCGGCCTTATACTAATACCACGTTGCAAATTTCAACCGAATCGGATGAATTTTGCTCTTCTAAGGGACTCCGGAGGTCAAATCTAGGGATCGGTTTATATGGGGGCTATATATAATTATGGACCGATGTCGACCAATTTTTGCATGGGTGTTTGAGGTCATATATTAACACCACGTACCCAATTTCAACCGGATCGGATGAATTTTGCTCCTCTAAGAGCCTCCGGAGGTCAAATCTGGGGATCGGCTTATATGGGGGCTATATATAATTATGGACCGATATGGACCAATATTGGCATGGTTGTTAGAGGCAATATATATAAATTTCAGCCGGATCGGATGAAATTTGATTCTCTTAGAGGCTCCGCAAGCCAAATCTGGGGATCGGTTTATATGGGAGCTATATATGATTATGGACCGATGTGGACCAATTTTTGCATGATTGTTAGAGACCATATACTAATACCATGTACCAAATTTCAGCCGGATCGGATGAAATTTGCTTCTCTTAGAGCAATCGCAAGCCAAATTTGGGGGTCCGTTTATATGGGGCCTATACGTAAAAGTAGACCGATATAGACCAATTTTTGCATGGTTGTTAGAGACCATATACTTACATCATATACCAAATTTCAGCCGGATCGGATGAAATTTGCCTCTCTTAGAGCAATCGCAAGCCAAATTTGGGGGTCCGTTTATATGGGGGCTATACGTAAAAGTGGACCGATATGGCCCATTTGCAATACCATCCGACCTACATCAATAACAACTACTTGTGCCAAGTTTCATGTCGATAGCTTGTTTCGTTCGGAAGTTAGCGTGATTTCAACAGACGGACGGACGGACGGACATGCTCAGATCGACTCAGAATTTCACCACGACCCAGAATATATATACTTTATGGGGTCTTAGAGCAATATTTCGATGTGTTACAAACGGAATGACAAAGTTAATATACCCCCATCCTATGGTGGAGGGTATAAAAAGCACCAAAAGCACTAAATGAAAATGCCAGAAAGCACCAAGTTGGTGCTTTTTTTTGAAAAGGCACCAAAAAGGCAATTTGGTGCTTTTTAGAAATCAAAAAGCACTAAGTTTGGTGCTAAAAGCACCAAATTGGCAACACTGATGGCAAGGGACCTCCTTTTTATAGCCGAGTCCGAACGGCGTTCCACATTCCAGTGAAACCACTTAGAGAAGCTTTGAAACCCTCAGAAATGTCACCAGCATTACTGAGGTGGGATAATCCACCGCTGAAAAACTTTTTGGTGTTCGGTCGAAGCAGGAATCGAACCCAAGACCTTGTGTCTGCAAGGCGTTCATGCTAACCATTGCACCACGGTGGCTCCAAAGAACAAGGAATAAATAACTTTATATCAAAGAAATGCGTCTTCTAAGCTAAGCCAAATTCGCATTTGTATTTTAAGGACATGAAGTATTTGGCCTCAAGACAATATTTTTTTTTTTTTAAATGCGGATTTCAGGGTGTCCAAGTTTGAGAGGTTTCTATGTATGAGGACAAAACGACTTTATCGACTATTTGAAAAGGAAGGAAAATGTATATCAGTGAAATACTTGTTCCCCGCTACAGCTTCTACGTACTTTAACGATAAGAAATCTATAGCCTCACGACTAGAATTTCTTCAGTGAATATAACTGAAAACTCTCCAAATTGTCATTTTTCTTATAGATTTTAAGTGATTTACTACTTTTCTTGAAATTCTTGTGTTTTGACTTTACATTGCTCCTCCTGGAGCTATTAGTATCAAATTCTACTGGATTTAAATTTTTGTGTAGTTTCAATGCCCATAATGTTTTATTTTTGTACATAAAATACGAATTAGAAATAATAGCTGGTATATGCATTTCTCAGTATGTTTGCCATGGGAATCATAACTCTAAATATGAACCACAAAATATGAAATGTGGTCTTCTTTCTCATTGCCATAATATTTTAATTTGATTAGGCAGCATTTAAATCTTGAATCCGCAACATATGCCAAAGACTTCTAGAGAAAAGTTCTTATGGCTACATAAATTTCAATAAACGTTTATGGGTTAAATGTACCACAGTAATTATTGCTAATTGATTCTTCTTGTTTCTATTTCAAATTTGTGGTAGATATTTGATGGGTGATGGAATATTTCAAATTGACCGAAAGCACTTATTTGTGAGGATTCATGAATAATAATCCAAGAAAAATATTTTGCTTATTATATTCTCTACAAACATACGATGGGCAAATTCTGAAAATTTAGATTTAGATTTTGATGGATTTTTTGTTTTCATATTTTGAGGTAAATTACGAATTGGGTTCCGTTTGCTATCGGTCGAATATTTTAGTTGATGTAGATATCTTTTTAGGAATTTTGAATTTGAGTTTTGATTTATTTTTGAATGTGATTACGAACTAGGTTAGTTTTCGGTAAAGCACACATATCTATAGAGATGTGAGCACAATAAAGTTTTCATGTCAAAATTTTGAATTTTTGAAGATTTTCTTAGAGGTGATCCCTAATTAATTTTGTTTTCGCTTTAGGGCACATATTTAGGGAGATATGAGGAAAATACGTTTTTCGTACAACAGGCTTAATTTTTTAAGGTGTTCATGGAATTGTGATTTTCATAATTTTTTGAGGATTTCCAAGGAATTTTGAATTCTTTCCTGGTGATCACGAATAAACTTGTTTTCACTCCGTGAAGCATATTTAAGGTGAAACACATAAACAAAGGTCTTCAATCACGAAACTAATTGATCCAATTTCTAATTGAAATGTCATCAATAACAGAAATGATAGTATCAATTAAAAAATTAATTTAAAGACAATTAAAAAAATAATTGAACCAATTAAAAAATATTAATTGATACTATATATTTTTATACCCTCCATCATAGGATGGGGGTATATTAACTTTGTCATTCCGTTTGTAACACATCGAAATAGTGCTCTAAGACCCCATAAAGTATATATATTCTGGGTCGTGGTGAAATTCTGAGTCGATCTAAGCATGTCCGTCCGTCCGTCCGTCCGTCTGTTGAAATCACGCTAACTTCCGAACGAAACAAGCTATCGACTTGAAACTTGGCACAAGTAGTTGTTATCGATGTAGGTCAGATGGTATTGAAAATGGGCCATATCGGTCCACTTTTACGTATAGCCCCCATATAAAGGGACCCTCAGATTTGGCTTGTGGAGCCTCTAAGAGAAGCATATTTCATCCGATCCGGATGAAATTTGGTACATGATGTTGGTATATGGTCTCTAACAATCATGCAAAAATTGGTCCACATCGGTCCATAATTATATATAGCCCCCATATAAACCGATCCTCAGATTTGGCTTGTGGAGCCTCTAAGAGAAGCATATTTCATCCGATCCGGCTGAAATTTGGTACATGATGTTGGTATATGGTCTCTAACAATCATGCAAAAATTGGTCCACATCGGTCCATAATTATATATAGCCCCCATATAAACCGATCCCCAGATTTGGCTTGCGAAGTCTCCAAGAGAAGCTAATTTCATCCAATCCGGTTGTAATTTGGAACATGGTGTTAGTATATGATCTTTAACAACCGTGCCAGAATTGGTCCGTATCGGTCCATAATTATATATAGCCCCCATATAAAACGTTCTCCAGATTTGACCATCCGATCCGGTTCAAATTAGGAACATGGTGTTAGTATATGGTCGCTAACAACCATACCAAAATTGGTCCAATCACACAAAAATTGGTCCATATCGGTTCATAATCATGGTTGGCACTGGAGCCAAAAATAAGCTACCAAAATTTTATTTCTATAGAAAATTTTGTCAAAATTTTATTTCTAGAGAAAATTTTGTTAAAATTTTATTTCTGTAGAAATTTTTGTAAAAATTTTCTTTCTATAGAAAATTTTGTCAAAATTTTATTTCTATAGAAAATGTTGTGAAAATTTTATTTCTATAGAAAATTTTGTTAAAATTTTATTTCTGTAGAAAATTTTGTCAAAATTTTGTGTCTACTTTGTCAAACTGAATTATATACGTATTGGATCGATCTTTTTTGATTTAATATATACAACGTATGGACTTACATACAATTTAGAAGATGTTGTTAGGAGGTTTTAAGATACCTTGCCATCGGCAAGCGTTACCGCAACTTAAGTAATTCGATTCTGGATGACAGTGTTTAGAAGAAGTTTCTACGCAATCCATGATGGAGGGTACATAAGCTTCGGCCTGGCCGAACTTACGGCCGTATATACTTGTTGTGATTGATTTTTGTTTCAATTAAAATTTTGTTGCATCAATTAAATTTTTAATTGTATATTTTTTAAAACACAATTAAGACTTTAATTGAAAACATTTTCGTGAAATTTTTTCTGTGTATAAATGAAATACAAAGCACAAAATTGCTCCACTATTTATTTCTCTTTGCAAAATTTTAACAAGGTGGGATCCAATTTATGGAACCTTGACGGTCTGTTTCTGGCCGGATCCTTTTAAGCAAATCAAAGTGAAACTCAAAATACTCTACCAAAATTTGAAGACAATTCTACCAAAAATCTACTAAATTAAAAAAATACTATTTTGAAGTTGTTGATCAAATTTTTGTGGTTATTAAAAATATGTTGTTTTATGCAAAATAAATGTATATATAGAAGATTTTGTTAAAATTTTATTTCTATAGAAAATGTTGTCAAAATTTTATTTCTGAAGAATATTTTGATAAAATTTTATATCTATAGAAAATGTTGTCAACATTTTATTTCTATATAATTTTTTTTTCAAAATTTTCTTTCTATAGTATATTTTTGCAAAATATTATTTCTATAGAAAATTTCGTTAAAACTTTGTTTCTGTAGAACATTGAGCAAAATCTACCATAACATCAAAAATTCTACCAATCTTTCAACTAGTAAAAAATCTACCAATTTTGGTAGAGTTCTACCAACTGTGGCAACCGCGCCCATAAGCCTTAATTTTACTTTGATTTACTTCAAGTTTTGCACAAGGTGTACAGTTATTAATATAGTCAAGAGTGCTAAACTTGATGGACATCAATTCAGATTTAGATGTAGCTCCCATATAAATTTTGTTAGACTCATACGGCTACCGTAGACCAAATTTTCACTCCTATTTACTTGAAATTGTGCACAGGTAGTAGAATTGACATTCAAGCCACGCATACCTAATCGGTTCAGATTTAGATATAGCTCCTATATATATCTTACGCCCGATATGCACTCATATGACCCCAGAAACCAGGATTTTATGCTGATTTGATTCAAATTTTGAACAAGTTTGTCAAATTCGGTTTAAATCGGTTCAGATTTAGGCACATCCCCATATAAAGTTAAATTTGCAGAAATGCACTATTTCACCTGAGTTGGTGTATATTTATTTTTGTGAATTTTACTAAGCAATGGTCTATACATAATAAAGGTATGTAACCTAATTGGAAAATTGAAAGTTTTTAAAGCAAGTAACAATTTTTTAAATACAATATTAACAAGTAAGGAAAGTCGAAAGTAGGGCTGGACCGACTATATTATACCCTGTACCACTTTACTACACGCAAAAAAATAATTTTTTCCGCCCAAACGAAATTTTAGACAAACAAAGTTCGTTTCTTATTTGCTTTTCGCTGTAAGGAAGTGTATCTGGAAGAAAGTATATACTTTTTGTGATAAACATTTATTCTTTTCCAGGATGTAACAACAATTTCATACAGACTAACTAAAAAAATTTTTTTTCTTGCTAATTGCATTTTCCCTCACATCTTTCTCACATCCACGAGTTTTTAGTTCTTAACACCTTTTCCTGTAATACCAACAATGTAGAAGAAATTATACGAATTTATAGTTTTTAAAATTTTGTTTACCTTTCGCCTGGACGGAGAATAGAACCGCGGACCATGCACTTTGTAAGCCAACACACTACCCACTGAGCTATGTACCTGTTATGGTCATCAGTAGATAATTATCCATATAAGTTATATTTATATAGCATAGCTTGCGGCGCCCACGAACCGAATAAACAAAGTTTATTTAACAGAAACAAACATTTAGTTTGGCACCGTGGAGCAGTGGTTGCTACGTCTGACTCTCATGCCAAGGGTCGTGGGTTCGATCCCTGCTTCGACCAAAGTTTTTTTTTTTTTACATACATTCCACATATGTTCGGAAGATTCCGAAAAAATGTTCAACATTACATTGTACTATATTAAATTTTGAACTGTAAAATGTGTTTTATTAAAGACCAAAAGTCAGAAAAGAACAGTGTTTGATATAAACGAAATGGACTCTGTTGTTGTTTCAAAAATAACTTTTTTTATTGAAAAAATAAAAACTTTGTAACAAACGAATTTTTTTGGTGATAAAAGTTTAAAATTTTCGAATCAATTCAAAAAATTCTAACAAAAGAAAAACGTTTTCGGTACACGTTTTCCAAACGTTTTTTTTCTTTGCGTGTATATCTATATATATAAAATTCAATCTATATTTGTTTATTTGTTTGTTTGCATGTTCCGAGTTGGCTCCGAAGCGGCTGAACCGATTTACTTGAAACTTTCAGAGATCGTAGGGGCGTTCATGTGGTAAAAATAGGGCACCTCATTTTTTGACACCTGGTCGCGGAGGGGGACCTCACCTTTGTCGGCCTTTTTGAAAATTGGACCAAAGTTGGCCGATTATATTATACCCTGCACCACTTTACTATATCTATATATATATATAAAATTCAATCTATGTTTGTTTATTTGTTTGTTTGCATGATCCGAGTTGGCTCCGAAGCGGCTGAACCGATTTACTTGAAACCGAAACTATATTTCAATATTTGCTGTCGGAGGGGGACCTCCCCTTTGTTCGACTTTTTTTTAAAGTACAGTGAAAAAACTAAAATTCTCTAAATTATCTGAGATTTACAGAGAACATGCGGTGAGGGGAGGGGGACCTTCCCCTTGCCCTACTTTTTGAAACTTGGAACAAAATTATGCGATCTGCTTGAAATTTTCATTGAATGTTGGGGTTGGCACCTAGACAAAAATCCGCTACATTATTTTTCGATATTTGGTCGGGGAGGGGGGCCACCCCTTTGCACGACTTTTTGTTAAAGTGAAAACAAAACTCAATTCTCCCGACTGAAATTTTACGGAAAAAAATGGGTGAAGTTATGAAATTTATATCAGGTTCCTGATTTTTAAATAAAAATAAAAGGGCATAGGGAGACATCCGCTTCTCTTAAGTACATACAGAGAAACAATTAAACTTTACCGCCCTTTTAGGCTTATAATTTGCTTGACATTTTCTGGGACGTTTACAAAAGATACGCTACATCACTTTTCGATATTTGGTCGGGTAGGAGGTCCTCCTCTAAAACTGCAAAAAAAAATTCTTAAGTTTTCTTGAAATTTACAAAGGCAGTGGGGGAAGGTTATGAACGAAGAGGCAACCTTCCTTGCCCCAAACTTGAAGGAAAGTGTCAAGAATTTTCAGGGAACGTTAGGGGTGCTATTCACTACGGTGTTTATCGATATTGTATCGGGGAAAGTGACGTCCCTTTAAAACAATAGAGCAAAATTTTATCCGATCGACTTGAAATTTACAGGGAACGTGGGAGGAGGTGATTAAATTTATACATGATTTTTAAATTAGTATATGAATTTCGATATCTGGTTGGGAAAGGGGAAAGTTGAAATAAACTTTGTCGATTTACTTCGATACAAGTTATGGGGACCATTGAGTAGTTGTGAAATTAATTAGGGTACGTGATAGTCCGATATCAGGTCGGAGTGGAGCGAAGGTGGGGAGAGGGTTCCCATTTGTCCGTTTTTTTTTGTCTTAAATTGAAAGTAGAGGGTTGTCCGTAAATGGGAACTCGATACATACTTTTATGATTTTTGCACAGGCTTCTGCCATACTTCTTTTTAGTAAAGAACTTAAATTTACATGAAATTGGCAGCCAACGTAGAGGGTGCATCATTTTCCAACATTTTAGCAAATGTTAATGTGGTAAAATTTTTTACAACTTTTGCCTTTTCCGATTTATTGGATGGGAAACAGTAATTCTTTGTATGTTATTATAATATAGTGCTTAATTTTCAGATATGTTGAGGAGAAGGATACCTTTCCTTGACAAACCACACATAAAATTCACAAGAAATATCGATACATACAGATACATGCATACAGAACGTTATTTACACCCTCTCCCCGACATTTTTTAAAACGAACCTTTTTACATATGCATATCCGCCGTATTTGTATCTATAAACGAAAAAGCAAGTAGACCAATTTGTTTGAAAGAATTCAAATCTTTCGAATTTGTTCTCAGCATGAAGGATATGTTTGACTAATGGCGTTTTCTTTTCTTGTAAAAAATGTGCACTTTTTTTTGCATTTTGCCCGGAAAATGGACTTTTTAGGTTCTTTTCTAAAAAAAACAGGCAAAAGTGCGAAAAGGCTTCGAATTCTGTTGTGAAAATAGTGCCACGCATAGAGGCAAATTACGGGCATTTTCAGCACTGCCAACAAACGAGAGTGCTGCGATTGCCCTGTTTCCTTCTTTGAATTCTTTTCTGTCCGCTGAAATGATAGCATTTTTTTAGGTTGCTGGTAACATTTTAAAAATGCGCATTCTGTACAGACAAAATGACGGCAAAGCACTTTTTTCAGAAAACACCATAAGTTAACGAAAAATGTTCCTACAAATACGCTTCGGAAGGCTCAGCGAAGCGGGCCGGGTTACGCTAATACTATATCAAATCCGTCAAATGTGTTGGGTCCTATATATAAAGGTTTTTGTCCCAAATTTAAATCTGACTCCATCTGAACAACATTTATAATCTATAGACTTAAAATTTAAGTCGGCTAATGCCCTGGGATGGTACACTATGTTAGTAAAATATATGGGAAACATTTTAATCTGAACCAATTTTGAGGCAACTTCGCAAAAGTTTATTTATGATTTATCGGTCGATAGATATGTATTAGAAATAAAGGAAAATTTGAGTCACTTTTACAAGTTTTCGACTTTTCAGTGGCGATTTTACAAGGAAAATTTGGGTATTTTGGCCATTTTTGCCCATGTCGGAAAAACATATATATGGAAACTATATAGAAATCTAAACCAATTTCAACCAAATTTGAAATGCATACCTAGTATTTTAATTCTACTCCCTGTGCAAAATTTCACGTAAATCGGACTACAAATTTGACCTCTGTGGTCATATGACGGAAAATCGAGTGAAAGATATATACGGGAGCTATATCTTAATCTGAATCGATTTCAAATAAATGTAGCACATGTACTCCTATTGCAAAATTTCAACCAAATTGGGCTAAAACTCTGGCTTCTGGGTCCCTATCGGGCCAAACATATATATGAGAGCTATATCTCAATCTGAACCGATTTCACTCAAATTTGGCCCACCTGACTATAGTACTTATTGTTCTCCTGGTGCAAATTTTCAAGCAAATTAGGGTAAAACTCTAGCTTCTGGGGCCATATAAGTCCATATCGAGCGAAAGATATATATGGGAGATATATCTAAATCTGAACCGATTTCTTCTAAAATCATAGATAACTATTCTGACCCAAAACAGGAACTTGTACCAAATTAGAAGGCAATTGGACTTAAACTGCGACCTAGACTTTGATCACAAAAATGTGCTCACAGACAGACGGACGGACGGACAGACGGACTTGACTATACGACCAAGTGTTATGCTTGTGCAAAATTTCAAGCAAATCCGCGTAGAACTCTGGCTTCTGGGGTCAGATAAGTGCATATCAGGCGAAATATATATATGGGAGATATATCTAAATCTGAACCGATTTCTTTCAAAATCAATACACCCAAAAAAAAGTGAACCCACCATGCAAGAAAATGTAGGTTTATTTTAGAAAATTTTAACTAAAATAGTTTTCTAATTGCAATATGTTACAAATAAGTTTATAATTTTTGTCAAATTGAAGAAAATTTATTAAAAATAATTAATTTCTTTGTGGTATGTAAGAAAATTTCATATGTTGAAGGAAAAAATTGGATTTAAAAATTGTTAAAACGTCTTTAGCGCTGTACGAAGTTCAATATAGGTACAATTTTAGTAAAATTTACTCATTTGAGAGACTTATGAACTCAATTTAAGCAAACTTCTGCCATTTTAGGAAAATATGAACTAATTTATTTTCTAGTAAAATTGTGCGCTATATTTGTATACAACTTTTGTTCTTGTTTTTAGTTCATATCATTAAAGTTAGCAAGAAATTATTCAAATAAGGAGCATTTACTCATATTGTGCAAAATTTAACTAAAATTAACTAA
This sequence comes from Haematobia irritans, assembly GCF_050003625.1. Classification (NCBI taxonomy): domain Eukaryota; kingdom Metazoa; phylum Arthropoda; class Insecta; order Diptera; family Muscidae; genus Haematobia; species Haematobia irritans. The sequence continues at coordinate 121,943,968 of NC_134400.1, forward strand.
TCTTCATGAGCTAAAATAAAGTTCAGTTGGCATTAGAGCCCCTTTTTTCTGGGTGTAGATAACTATTCTGACCCAAAACAAGAACTTGTTCCAAATTTGATGGCGATTGGACTTAAACTGCGACCTAGATTTTGATCACAAAAATGTGTTCACAGACAGACGGACAGACGGACATGGCTAGATCGACTCAGGGACCAACTCTGAACATTATTGCCAAAGACACCATGTGTCTATCTCGTCTCCTTCTGGGTGTTACAAACATATACACTAACTGATAATACCCTCTTCCACAGTGTGGCGCAGGGTATAAAAATATGAATTGAAACCCTTATAACTTTTGAACTAATTATGATATTTTTATGCAGAGAAAATTGCTTGAACAAATATTGTTGAATTTGGAATATTCGTACACTGAAAAAACTATTGACCTAATATGGAAGATTATGCAACTTAAATTTTACGACTCGAAATTTACGCAATGTTAAAGACAAAATTATTTAACACAAGGAAATTTTAATTAAAAAAGTTTATAGTCGTTGCATCAAACATTTTTTTCAAGTCTTGAAATTTTACGTCCTTCTGTTAAAGTTATAGGTCTTTGAAGTAAGGCAAATTTTCCTTAAAATAAAGAAAAACATTTTTGATTTAAAGAAATCGTCTTTAACTCAACTGAAATATTGAATCTTTAAATTTAAGATAAAAACGCTTCAAATATAGGCTAAGACTTGTTTTAAGAATTTGCATCTTTGGTTTAAAGTGTTTTGAAACTGGAATTTATTTGTACGTCAATACCTTTAGTAATATATCGCAAACAGAGAATAAAAATTCGATGAATGAGATCTGTATCCAATTTTAATTTTATCGATCCTACTCGTAGATTTAAAGCCAAGGAGGTCCTAAAAAATGTCTATTTTAAAGAAGCCGCATCTTTGGCTCGGAATCAATACCAAAATCCTTATGGAAAGGTGAGTGTACAGAAAATACTAACAAATGTATTTTTTGTAATTTGCCTATTTCTCAGTTGGTTATCAGTAGGATGTTGAAATCTTTCACAATTGCTGTGTGTTCACATGAGGCTTTTTGAAAAAGTGGTCAGCTTAGCAGTCAGTGATTTGCTAAATGAGAAATTTTTAAAACAAAATGTTTGTGGCCCATATCTCGCGAACTATAAAAGATATTCGCACATGATCTCAAACAAAACAATATGGAAGGAACTCCAATGGCAGTCCATTTAAGAATATTGTCAATCCATAATGTTTCTTTCCGTCCGCTGGATTGACGGCTTCTTTCCTACTATTCCACCGATTATGGTTTGGAGTAGTTTGTATTTTGGTATTGTTCCAAAGAGTTCAAGTATCTTTTACGAAGGACACCAATCACCAATCACAAATCCATGATACTATTCGAATATGACCATTGGCCCACTATTAACTCCTTCCCATTGCATTATGTCTGCTATTTTTTAGGTCAATATAACCCGGAACTAATTTACTGCTCCAAGAACTACCATATTTTTCCCCAATCAATAGAATTAAAAACTATAATTCTCTATAACATAATTATTTATGTTGTTATTTAGTCATTTTTTTATTAAATTTAATTTTCTATCATTATCCATAACACTTCACAATGCCTGACAAGTGACTTTAAATACTGGTGTTAACTGCGTATTATATCTATTAATTGTTCTTTAGCCCATTTATGTCTGACAAATATTCCAATATTCATATTTTATGAGATTAACACACATGTGTGTGCGATTGACAGTAATTAAATATATTAAAATTTTTGAAAAATAGCATAGCACATTATAATTTGCACGTACTACCCCCACTGCATTCAACCGCATCGTTCATCAATTAGTTGATTATTCACGATTCAATGAAAAACAAAAACTCCTCCTCTACCCGCAAATAATAATAAAACATAAAAAAACAATTGTTTATCGTAAACACCAAGGCGATTTTAAATACAGGATAAAGGGTGATACAGTCAAAATTTGGTCAATATAAACTTGACGTATTTCTTTCAATATTGCATTTAAAAAACCTGAACACCCCTCATTTTGAAGGTGTGTGTGTGTAGAATGTTGCTCCTATTTTGATTTTGGAATTCACTCTTCAGTTGTCAAAATTCCGTCCAAGCAAGAAGAGCAGCGTATCAAAATTTTGCTCGCGCATCGCGAAAATCCGAGCTACTCGCACGCAAAGCTAGCAAAATCGCTAAAAGTTGCCAAATCAACCGTTACAAATGTAATTATAGTGTTTGGGGAACGTTTGTCGACAGCCAGGAAGTCTGGATCGGGGGGAAATCGAAAACCGGAAGCCGCTGAGACGACAAAGAAAGTTGCCGGTATTTTCAAGCGAAACCCTAACCTCTCTCTCCGAGATGCCGCAAATAAGCTGGGTGTATCGTCTACAACCGTGCATCGAGCCAAAAAACGAGCCGGACTATCGACTTACAAGAAGGTAGTGACGGCCAAAGCGCGATCCCGGAGGCTGTACACGACGATGCTGACGAAGTTTGACTGCGTGGTAATGGACGACGAAACCTACGTCAAAGCCGACTACAAGCAGCTTCCGGGACAGGAGTTTTATACGGCAAAAGGAAGGGGAAAGGTAGCAGATATTTGCAAGCACATAAAACTGTCAAAGTTCGCAAAGAAATATCTGGTTTGGCAAGCCATCTGTACCTGTGGCTTGAAAAGCAGCATTTTCATAGCTTCCGGGACTGTCAACCAAGAAATTTACGTGAAAGAGTGTTTGAATAAACGTCTGCTGCCTTTCCTGAAGAAACACGGTTGTTCCGTACTGTTTTGGCTGGATTTTGCATCTCGCCATTACGGTAAAAAGGCCATGGAGTGGTACGCCGCCAACAACGTGCAGGTGGTTCCCAAGGACAAGAACCCTCCCAACATGCCAGAGCTCCGCCCAATTGAGAAATACTGGGCTATTGTCAAGCGGAACCTAAAGAAGACCAAAACACTGCTAAGGACGAACAGCAGTTCAAGGCAAACTGGCATTTGATGGCAGGTGTCAAGCGTGAGGCCCGGCAATTCGGATTTGGAAAAGCGAAAGCCTAACTGAATATTTTTCCTGAATTTTATACCAATTGAACTTGAAAAAGAAATTTAATTTGATTTTTTAAATAAACGATTTCACCGATTTACACGCGTTTTCCCTTGACCAAATTTTGACCGTATAACCCTTTAGTATGAAATTGCATGAAATGTGTACATCTACTGAACGCACAAAAAAATTCTGATTTAAGCACGAAATTGATGGATCTATTTAATTTTTTAATTGAAATGTCTTCAATCACGAAAATCATAGTATCAATCACAGTTTTAATTGGACATTACAAAACTACTTGATTAAAAATTAATTGATTAATTTTGCAATACATACAGCCACACTGTACGCACATTTTGTGTGTCAGTCGAGTGTTAAGGTGGGTATTAAATTCGAGATTAGCCGCTCAAATTTCCATTTTTTCGCCATTACCCACCCAGCAAAAAAAAAATTGGAAGTTCTTCCAAAGGCACAACTTTAAAAGCGCTTCCAGAAGATGCACACCCAATGATGTTCTTTATTTTAACTACCCAGGAAGTTTTTTTAATTCAATTTTTTATAACTTGTGTTTTTCATACTTTTAATGGATAATTTTAACATTTGTTTTGTTTCAAATAGGTTAAACACAGACTAAGAATTCATAAAATGGTACAAATCATTTAAATTTTGTCGACAAAAATGCTAAATCCAATCTGGAAAAATTGTGAATTTTTGAAAATATTTGAGGTCAAACGTTTCCGACAAGCGTTAGAATCCATTAAAAATTATAAAAAATTATAAAAATTATTTATTTGACAAAATATCACAAAATTTTTTAATTTACATCCAAAACTCTGAGGACATTTTTGGAAGTTCTTTTAAAGTTGTGCCTATAGAAGAACTTCCAAATTTTTTGCTATGTAACATACGTTTCTTTAATAATCCATCTAAACTTTATAAAAAGTTGCTTTAGGCTATTACCCATCCAGTTATAATAAAATTTACATGAAAGAGGTATAATTGCATACACTTTTTACTGATTTGTTTTGATATTAGCGGCTAAACTCGAACTCAATACTCACCTTTAGTCGTTACTTCTCTGAAAACAAGAGCTTCGAAAAAAGTAATTGGGTGATGCGGAAGTAGTGCACATTTGGAACATCTCCAATGTGTGTTACGACGTATGCTTGTCATAGAATGGAAGCACTCCGTTATTCTAATGAGTTCCAAGAAAAAAAGCGTCGCCAAAAAAGTAGTGAAAATATTTTTTTTTGATCCGAAAGTGGTGCAAAAATGACACAGAAGCAATGAATTTAACATGGACTTGTAATATGACGGATGTCCACCATTTCAACAGCCGGTGCTCTACATTTCCATCAATTCTTAAGGTGTGATCCGAATTTAGTGTTTTGGATGTGAAATAAAAAAATTGCCTTATTTTACCAAATAAATAATTTCAATAATTTTTAATAATTTTTAAAGATTTTTAATACATTCTAACGCTTGTGTGAAACGTTTAACCTCAAATGTTTTCAAAAACTCGCAATTTTTCTAAAATGGATTTTTTCGAGAAACTTTAAATACTTTGTACCATTTTCTTAATTCTTACTCTGTTTTTAAACTCTTTCAAACAAAAAAAGTTAAAATTAACCATTAAAAATATAAAAAAGCGAGTTATAAAAAATTTAATTAAAACAAGTACATACAGCAGTAAGTTCGGCCGGGCCGAATCTTAAATACCCACCACCATGAACCAAATATTAGGGTTTCCTTTGAAATTTCAGGAGGGCTTGAAGACTTCAGGACACTTCTCGAAGACAAATTTAAAGATTTCACCTATGATGACTATATTAGATTCTGGATGTATAAGAACCATTTTTGTTTGAGTTTTGGAGGAATCATTAACATCTCTTGTAAGTGTGCAAGAAAATTATAAAATAACGTCTTGATTTGAAATCTTAAATCTGTAGATTATCACCCGAGAAGTAAAATCTGGAAATTTTACATTGAGGTTAAAGCAATTTTCATGATCAGTGTGCCTTCTACACCCTCAAGAAGTGAAGTCGGTCTATATGGAGGCATTACCAAATGGACCGATAAAAACTTAATCCGATACACGTTTTTGTGAGCCTAAAATACCAGAATATTTACAATTTCAGACAAATCAGATAAAAACTACGGTTTCTAGAAACCCAAGGAGTTAAATCGGGAGATCGTTCATATGGGGGCTATACTAAACTATGGACCGATACTCACCGTTTTCGGCACACCTCTTTATGGCCCGAAAATACCTCTAGATTTCCAGGCAAATTGGATAAAAACTTCGGATTCTACACTCTTAGAAAAATATGTTTTTCATATGTTCCAATATAAACAAAATGCGTTTCGGGCACAATTTTAAAACACAATATAATTAAGTGCAAACATGTAATGTTCCTAAACTAACACTAAATGTTTGGGACATCTATGTTAATATGTTAGAATATGTTATGTTTGGGGCATGAATGTTTCATAAAAATCATATGTGTGAATGCAAACATGTATAAATTTACAAATTTCGACTAAACATACATATGTTGAGATATTTTATTCAAAGCGACAGAGAGAGTATAGAGAAAGAAATAGAGATGGAAACCGGGAGAGTTGACAAAAGATATCAACATAACACAGCGAAAGAATCAAAAGAGAACAATTTCTGTGAAACCGCTTGTATGTTGTTTCGGAAAACTGTTTTATGATAAGGCCAAACATTTGATATGCTTAAGCCTAAATATTATTTAATTTGAATAAAGAGAATGGACATTCGAAACCAAGAGAATAGACATTTGAAAAACAAACAGCATATGTTTTCGCCTTGAGAGCAGCATTTTATGTATGTGTGGACACGTGTTTTGTTTATCATTTTGGCATTATGGGCACAATTTTTTTCTTGGTTCGTTAAAAGAAATCAGGGGTCTTCATAAAAATAACGAAAGGGTACTATACTCTTTTTAGAGTTGGGACAGTAAAATGAAATAAGGAGGAAATAGTGAAAAATTACACAGTAAAATGTATAAAAACAAAGTTTAGTTCCTCTTTATTAATAAGTAGTCCACGAGGAGTTGACGGATACCTTCAAATATAAAAGCGGGCATTAAGTTCGAGTTTTGCAGCTAAAACAATTTAAAAAGTTTATTTTCTTTAAAATGAATTATTAAAGAAAAATAAAAGGCATTTTAGAGCGATGGTGTTAAATGCTAGTAAAAAACTGTTCACGCCTAAATAAATGTATGTTTATATTATAAAATTATTTATGTATGTTTATACTCGACTCCACGTTCTTCTTTTGTTAGAGCTTTTGAATTCCTTCCAAATTTTAAAGTTTTGTACCAAAAACAGTTTTTTGTTACAAAATTGTGTTTTTTTTTTTGCAATAAAAAAATAATATTTTATCCAAAAATCAGTCAATTTCGTTTATATCAAGCACTGTTACTGACTATAAATCTTTAATAACCCACATTTCGAAGTTTAATTATAGAAATTTTATATAGTATAAATATAAATATGTAAATTAAAAAAAAAAGTGTTCGGTCGGAGCAGGGATTGAACCCACGACCCTTTGCATGCAAGGCAGACATGCTAACCACTGCTCCACGTGGCAAACAAATGTATGTTTCTGTTAAAATTTATTATGTTTGCATGGGCTCGTGGGCGCTGCAAACTAAATGTAACTTATAACGATAATTATCTACTGGTGACCATAACAGCTACGTAGCCCAGTGGATAGTGTGTTGGCTTACAAACTGTCTGGTCCTCGGTTCGATTCTCCGAGCATGCGAAAGGTAAAATTTAAAAAATTTATAAAAGTGAATAATTTCTTCAACATTATTTGTATTACAGAAAAAGGTGCCAAGAACTAAAATATTTCGTGGAAGTGAAAATTACGAGTATGTTAGGCAATGAGCACAATAGTCTTTGGGAAAAATTCTTCCAAGCATATAATATTTTTGGGCTCAAAATGCTTCCAAACATATAATATGTTCACATAAAACAAACATATTAATGTTTCGGCAGTATCCAATAATATATGTGCTTCCTGCAAAATATGTTTGGAACATATGTTAAAGAAGCGAATTTTTTTAAGGGTGTAGAAGCCCAAGAAGTGAAATCGGGAAATCGGTCCATATGGGGGCTATACCAAAATATGGACCGATGCTCACCATTTTTGGCACACCTCTTTATGATTCTAAAGTACCTCTCGATTTCAAATTTCAGGTAAATTGGATAAAAACTGCGGTTTCTATAAGCCCAAGAAGTAAAATCGAGAGATCGGTCTATATGGGGGCTATACCAAAATATGGACCGATACTCACAATTTTTGACACACGTATTTGTGGTCCTACAATACCTCTAGATTTCCAATTGCAGGTGAATTGAATAAAAACTTCGGTTTCTATAAGCCCAAGAAGTAAAATCGGAGATTGGTCTATATGGGGGCTATATCAAAACATGGATACTCACCATTTTTGGCACACCTCTTTATGGTCATAAAATACCTCTAGATTTCAAATTTCAGGCAAATTAGATAAAAACTACTATTTCTAAAGCCCAAGACCCCAAATCGGGAGGTCGGTTTATATGGGGACTATATCAAACCCTGGACCGATATAGCCCATCTTCAAACTTGACCTGCCTGCAGACAAAAGACGAGTTTGGGTAAAATTTCAGCACGATTGCTTCATTATTGAAGACTGTAGCGTGATTACAACAGACAGACAGACAGACAGCCAGACAGACAGACGTACATCGTTATATCGTCTTAGAATTTCTCCCTGATCAAGAATATATATACTTTATATAGTCGGAAATCGATATTTCGATGTGTTACAAACGGAATGACAAACTTATTATACCCCCGTCACCATTCTATGGTGGTGGGTATAAAAAGTTCCTGTGTAGTTGAAATAAAAACATCTTTGGGATGACATTTTTGGAAGTGTTTTTTTTTTTTAAGTTATACCTTTAGAACAAGTTTAAATTTTTTTGATGCTTTTTTGTGAATAAAAAAGGATGAGGTGCAAATTTTACCAGTGATGAATTTCTACCAACTATTTTCTTATCTTCGCCATAAAGTTTTGTATAAATATATTTTTTTCCATTTATATTAAACAAATTTTGATATTTCTCAGAATTTGAAAAACTCCTCAAATGAACCTCCATAGAAGTGGAAATATGTTTTTTTTTTAATTTAAAATTTATTTTTTATTGTTTTTTTACTTCTTTCATTTCTATTCTTTTGTGTAACATTTAACTGACCAAAATTTAATTTCTAGTTATCGTAAATACTAAGACGTGCCAAAACAAAACAATGGGCAGGAGATCCGGGATGCGCTTAAAAATAAATTTTTTGTACTACACAATTTTAAATTTTTTTCTGAGTACCAAACTAACGTCTCTTATTGGAGAATCCTTTTATACCAGGCGCAAATGTTAAACAAGGGTCTATGGTTGACTACTCAAAATGTAGAACAGTGAAAAAGGAATAAACAAATTAGGAAATTTATTGCAAAAGGGCTTTATATCGGGCAGATTCCGTTTCTAATTGAAAGAAAGGAGTATGTTATTTGCCCACCTCCCATACTACTATTTTCCCACTGGGTATATTATTCGAAATTATTCGAACGTGTGTGCTTTTGCAGTTGCCTGAATCCATTGTGAGCTCAATTTTCATCATAATAATTCTACACAGCATGACATAAATCACTTTGTCAATCATTAATTTATAGTTGATTTATTCACATTTATGTACATTAAAGCTGTTTCCATGAAAATTTTAAATCCATCCTTGGTAAAAATTATAGCCAATCAACGGGCTTAGCATGAGCAGTACCACGTATAAAGGTTGTTGTAATCTCTTCTTTGTAAAGCAGCAATCAAGCGTTACAAAGTCATCATGCCACAAACATAGATATGGCATGGATTTTAAGCGAATGACGACGATTAGCGTTATTATATTCCCATAAAGAACTTCGATTTTATTTGGTTACGGCCAGGCTGTGTTGACTACTATACTACACGCAGAGAAGGATTATGATCCCCTCCAGGGGAAAATATTATTTTTGGATGATTTTTGCGACGAAAATTTGTTTTTTTTTTAGTCACAAATGGTACAAATGGTACAAATTATTTAAATTTTGTCGAAAAAAAATCTAAATCCATTCTAGGAAAATTGGAAATTTTTGAAAATATTTGAGATATGCGTTAAAATACATTACAATTAATACAAACTTATAAGAATAATTTATTAGGCAAAATATCACAAAATTTCTTAATTCAATTTAAATTGTAAGAGCGTTTTTTCCCACCGTATGTATAAAGGGTGATACGGTCAAAATTTGGTCAAGGGAAAACGCGTGTAAATCGGTGAAATCGTTTATTTAAAAAATAAATTAAATTTCTTTTTCAAGTGCAATTAGTATAAAATTCAGGAAAAATATTCAGTTAGGCTTTCGCTTTTCCAAATCCGAATTGCCGGGCCTCACGCTTGACACCTGCCATCAGATTTTGTACAACCACCTTGTCCACCTTCTTCGCCGCAGAAAGCCAGTTTGCCTTGAACTGCTCCTCGTCCTTAGCAGGTTTTTTGGTCTTCTTTAGGTTCCGCTTGACAATAGCCCAGTATTTCTCAATTGGGCGGAGCTCTGGCGTGTTGGGAGGGTTCTTGTCCTTGGGAACCACCTGCACGTTGTTGGCGGCGTACCACTCCATGACCTTTTTACCGTAACGGCAAGATGACAAATCCGGCCAAAACAGTACGGAACAACCGTGTTTCTTCAGGAAAGGCAGCAGACGTTTATTCAAACACTCTTTCACGTAAATTTCTTGGTTGACAGTCCTGGAAGCTATGAAAATGCTGCTTTCAAGCCACAGGTACAGATGGCTTGCCAAACCAGATATTTCTTTGCGAACTTTGACAGTTTTATGTGCTTGAAAATATCTGCTACCTTTCTCCTTCCTTTTGCCGTATAAAACTCCTGTCCCGGAAGCTGCTTGTAGTCGGCTTTGACGTAGGTTTCGTCGTCCATTACCCCGCAGTCAAACTTCGTCAGCATCGTCGTGTACAGCCTCCGGGATCGTGCTTTGGCCGTCGTATTTTGTTTATCATCGCGATTTGGAGTCACTACCTTCTTGTAAGTCGATAGTCCGGCTCGTTTTTTGGCTCGATGCACGGTTGTAGACGATACACTCAGCTTATTTGCGGCATCTCGGAGAGAGGGGTTACGGTTTCGCTTGAAACTACCGGCAACTCTCTTTGTCGTCTCAGCGGCTTCCGGTTTTCGATTTCCCCCCGATCCAGACTTCCTGGCTATCGACAAACGTTCCCCAAGCATTTTAATTACATTTGTAACGGTTGATTTGCAACTTTTAGCGATTTTGCCAGCTTTGCGTGCGAGTAGCTCGGATTTTCGCGATGCGCGAGCAAATTTTGATACGCTGCTCTTCTTGCTTGGACGGCATTTTGACAACTGAAGAGTGAATTCCAAAATCAAAATAGGAGCAACATTCTACACACACACACCTTCAAAATGAGGGGTGTTCAGGTTTTTTAAATGCAAAATTGAAAGAAATACGTCAAGTTTATATTGACCAAATTTTGACCATATCACCCTTTAGACCGTTTACAATGCTATCGGTTTTCCGATGGGTTTTCTTCTGACTGGGTAAAAAAATCTGCAACAGACTGATCAAGAAGTCTTTATCTCGGAATTCCATTTTAGCAGCGCTGAAGTGAAGATTTTCTTTCAAAATGTTTAAATACATTTTGGCGTCCCATGAATAAATACTAAGTATCCAACTCCACGTACTGACATACAAGCACCATTCTTCATAATTGCTTGTACATTTTTTCAAAGTTACCACAGGCTTCCGGCTTGAAAATAAACATTTCAATAAAACTATTTAATAAAAATGTTAAACGCTTTACAAAAAATATTTGATTTCAAGAAAGAAAAAAAAAAACGAATACTTTTGTGAGTCACTGTATATATTTTCAGGATTGGTCCAAACAAAATGTTGTTTGCATTGTTCAAATATATAATGTTTCACCTGTGACATACACTGGTAGAAAATGTTTAATGAAATTTTCTGTTTGTGTCAATATTTTTAAGGAGTCAATTGGTTACCCAGCAAAAAAAGAGCTTCCAAAAAAGTAGTTTGGATCCCCAATCTGTGATCCGGAAGTAGTGCAAACTTGGATCATCTCCAATGAATTTTACATGGGCTTGTCATAGGACGGAAGTACTCCCTTTTTGGATCCTTTGCATTGCTATAGAAGTTGTGCCCTCGAAGTTAATTTGAATGAAGAAATTTAAAAAGTGAAAAAAAAAAAATTCAACCAATTTCACTTTTTTTTCATCCATATGTTTTATTAACACTATTATTTTCCTATTATCTAATTTTTACAATTTGAAAAACTTTTTCGCTCCGCGCAGGGGTTGAACCTGGGTTTGCAGGCACCACAACAGAACGCCTTAGCACACTCGGCCACAAACGACACTGAACATAAAGCGTCGAAAGGTCAATTCAAATGTTTGTGATATGATCGTAATACGACACCAAGGAATAACATTCTAATTGCTTCTCGCGATGTTCTTTATTAGTGTGAACGAAAAAATAAGAAACGCAGGTTCAAATCTCACCAGCGGCAATTTTTTTATCAAATATTTTTCTAAAAAATTATTTTTCTATGTTATGCATCGTTTTTATTTTTTATTTTCGTATAAATATATTTCTTCCATTAAAAATCAACAAAAAAATTAAAAATTCTCGTAATTTGCAAAACCTTCTCAAAAGAACTTCCATGGAAGCGAAAAAGTCAAATGGCACAGGTTCAAATCCAAGCGGGAATGAAATTTATTTATTATTATTATTTTTGTACTTTTTTATTAATTTTCTATTTTTTTATTTTTTTTATTAGTGATGTATATTGTTGTATGGGGTTTCTCTTTATTCTTTTATTTACTGTCAGCTTTGCCGGTAACACAACAAATGATGTTAAACTAACAGTCTTAAGCTAACCATCAATACATTAGTATTAGTATTATTATTAGTATTAGTGTACTAAATGAATACCTACAAATTCATCAACACAGGGATGTTATTAAAACTTAAGGAATGCATCCACATTTGTAATTATAAAACAACATATCAATTAGTTTTCTATTTTTTTTTTTGTTAACTTTAATTGTCCAAAATTTGCACTTAAAATAGCCTGATTGTGTTTTTTCTAACACTTGTCCACAAGGACTTCATTGGAAGTAGGAAAAAATCATTGGGGGATCCCAAGATGCGCTTTGGAAGAAATGTTTGTGCACTTGTCCAAAAGGACTGCATCAGAAGTGGAAAAAAATTATTGGGGGATCCCACGATGAAGGTAGTGACTCCAAATCGCGATGATAAACAAAATACGACGGCCAAAGCGCGATCCCGGAGGCTGTACACGACGATGCTGACGAAGTTTGACTGCGTGGTAATGGACGACGAAACCTACGTCAACGCCGACTACAAGCAGCTTCTGGGGTAGGAGTTTTATACGGCAAAAGGAAGGGGAAAGGTAGCAGATATTTTCAAGCACATAAAACTGTCAAAGTTCTCAAAGAAATATCTGGTTTGGCAAGTCATCTGTACCTGTGGCTTGAAAAGCAGCATTTTCATAGCTTTCGGGACTGTCAACCAAAAAATTTACGTGAAAGAGTGTTTGAATAAACGTCTGCTGCCTTTCCTAAAGAAACACGGTTGTTCCGTACTGTTTTGGCCGGATTTGGCATCTTGCCATTACGGTAAAAAGGCCATGGAGTGGTACGCCGCCAACAACGTGCAGGTGGTGCCCAAGGACAAGAAACCTCCCAACACGCCAGAGCTCCGCCCAATTGAGAAATACTGGGCTATTGTCAAGCGGAACCTAAAGAAGACCAAAAAAACTGCTAAGGACGAGCAGCAGTTCAAGGCAAACTGGCTTTCTGCGGCGAAGAAGGTGGACAAGGTGGCTGTACAAAATCTGATGGCAAGTGTCAAGCGTGAGGCCCGGCAATTCGGATTTAGAAAAGCGAAAGCCTAACTGAATATTTTTCCTGAATTTTATACTAATTGAACTTGAAAAATAAATTTAATTTGATTTTTGTAAATAAACGATTTCACCGATTTACACGCGTTTTCCCTTGACCAAATTTTGACCGTATCACCCTTTATTTGTGGACTTGTCCAAAAGGACTGCATCGGAAGTTGAAAAAACTCGATGGGGGATTCTGGGATGGGCTTTAAAAGAAATGTTTGTGGAACAACTTCCATTTTTTTGCTGGGTAGTTCACTAAAAAAAAATATTGTAGTGAGGTCAAAGATTTCAAGTCCTTAAAATACGAATGCGTTGTTTGCTTAGCTTGTTCAAAAGATGATAAACTTTTCTATAAAGTCGTTTTTTCCTTATAATTAAGTGATACTTATAAAATGAAAGAAAATTTTGTTTGACTAAGGTCAACTTCAAGTACGCAAAACTTAAATTTGAAAGAGAATTGCGACTTAAATTTGTCCTTGCTTCAATTCTCCGCTTCTCTGGCTCGGAATCAAAATTAATTAATGTAAAGACAAAATCTTTGAAGCCGGGCATGCTTTCTTTCATTGTATTTGAAATAATAATAAAGGGATATGGCTACAAGGATTCTCACTGTGAAATACTGTTGATTTGAGAAATTGAGATGTTTGGAGATTATATTATAGATTTGATAAATCCAAAACTATTTTCAAACACAAAATCCGAAAAAAAAAACAATCAACACACCCTAAAATGATTCTATCATATTGAGGTTGTCAATGCATTCGTTAAACCAACGAAAGAGCGTATAAAATATTGTTTTCATACCGCTTTGGGAACGCTATCGATATACCAAAGATTGATGTTATCATTTTGGGGTTTACAAGTTTAGCAGTTTACCGATGGTTTTTTGTCTAACTGGGTACACAAATTGAAAATTCGAAATTGTCTCAAAGGTTTCAGAATTTTTTCCAAAAAAAAAATGTCTGCAACAGACTGACTGATCATTCGACGTATTGTTCAACGCCATCCACTACTTTTCCCATTTTTTTGGCAACATACTGTCACCGCGCCGAAAAAAACGTCCCTTTTGACCGAATTCTCGAATCGACCCGATTTTTGGCTTAGTCATAAGAATGAAAATTCTAATCAGTTAGGTCAAGCGTCATTGATCGTAACAAGTAGTAATCAGAAGGCGCTATGACGGGGCTATACGGCGGATGGTGTAGGACTTCCCATTTGAGTGTTTCCAAATACAGTGAAACCTCTCAAACTTGGACACTCTGAAATTGGGACACCTCCCAAACGTGGACAGTTGTCTGGGGACGTTTGCTATATTAACACATTAAAATTAACCTCTCATGCCTGAACACCTCTCAAAGGTGGACCAAATTTAGGCGACCGTGGGTTTTCATCTTACATAGGTTTCACTGTAAATGTTTACAGGACTTGGAGCATACGGTCGAGCGATGTGACCGGTAATCATGCAATACTCAACTCAAACACAATAAAGCGAATAGTCTAAGAGAGCCTGAAATTACGGACGCCAACATTACCTAAAAGGCCAACTGTTCGACCTTTTCAAAGTCAACTTTTCAATTTTAAAAAATTGGTAAAACTCAAATTTCTACTTTTGCCCACTTTCCTGCAAACATATCATTGGAAAAGCCAAACTAGGAAACCGTTAACCGTAAAGTCGATTGGAATTAATATGATTTCGTTGCAATTTTTAAAAAGTCCTTTGGCATATGGTTTGTCTCGAGAGGCTGATGAGGCGTTTTGTTGCACCTTTATAATTGTTCTCTAATCTTTCACATTCATCATCAAACCAAATATTATTTCATTCCATCCTAGAAGAAAATATTGTATGTGTATTTTTTTTTTCGTTTTTAATCTTTTTTTGTGGTTACCTTAGAAGCCCAGGCATCATTAGAATATGGAATGGACTTCCTTTCTTCGCCACATTAATGATTGCAAAAAGCTCAAAGATTGCCATATTGGGAATACAAGGACAAACAATGCCATCATCCTTTAAATCATTTGCATTCTAGATTAAAATTCCTGTTCTTGGCTTTTTTTCTGTTCATTTTTATCGGCAAATCGATTTTTGTTTTGTGGTTTTTCAAATTCTTTATAAATGCAAATTAGTAAGTAAGGTCCAGGCAGGGATCCTTTAGCATCCTTTTGGTCTTATTTCGTTTTGTGGGGGCTCTTGGTGTTTAAATCTTATTCCTAATGCTGTTGTTGTTGTTGCCGTACACATACACATACACACCCACATATCTATATCCATAAAATTTGCATATTTTTCTTGTTTTACGAGAATACGAAACACATATTGATTGAATAAACGACATCTTTTGATTTAACATATTTCGATTTGTTTTCCTTGAGGTCTTCAGTCTGGCTAAATGTTTTACACCAATAGCAATAAACAAAAACAAAGAAAGAAAACACAGTATCCTTAGGAAATTGATGTTTTGCCCACTCTACAAATATCATACACTCAAAAAAAAGTGAACCCTCTATTTCACTACACCGAAAAAGTGAACTGTTTTATAGGAAGAATGAACTACCTCGCACTAAAATTGAACTAAATTTTGCTCCATATTTTGCGATTTCCATAAGGCGTTGTTAAAACCAGGAAATTTTAATGTCCTGTTGTACTTTTTAACTGCAGTTCACGAAATTTCATCCTCTCATAGAAGAAAAAAAGTAAAGAAGAAAATCACTGGCGCCAAGTCATGACCATTTTAACCATAGTAGTTCATTCTTACTATTTTTGGGAATCGTACGAAAATCTTCTTTTGCTTTAGTTCATATTGAACTTATGTGTAATGTCATTGAACTTTATACCCACGTTGAGTTCATCAAATTTTTGAGACATACTTAAAAAACGTAAGATTTCATTATGCTGTGGAAAATTTCGATAAAAATAATAAAATTTAACTACTATCAAATAAATTTTTTCCAATAAAAACAAGTTAAATTTAGAGTTAGTTTAACTACGGAAATGTTTTTCTGTGTAAAGTCAATTTAACTTTATTTTATTTCATGGAATTATTATGTTTGGAGAAAGTTTCTTTTACTCTAATCATGTTTTTACGTATGTTAGTAAAGGGTGATACGGTCAAAATTTGGTCAAGGGAAAACGCGTGTAAATCGGTGAAATCGTTTATTTGAAAAATCAAATTAAATTTCTTTTTCAAGTTCAATTAGTATAAAATTCAGGAAAAATATTCAGTTAGGCTTTCGCTTTTCCAAATCCGAATTGCCGGGCCTCACGATTGACACCTGCCATCAGACTTTGTACAGCCACCTTGTCCACCTTCTTCGCCGCAGAAAGCCAGTTTGCCTTGAACTGCTGCTCGTCCTTAGCAGCTTTTTTGGTCTTCTTTAGGTTCCGCTTGACAATAGCCCAGTATTTCTCAATTGGGCGGAGCTCTGGCGTGTTGGGAGGGATCTTGTCCTTGGGAACCACCTGCACGTTGTTGGCGGCGTACCACTCCATGGCCTTTTTACCGTAATGGCAAGATGCCAAATTCGGCCAAAACAGTAAGGAACAACCGTGTTTCTTCAGGAAAGGCAGCAGACGTTTATTCAAACACTCTTTC
Source organism: Haematobia irritans (assembly GCF_050003625.1). Taxonomy (NCBI): domain Eukaryota; kingdom Metazoa; phylum Arthropoda; class Insecta; order Diptera; family Muscidae; genus Haematobia; species Haematobia irritans. The sequence goes on from NC_134400.1 coordinate 121,960,698, forward strand.
ACGTAAATTTCTTGGTTGACAGTCCCGGAAGCTATGCAAATGCTGCTTTTCAAGCCACAGGTACAGATGGCTTGCCAAACTAGATATTTCTTTGCGAACTTTGACAGTTTTATGTGCTTGAAAATATCTGCTACCTTTCCCCTTCTTTTTGCCGTATAAAACTCCTGTCCCGGAGGCTGCTTGTAGTCGGCTTTGACGTAGGTTTCGTCGTCCATTACCACGCAGTCAAACTTCGTCAGCATCGTCGTGTACAGCCTCCGGGATCGCGCTTTGGCCGTCGTATTTTTTTTATCATCGCGATTTGGAGTCACTACCTTCTTGTAAGTCGATAGTCCGGCTCGTATTTTGGCTCGATGCACGGTTGTAGACGATACACCCAGCTTATTTGCGACATCTCGGAGAGAGAGGTTAGGGTTTCGCTTGAAACTACCGGCAACTCTCTTTGTCGTCTCAGTGGCTTTCGGTTTTCGATCTCCCCCCTATCCAGACTTCCTGGCTGTCGACAAACGTTCCCCAAACACTTTAATTACATTTGTAACGGTTGATTTGGCAACTTTTAGCCAAATCAACCGAGTAGCTCGGATTTTCGCGATGCGCGAGCAAAATTTTGATACGCTGCTCTTCTTGCTTGGACGGCATTTTGACAACTGAAGAGTGAATTCCAAAATCGAAATAGGAGCAACTTTCTACACACACACACCTTCAAAATGAGGGGTGTTCAGGTTTTTTAAATGCAAAATTAAAAGAAATACGTCAAGTTTATATTGACCAAATTTTGACCGTATCACCCTTTAGAACAGAAAAACGGGGAAAAATTATCCAAAAATGGAGCACAAAAGATTTAATAAATTCGTACTTCATTAAGTTTTCCACAGCTTAATGAAATCTTACTTTTTTAAGTATGTCTCAAACATTTTATGAAACGTGGGTATAAAGTTCAATGTCCGTATACATATGCTCATTATGAACTAAAGCTATAGAACATTTTCGTACGATTCCCAAAAATAGTAAGAATGAACTACTGTATGGTTAAAATGCTCATGCTTTGGCGCCAGTGACTTTCTTCTTTACTTTTACTTAATATTTTCTTCTATGAGAGGATGTACTAATTTCGTGAAGATCAGTTGAAAAGTATAACAGGGCATTAAATTTTTCAGGTTTTAACAACGCTTTGGGGAAATCTCAAAATGTGAAGTACAATTTAGTTCATTTTTCGCACGAGGTAGTTCATTCTTTCTATAAAACAGATTACTTTGTATCGGTGTAGAAAACTCTTCATCTCAGGCGAATTTGATGACAGATACTCTGCCAAGCAAACATATATACCAACATAGAAGTCGGGAGACTTAACACATGGAAGCTAAACCAAAACATGGACCGATCCACACCATATTCGCTACACCTATTTACGGACCGAAAATACCTCTAAATTTTGAATTTCCGGCAAATTGGATAACAATTGCGGTATCTCGAAGTCAGTGAACTGAAAAAAGTAAAAATCAGGGTAAAACAAATCTGGCTTCTGGGCCCATATAAGTGCATATCGGCCGAAAGATATATATGGGAGCTATATCTAAATCTGAACCGATTTCTTCCAAAATCAATGGGGTTTTATTCTGACTTAAACCACATACTTGTGCCAAATCACAAAAATGTGTTCACAGACAGATGGACGGACGGACATGGCTATATCGACTCAGGAGCCCACCCTGAGCATTTTTGCCAAAGACACCATGTGTCTATCTCGTCTCCTTCTGGGTGTTGCAAACATATGCACTAACTTATAATACCCTGATCCACAGTGCAGGGTATAAAAATGAAATTTTTATATGAAAATCTTATTTTTCCCATATCTCCTAAACTAAGCGCCCTAGAGCAAGAAGGACTTTAATTCGTGGGCACCCCCAAAAACTTGAAGAATCCACCAAAATCCTAAAAAATTGAAATTTTTATATGAAACCCTTCTTTTGGCTATATTTCCTAAACTAAGCGTCCTAGAGCGAAAAGGGTTTTAATTCGTGACCACCCCCAAAGAATTGCAAATTTCCTCAAAATCCTTAAAATGTTGAAACTTTTATTTTCACCAATTTTAATAGCATTTTTAAAAATATACATTTAAAAATTTAATTGGCTCAACAAATTTTTTAATTGAAACCAAAATCTATCACAAAAATTAATTGTATCAACTAATTTTTTAATTGGAACAATTAATTTTTTGACTTTGGTGATTGGTATATATATTGGTATATAATTAAAAATTAATTGAATCAATTAATTTCGTGATTGAAGACTAAAAATATTTTTTTCTGTGAAGTAAACTGTTTTGTGTGTATGTCAAGTTCCCCTGGATTTGAAACAATTTCTATAAAAACGTTTTTTGCTCAGTGTTTAATATCTATTTATTTCTGTTCATCGAAATATCGTCATCCATTGATTTGTTTTTTTGCTGAGACACCGAACGTGAAACTATTTATTTATTTAAACATACTCTTAAACTGTGCTTATACTTTTTTTCCTTATTCCTATAGTACATCTGCAAGCGAGTTTCCCTACGCAAAACTTGATTTTTGCTGAATTAAGAAAAGTCTACGGGCAAGGCGTAATGAACTCTCCCATAAAGTTTATCCATAGAAGCCCAATCGATTTGTAATTTGGAAATTTTTCATAAAAATGTTTTACATTATTTATTTGAGTAACACAGGACTAGGAAGCCACTATAAAGTGAAAGGATGTGCTTACGCTCTCGCATACATAAGGCTATGGATCCTACTTTGGTTTAGCTTAAAAACCATTCCATATCTCTCAGGAATGCCAGTAAAAGTTCTACGTGTGTCGGTTGTTTGTCATACGAGGGGTAACATTCTCCTTGAACTCGGTTATTAAGCTAAACACATACACGCAGGACGAAAAACGTCTTTTTTTAGCTTCAATCACGAAACTAATTAATTTAATTAATTTTAAATTGAAATTGTTTCAATCAGGATATCACGATAATCACCAATCACATACCCACACAAACTATGGCTCTCAAACAAAAAATAAATGTTAAATTTCTCCTAAATGTATCTCGCTCTCTTTCCCCTTAAATGCAATACACCATATAACACATATACCTAACATACACATAGAAAAATGAATGAAAAATTAATTTTTAAAAAATATTAAAAACATTAAGTCAAAATATCGGACTTGCCTTCATGTTGAAACTGGTTTGAGATGTACCTTATCAGTATGTATAAAATATTAAAACAAGTATATACGGCCGTAAGTTCGGCCAGGCCGAATCTTACACCCTCAAAAAAAAAAAACAAATCGCTTCTCTAACATATGTTCCAGACATATTTTGCAGGAAGCACATAACAGGCTGGCTGATAAGTCCCCGGTCTAACAAAGAGAACACACATTTTTTTGTCAAAATTCGTTTTTATTATTCAACATAGTTCCCTTCAAGAGCGATACAACGATTATAACGACCTTGCAATTTTTTGATACCATTTTGGTAGTACTCCTTCGGTTTTGCCTCAAAATAGGCCTCAGTTTCGGCGATCACCTCTTCATTGCAGCCAAATTTTTTCCCTGCGAGCATTCTTTTGAGGTCTGAGAACAAGAAAAAGTCGCTGGGGGCCAGATCTGGAGAATACGGTGGGTGGGGAAGCAATTCGAAGCCCAATTCATGAATTTTTGCCATCGTTCTCAATGACTTGTGGCACGGTGCGTTGTCTTGGTGGAACAACACTTTTTTCTTCTTCATATGGGGCCGTTTTGCCGCGACCTTCAAACGCTCCAATAACGCCATATAATAGTCGCTGCTGATGGTTTTTCCCTTCACAAGATAATCGATAAAAAAATATTCCATGCGCATCCCAAAAACAGAGGCCATTACCTTGCCAGCGGACTTTTGAGTCTATCCACGCTTCGGAGACGGTTCACCGGTCGCTGTCCACTCAGCCGACTGTCGATTGGACTCAGGAGTGTAGTGATGGAACCACGTTTCATCCATTGTGACATATCGACGGAAAAACTTGGGTGTATTACGAGTTAACAGCTGCAAACACCGCTCAGACACATCAACACGTTGTTGTTTTTGGTCAAATGTGAGCTCTCGCGGCACCCAATTTGCACAGAGCTTCCGCATATCCAAATATTGATGAATGATATGACCAACACGTTCCACAGTGTGGTGAGGGCGGCCAAAAATCAAAAATATCACGGCACTAGTTTTTTTTTAAAAAGTTGATTTTGTTTTACAAACAACACTTCATTTATGTTAAATCAAAAGGAATTTTTAAAAAATGTTATACAGTATGTCAAGAAAGTGTTTTGACAATAAGATAAAACTTATGTTTTGTTCCAAAATTAAATACAATTTAATTTTAAAAAATATTTTATTATGTATTTTGCAAAGTATACATATTTTATTTTTCTCAAAACGAATTAACAACTCGATTTTTACTTCAATTATTTCTGGAATTTGAAATATTTGGCAATGTCTAAAGACTTTCTTGACATACTGTATATCCAAAAATTATGAGCAAAAAATCGGTATATAAAAATTACCCAAATTTAATTCCGTAAGTTAAAATAAAAATTGTCGGTAAAGCAATATAATTTAGGGTTGGATAAACGTGTTAGAATATAATGATATGGCAACTCGCTATTTTGGCTCGTTTGGTGGATCATATGGGGTTTACCGTTACACCGAATGTAAACAAAAAGCGAAAATCTAAGTTTGTTAAAAACATTCAAGTTCAGTGGAGTGTAAGAAAAAAACACCAAAAAACACTTTTTTAATATTTTAATATAATATTTGGGCAAGTGTGTAGAGTATAAAAAATTTTAAAAAGTTTCGCGTCCCCGTTCATCCCCCTTTCATTTATTCTTTAAATTTTCAGTGTCGAGACAGGTGGAAAGTCGACAAATTACGCTTGGTAATAGATGCCAGCCACAGTTCATAAAATTCTTGTTCATGGTGTAGAATTCATAAAACATTCAAAAATGCCTGTTGGAATGCTGTCGGAGGAAGCTATAGAAGCAACTCATAAAGTTTTTAGAAAGACCCGATTAAATCATACCAGAAAAAAATAGTCGTGAGTCAACCAATAAGCTGACCTTAAAAGACCAAAAGCAACAACAGATGTCTAAAAACAATTAGAAAAGGTCGAATCAAAAATAAAATCAATAAGGATTTAATTGAAAGAATGATTTTGCAGTCTGAACCAAATATTACTATTCATAGAAAAGCAAATAATAAGAAGGCTAAGAATTATAATGAAATAACTCAATTTCTTATCCAAAGTGAATCCCATACTGAGGAATGTTCTGAAACTATAATTGCAGAAAATGTTTTGAGTCAGTATGAATCGAGTGATACGGATTATGAATTTAGTGAATAAGGAAAAATATTTAGTTTTATTTATTTAATCATTTCCTTAATATTTTGTTAATCAATAATAATGAATTTGGAAAATATCTGATTCCTATCTCTTATTATATATAATAATAGTAATTGGCAAATGAAAAAAATATATATATTTATAATATAGAAAATGATTTTCTTATTTAGTATCAAGGACATGTGGGATGTAGACGTATTTTGTAAGATAATTAAATGAAATTAAATGTACTAATCAAAAATTCATCAAGGTCAAATCAAGCCAACTTTGGTTCAATTCCAACAACAATTTTGGTAAATATAATTTTTTGTTGATTTCAGGATATATGGGAGGTGAGCGTGTCCTTTGAGATAATTTCATATAACTCACCACAGTTATCAGTAATATATCAGAGATAAATCGAGCCAAATTTGGTTCAATTCCAAGAACAATTTTGGAAAATATAAGGTTTTTTCATTTCAGGATATATGGGAGGTGGGCGAGTCCTTGGGCCGATTTTCGCAAAACTTCGTTTTTTTTCCTTTCCTACTTATAATAATAATGTGTACCAATTTTCATTCTTCTACGATAACTCCTTCTATTTTTGGCCGCCGTTTATATGAAAACACGTTCCTTTGATATCTCTAAGGCCTCTGTTATCTCGATCAACTTCATTTTACGGTCATTCAAAATCATTTTGTGGATTTTTTGATGTTTTCGTCTGTAACCACCTCTTTCGGGCGTCCACTGCGTTCACCGTCCTCCGTGCTTATTTCACCACGCTTGAATTTTGCATACCAATCAATTATTGTTGATTTCCCTGGGGCAGAGTCCGGAAACTCATTATCAAGCCAAGTTTTCGCTTCCACCGTATTTTTCCCCTTCAGAAAACAGTATTTTATCAAAACACGAAATTCCTTTTTTTCCATTTTTTTCACAATAACAAAAGTTGATTCACAAAAGACGCTCTATTTCACAAACTGACTGACTTACAGACGTCAAATTTTGACACGAATCATTTGAAGGTTGGTACTATATAAAAATAATATGCATTTAATACTAGCGACGCCATCTATGTGTCAGACCGGGGACTTATCAGCCAACCTGTTATAAAGGGTGATTCTTTTGAGGTTAGGATTTTCATGCATTAGTATTTGACAGATCACGTGGGATTTCAGACATGGTGTCAAAGAGAAAGATGCTCAGTATGCTTTGACATTTCATCATGAATAGACTTACTAACGAGCAACGCTTGCAAATCATTGAATTTTATTACCAAAATCAGTGTTCGGTTCGAAATGTGTTTCGCGCTTTACGTCCGATTTATGGTCTACATAATCGACCAAGTGAGCAAGCAATTAATGCGATTGTGACCAAGTTTCGCACTCAGTTTACTTTATTGGACATTAAACCAACCACACGAATGCGTACAGTGCGTACAGAAGAGAATATTGCGTCTGTTTCTGAGAGTGTTGCTGAAGACCGTGAAATGTCGATTCGTCGCCGTTCGCAGCAATTGGGTTTGTGTTATTCGACCACATGGAAGATTTTACGCAAAGATCTTGGTGTAAAACCGTATAAAATACAGCTCGTGCAAGAACTGAAGCCGAACGATCTGCCACAACGTCGAATTTTCAGTGAATGGGCCCTAGAAAAGTTGGCAGCAAATCCGCTTTTTTATCGACAAATTTTGTTCAGCGATGAGGCTCATTTCTGGTTGAATGGCTACGTAAATAAGCAAAATTGCCGCATTTGGAGTGAAGAGCAACCAGAAGCCGTTCAAGAACTGCCCATGCATCCCGAAAAATGCACTGTTTGGTGTGGTTTGTACGCTGGTGGAATCATTGGACCGTATTTTTTCAAAGATGCTGTTGGACGCAACGTTACGGTGAATGGCGATCGCTATCGTTCGATGCTAACAAACTTTTTGTTGCCAAAAATGGAAGAACTGAACTTGGTTGACATGTGGTTTCAACAAGATGGCGCTACATGCCACACAGCTCGCGATTCTATGGCCATTTTGAGGGAAAACTTCGGAGAACAATTCATCTCAAGAAATGGACCGGTAAGTTGGCCACCAAGATCATGCGATTTGACGCCTTTAGACTATTTTTTGTGGAGCTACGTCAAGTCTAAAGTCTACAGAAATAAGCCAGCAACTATTCCAGCTTTGGAAGACAACATTTCCGAAGAAATTCGGGCTATTCCGGCCGAAATGCTCGAAAAAGTTGCCCAAAATTGGACTTTCCGAATGGACCACCTAAGACGCAGCCGCGGTCAACATTTAAATGAAATTATCTTCAAAAAGTAAATGTCATGGACCAATCTAACGTTTCAAATAAAGAACCGATGAGATTTTGCAAATTTTATGCGTTTTTTTTAAAAAAAAAGTTATCAAGCTCTTAACAAATCACCCTTTATATGGGAGCTATTTTGACTAAATTTGACATGTATAGTTAGAATAATAATTCTGCAATCTCTGCAAAATTTCACGTAAATGGGAGTAAGACTTTGGCCCCCGTGGTCATATGAGTGCAAATCGGTCGGAAGATATATATGGGAGCTATATCTAAATCTGAACCGATTTCAACCAAATTTGCACACTTACCGATGCTATTGAACGTACTCCTTGTGCAAAATTTGAAGCAATTCAGGACAAAACTCTGGCTTTTAAGGCCATATAAGTCCAAATCGGACGAAAGATATATATGGGAGCTATATCTACATCAGAACCGATTTTAACCAAATTTGACACACATAACTACACCGTTAAACGTACCTTTCGAGCAAAATGTGAAGCAAGTCAGGGCAAACCTCTGGCTTTTGAGGCCATATGAGTCTAAATCGGGTGAAAGATATATATGGGGGCTATGTCTAAATCTGAACTGATTTCAACTAAATATAGCACAAATAACAATACTAGTAAACGTGCTCCTTGTGCAAAATTTGAAGAAAATCGGGACAAAACTCTACCTTTTTTTGCTTTGAAGTAAATCAGGACAAAACTAGCTTTTTTGGCCATATAAGTTCAAATTGGACGAAAGATATATTTGGGAGCAATATCTAAATCTGTACCGATTTGGCTGATATTTTGCATATCTTACGAAAGACCCAAAATATTTGGCTGCCCGAAATTTTGAGAAAATACGTTGATAAATACATCAATTATGACCAGATCGGTGATAAATATATATATATGGCAGCTATATCTAAATCTGAACCGATTTTTTTTAAAATCAATAGCGATTGTCTTTGAGCCAATGTTAAACTCTGTGCCAAATTTGAGGACGATGGGACTTAAACTGCAAGCTGTACTTTGCACACAAAATTACATATACAGACAGACGGACGGACAGACCGACATCGCTAAATCGACTCAGAATTTAATTCTAAGACGAACGGCATACTAAACGATGGGTCTCAGACTTTTCTTTCTTGGCGTTACATACAAATGCACAAACTTATTATATCCTGCACCACAGTAGGGGTGAAGGGTATAAATATGAAATCAGCGATTTATAATAACATTTAATCAAAAGAACTTCCTGTGTAGTTAAACAAGTAAGTAAAGTCTAAAGTAGGGCGGGGCCGACTATATTATACCCTTCACCCCTATGTAGGCCAAAATTTGTGTTACCATCTCAACTACTTCACATTTGCTGGAAGCTATATAACATAAAGGAGAAAATTTTTTTACTTCTACAAAATCTCTAGAATTAAAATTTAAATCGGCTAACGCTATCCAGTTAATTGGAGGAAACTTCCATTGAAAATGGGTCTAAAATGTGTGATAGTCTACCATATTTCCCCAACTCTGGTGTACGTATATATGCACTGAAAAAAATATTGTCGTGAAGTCAAAGATTTCATGTCTTTAAAATACGAATACAAATTTTGCTTAGCATAGAAGACGCATTTCCCTAAAATAAAGTTATTTTCCTTGTCCAAAAGTCGATAAACTTTTCAATGAAGTCGTATTGACCTTATAATTAAGTGGTTTGACTTAAAAATGGGTATCTTAACATGAAAGAAAAAATTTATAGGCTAAGGTCAACTTGACTTTAATAATTCAGAAAAATTCTTTAAATTTAATGAAATTGTCTTTAAATTTTTTGTCATTTTGCATCTTGACTACAAAGCAAAAAATCGTTCAAATATAGGACATGTTTTTCAAAACTTTATTTTAAAGACGTTTTTTACTTGAAACATAGCATAATTTCTACTGGAAGTCGAGTCCTAATTTGGAAATTAAAGTTGCCGTTAACTCGTTTTTAAAGGACTTTGATAGCGTATGAAGAAAAAAAGCGGAGAAAGCGAAAAATTAAAATTTGCTTCCTAGAAGCAAGTACACAAAACCTAAATTTAAAAGAGAATTGTATCTTAAAAGTATCCTTACTTGTATTCTCCGCTTCTTTGGCTCGGAATCAATACCAAATTTTTTAAAGTAAAGACAAAATCTTTGGAACCGAGTATGCTTTTTTTTAGTGTGGGAGCTATATATAATCTGAACCGACTTTGACTAAATTTGACATGTATAGTTAGAATAATAATTCTGCTATCTATGCGAAATTTCACGTAAATGGGAGTATAACTTTGGCCCCCCTGGTCATATGAGTGCAAATCAGACGGAAGATATATATGGGGGCCATATCTAAATCTGAACCGATTTCAACCAAATTTGGCACAATTATTACTAAACGTACTCCTTGTGCGCAATTTGAAGCAAATCACGGCAAAACCCTGAGGCCATGTAAGTTCAAATCGGATGAAAGATATATATGGGAGCTATATCTAAATCTGAATCGATTTTCACCATATTTGGCACATACAATAGTATCATTAAAAGTACCGCTTGTGCAAAATTTGAAGTAAGTCAGGGAAAAACTCTGGCTTTTGAGGCCATATAAGTCCAAATCGGGCGAAAGATATATATGTGAGCTATATCTAAATCTGAACCGATTTTAACAAAATTTGACACACTTAACGATACTATTAAACGTACCCCTTGTGCAAAATTTGAAGCAAATCACGGCAAAACTCTGGCTTTTGTGGCCATATAAGTTCAAATCGGACGAAAGATATATATGGGAGCTATATCTAAATTTCAACCGATTTTAATCAAACTTACCAAGCATTGGTAGAATGTCAATTCTACCCTCTGTGCAAAATTTCACGAAGATCGGTAATAAACTTTGGCCTCTGTGGTCATATGAGTCTAAATCGGACGAAAGATATATATGGGAGCTATATGTAAATCTGAACCGATTTGGCTGATATTTTGCAAGATTTTCGAGATTCATAAAATATTTGGATGTACGGTATTTCAAGAAAATCGGCTGATAAACACGCTAACTATGACCAAATCGGGGATAAATATATATGACAGCTATATCTAAATCTGAACCGATTTTTTCCAAAACCAATAGCGATTCTCTCTGTCCCAAGAAACGGCCCTATGCCAAATTTGAGGACGATCAGACTTAAATTGCGAGCTGTACTTTGTGCACAAAATTACATATACAGACAGACAGACAGACAGACGGACATCGCTAAATCGACTCAGAATTTAATTCTAAGCCGATCGGTATACTAAAAGATGGGTCTATGACCACTATTTCTTGGCGTTACATACAAATGCACAAACTTATTATACCCTGTACCACAGTAGTGGTGAAGGGTATAAATAGAGAACATAGTTGGGAGAACATTTTTGGAAATGCTTTTAAAGTTGTGCCCTTAGAAAACTTCCAATTTTTTGTGCGTGGTTATTATATGTGCTTATTGGACAAAATGATGAAGGAAATTGGTATTATTAAATTAATGAAAAGAAATTGTTTCAACAATTTGTTAAGTTAAAACTTAAATCACCGCACAAAAATTAATTGTATAAAATAAGTTTTTAATTGAATCATTTTACGTTTTAATTGACTCTGGTTGAATGCAGTTTTATGATTGCAGACAAAAAATATTTTTTCTGTGTATTATATTTTTTGCACAAACTCGTCTTTTGTCTGCAGGCCGGTTGATATAGCCACCATACAAACGGACACCCCTATTTTGGGTCTTGAGCATGTGCACTGCAATTTTTATCCGACTTCCCTGGAACTGAAAATTTCGGTGTATTTTGGGTGCATAAATAAGTGTGCCAAACATTGTGTGAATCGGCCTACTTTTTGGTATAGCCCCCATATAGACTGATCTGCCGATGTGACTGCTTAAACGTCTATACATCCTAATATTTATCCGATTTGCCTGAAATTGGAAATCTAAAGGTATTTTGGGGAAGTGCGCCTAATATGGTGTGTATCGTTCCATGTTTCGGTAAAGTCTCCCGATCTCCTGATTTGACTTTTTAGGCTTCTGGATACCTAAAGTTTTAACCGATTTGCCTGAAATTAGAAATCTAGGTCCACACATAATTGGGACGAAGATGCTGTGTATCGGTCCACGTTTCGGTATAGCCCGATGTCCATGATTTGGTATACATTTGTGCTATGTCATCAAATCCACCGGAAATTCTATATATTTTCAAGTAAGCCGCTACGACGAAGAGTTTACAAAGGAGACAATTAGATTTGATTCATATATTTCCGTATAAAATATTAACTCCATATATTTTCTTATTCCCTCCACCATAGGAGGGTAAAAAAAAACACATGTAATACATCGAAATATTGCTCTAAGACCCTATAAAGTCTTAGAGCAATATTTCTGGGTCGTGGTGAAATTCTGAGTCGATCTAAGCATGTGCGTTCGTCCGTCTGTTGAAATCACGCCAACTTCCGAACGAAACAAGCTATAGACCTGAAACTTGGCACAAGTAGTTGTTATTGATGTAGGTCGGATGGTATTGCAAATGGGCCATATCGGACCACTTTTACGTATAGCCCCCATATAACCCGACGCCCAGATTTGGCTTGCGGAGCATTTTGGAGGAGCAAAATTCATCTGATCCGGTTGAAATTTAGTACAGGGTGTTAGTATATGGTCTCTAACAACCATGCTACAATTGGTCCACATCGGTCCATAATTATATATAGCCCCATATAAACCGATCCCCCGATTTGGATTGCGGAGCCTCTAAGAGAAGCAAATTTCATCCGATCCGGCTGAAATTTGGTTCATAATGTTAGTATATGGTATCTAACAACTGTGCAAAAATTAGTCCGCATCGGTCCATCATTATGTATAGCACCCATATAAACCGATCCCCAGATTTGGCTTGCGGAGCCTCTAAGAGAGGCAAAGTTCATCCGATCCGGCTGAAATTTGGTACATGTTGTAAGTGTATTGTCTCTAACAACTGTGCAAAAATTGGTCCACATCAGTCCATAATTATATATAGCCCCCCTATAAACCGATCCCCAGATTTGAAAACCAGAGCCTCATGGATGAGCAAAATTCATCCGATTCGGTTGAAATTTGGTACGTGTTGTAAGTATATGGTCTCTAACAACCGTGCGGGAATTGGTCCACATCGGTCCATAATTATATATAGTCCCCATATAAACAGATCCCCAGATTTGTCTTGCGGAGCCTCTAAGAGAAGCAAACTTCATCCGATCCGACTGAAATTTGGTACATGGTGTAAGTATATTGTCTCTAACAAATGTGCAAAAATTGGTCCACATCGGTCCATAATTATACAAAGCCCCCATATAAACCGATCCCCAGATTTGGCTTGCGGAGCCTCTAAGAGAAGCAAACTTCATCCGATCCGGCAATTTTTGAACAAAATTCATTCGATTCGGTTGAAATTTGGTACGTGTTGTAAGTATATGGTCTCTAACAACCATGTAGGAATTGGTCCATATTGGTCCATAATTATATGTAGCCTCCATATAAACCGATCCCCAGATTTGAGCTCCAGAGCCCATTTGAAGAGGCAATTCACCCGATCCGGTTGAAGTTTGGTACGAGGTGAAATTTTGGTACATTGCGCGAGTATATGCCCGCAAACAACAATGCCAAAATTGGTCCATATCGGTCTATAGTTATATATAGCCGATCCCCATAAATAATCTACCAAAATTTTAGTTCTATAGAAAATTTTGTCAGGATTTATATCTATAGAAATTTTTGTCAAAATGTTATTACTATACAAAATTTTGTCAAAATTTTATTACTATTCAAAATTTTGGCAAAATTTTATTACTATACAAAATTTTGTCAAGATTTTATTTCTATACAAAATTTTGTCAAGATTTTATTTCTATACAAAATTTTGTTAAGATTTTATTTCTATAGAAAATTTTGTTAAAATTTTATTTCTATAGAAAATTTTGTCAAACTGAATTATATACGTATTTAATCGGCCTTTTTTTGTTTAATATATACCCCTATGGGCCAACTTACAATTGAGAAGACGGTGTTTAGAAGTTTTAAGTTACCTTGCCATCGGCAAGTGTTACCGCAACCCAAGTAATTCGATTGTGGATGACAGTTTTTAGTACAAGTTTCTGTGCAATCCATGGTGGAGGAAAAGATTCGGCGTGGCCGAACTTACGGCCGTATATACTTGTTTTAAATTGTAATTTTTCTAAAAATTTTATTTCTAAAATTTCGATTTCTATAGAAAATTTTCCCAAAAATTTTATTTCTATAAAAAATGTTATTTCATGTTAGCCTGATAACGAAACAGGCAATTGACGTCCAAATAAATGCATTATATCTAATTATACAATTATTTTTCGAGCTTTATGGACAGATATAGATTAAGGAACATGGTTAATAGAGCCATTGAAAAGAAAACGCCAGATACCAATCTGAATTCTAACAAATTAGCTTTCTAAAAATAAATTTCGTGTTGTTGCATTACTATGTAACAAAACGAAATAGGAATAAGATTAAGGGACTTGTAAGTTATATGAAAAGATGATGTACAGTGGGAGAAAAGATGATTCAATTTGTAAGAGGAAATTTCCCAAATGTTTTCTCCATAAGGAGTTAGCATAAAGGGCCCAAAATTGAGTTATCGCTCCCAGCCAGATCTATACTAAAGACTGTGGAAAGGTTCATTCGCCCGAACTGAAACATGTACAGTCTAGGCGTGTATAGATTGGTATCTGGCGTTTTCTTTTCAATGGCTCTATTAACCATGTTCTTTAATCTATATCTGTCCATAAAGCTCGAAAGATAATTGTATAATTAGATTTAATAAAAAATTTTCTTAAAATTTTATTTCTATAAAAAAATTTTCTTAAAATTTTATTTCTATAAAAAATTTTCTTAAAATTTTAATTCTATATAACATTTTCAAAAAATTTTGTTTCTATACAAAGTTCTGTCAAAATTTTATTTCTATAAAAACTTTTCTCAAAATTTTACTTTTATAGAAAATTTTCTCAAAATTATATTTCTTCTCAAAATTCTAATTATATACACATTTTTGTCGAAATTTTATTCCTATAGAAAATTGAAGTACCTCTTAGTTGTAGAGGAATGTTTTGCAAAATCTAGCAAAACATCACAAATTCTACCCATCTACCAAACAGTAAAAAATCTATCAATTTTTGAATTCTACCAACTGGGGCCATCATGATTCAGATCGGGGGATTTCGGAGCCCAATGTGCGGTAGGAATGAGATGAGGAATCTCTCTTTTATGTTATTCTTGATTGAAACGTGCTGACTGAGTCCTGTTGCAATTTTCGTGGTCTGCTGCCAAACTGTTTGTTTGCCCAGGGCTTCAATACAATTGTCGATAAATACTAACTTTTTGGCAAGTAAACCCGATCATTTTGTTTCTTCACAAGCTGCTAAAATTGAGATGGCTTTTCATCGGAGAAAGCCAAATTCGGCATCTAGCCACTTTTGTGAAAGCGAATCAACTCCTGGGCTCTTTCCAGTCGAAATTTTCTTGTGTATCGGTAAGCTCTTGTACTTTTTGGAACTTCAATGGCCAATTGGACCAATCTTATATTTCAATATGTGTTGAATCTGATCTCACAACATTTTTTGCAAGTTTTCTACCACTACAGCGTGAATTTCGATCGAATCTGGCCAATCTTATATTTCAATATGTGTTGAATCTGATCTCACAACATTTTTTGCAAGTTTTCTACCACTACAGCGTGAATTTCGATCGAAATTGGCCTTCATTTTTTGAATCATTTCTGGGATTGTTACCGGATTTTCTTCCTCTTTTTGGAGGCGATGCATCATAACTAGTTTCATGGTAACGTGCAATCGTATGAGAAACAAAAGATGTATACAGATTTAAATGCTGAAGGGCTCTTACGTTAGACCCTTGTGGTTTTCCAGTGAAACATAAAGCAATCACACTATCACGCTTGAAATCAATCACAAATAAATTTATTTCTGAATGCAAAAGATTAAAATGGTTTTGTAGGCATGTAAACAATAAGGTGAGCTGCCACTGGAATAATTATGTCAGCTGTTTAGAAATAATATCAACCTTAACGTGGTTATAATACATATAATACTACCACTCTGTTGTTGTTGTTGTTGTTGTAACAGTTTATTGTGATCTCATCCATTTCATGTTATACGCTTGGTACATCAGCTTGTTGGCAGATCAAGGAACTCTGCGACTAAGATGGGGTGTGTCCAGAGTGATCTGGTGGTAAGTCGGGTTGGTTTGGCTGGGCAAGAGAAAAGATGACGCGTGTCGTGTGGCCCTTGGTTGCAAATTGGACAAACGTCAGCTACGCTGCTATCAATCACCGATAAGTAGGAATTGAGGCGGCTGCACTTGCCTGATCTTAATTGGGCCAAAACTACCCTAGTCTGCCGTGGGAGGTCTCTTTCCTTCGGTGCTATGGGCGGTGGTCGGACTCCAAGAACAGGATTAACCTTGTAGCTTCTCACCGCTTCAGCTACAGTATCCTCATGAATCCTGTTCAAACCTGCCTGGTACGCTGCTTGATCTAGAGGCTCTCTTTTATAGCGCTGGATCTCGCGCTCTAGATTATGTATATCAACCCTTACGTTCCTGGGTGGTGGTTGTGTATCCATAAGATGGTGGTTTGGATGATTACTGCGATAACAACCCAGGAGATACTGCTTTGACAACATGTAGTTGTGTCTTCGCACAGGGATGATCTTTGTCTCCACATAAAGGTGATCCAGGGGTGTGCTGCGGAGACACCCAGTCGCAGTTCTAAGAGCAGCGTTCTGGCAGGTTTGTATGTTATTCCACTACGTATCACTGGTCTGCGATGTCCACACTGGCGCTGCATAGTTTACCACTGACCGGCCAATTGCCTTATAAGTAGTTAGCAAGGTTTCTTTGTCCGCACCCCAAGTACTGCCGGCTAGTGACTTGAGGACCTTGTTTCTACCACGGAGCTTATTACAAATTGCAGTGGCATGGGCAGATGACCTAAAAAGGCTGTCGAATGTGACCCCAAGAATCTTGGGGTAATTTGTGGTCGGAATTATTACTCCATCGACTCTGATATTCAACTGCCTGCGCACTTCTGCCGTCCATGTAGTAAATAGTGTGGCTGAGGATTTGGTGGGGGATATCCTCAAGTTTCTCGCAGTGAAATAACTGGTAAGATTAGCTATGTAGACGTTCAACCGATCGCAAATGTCATCAACATTGGGTCCAGATGCCAAGATTGTACAGTCATCCGCATATGATACAATCTCGACGCCGTCAGGAGGGGGTGGAATCGAGGACATGTAGAGGTTAAACAGTGCCGGAGATATCACCCCACCTTGGGGAACTCCCTGTTTAACTCTACGCGGTCTTGACTTTCTGTCCCTGAATTCCACGTACGACTGGCGTCCACACATATAATTCAGCACCCAACGCTTCGCTCCTGCCGGTAGGGACGTATTCTCGATGTCCTCAAATAATGTGGCATGGTTGACCGTATCGAATGCTTTCGATAGGTCAAGCGCCACGAGGACCGTCCTGTGACACGGCCTGGGCTGGTTAAGTCCCTTATTAATATGTGTCGAAATGGCATGTAAGGCTGTTGTCGTACTATGTACCTTACGGAATCCATGTTGATGGTGGGCAGCTGGAAAATTCTCCACAAGGCTGGGGAGGAGTAATGCCTCAAGTGTCTTGGCTACTGGCGAAAGAAGGGATATCGGTCTGTACGATTCACCTTTGCTCGAATCTTTGCCCGGTTTCAGTAGTGGAATCACCCTTCCCATTTTCCAGACATCGGGTATAATGTGTGATTCCAAAGACAAATTGAGGAGTCTGGTCAGGTACTCAACTCCCAGTATTCCCAGATGCTTCAGCATTAGCATTGAAATTCCGTCAGGGCCCAGCGCCTTAGATGGTTTCGCGCTGTTGATGACATTGGTAACTTCGGCTGCAGTAAATTGTGGTGTGTCATCGGCTCGGAGACCACGTACACGACGGGTGGCTCTCCTTTTCGCTCTATCACTCTCAGGATGCTCGACAAACTGTCGGTTGAAGTATTTGGCGCACCTCTTCGGATCAGTCACAGTCACGTCGCCAAATGTGACTGAAATCCCATCATCCCTTGTGGAGGGGTTCGAGAGGGCTCTAACTGTTGACCACAATTTACCAGTTCCTGTTCCTAAGTTACATTGCTTCAGGTGCTCTAACCAAGTGTTCCGCTTGTGCTCGTCGACTATCTTACTAATCTCTAGATTTAGTTCTCTGATTCTAGGATCAGCAGGGTTAGCACGACGGCGTTCATCACGCTCGTCTGCGAGTCCCGCCGCTTCGGCTGGGAAGTTGGGCCTCACCTGGGCAATTCGACCAGCGGGTATGAAGCGAGCGGCTGCTGCGTTGATGATGTCCCGGAACTCCCTCTGGGCAACATGAACATGTGAGGGGGACGGGAGCTCACTGAAGCGGCGATCGGTGTATTCTACTACCACTCTGTAGATCAGTTTTGGTAAACGAAAGGCCTGAGAAAGCAACAGCCTTGTAAACTAGTCAACCCTTTGATTCTCTTATTGCCATATGGAATTACAATAATGTTCACAAATACGATTATAGTTCTTCATACCTGTTCATAAATTATTCCATACCATGCGATTTAATCCTTATCAATGCCCAAGGCTAATGGTAATATAATCGATTTCAACTTCATTGACTGTGTCAACAAAAATTCAATTTCAACTAGCATACTAAAGCTGTGATTAATTTCCGGTTTCTATGAACCCCCCTCGCCAAGAGCTATAATAGGCCAAAAAAAGATATTGGGCAATGAAATTCAGGAAATGAAGCCAACACAAACCTACAAATTACTGATTATAGTCAAGGCCTATGTGTAGTCGTTTTATTTCAATGTGAGAACACTTTTAGTTAAATCTGATGGTTGCTTGCATCAAATATCCATTGCATCTCCTACATACGAATATCATGGCCTTCCTCCATCATGATATTTATACACACACACACCAAACACACAGTGTAATCACCATAAAACTATTCCCATCAAATTGGTATGAAACACCTGCTTAATATACCAAAAATTCAAAGCATGTCAGATCCTATCATCATCCTTATCCGACATTGATGAACGCAGCCTAAATGTGAACATTGATGATGGCCAAACTTACAGTCGACACCTATCAAATGCACAGTTTGGTGAACTGCCAGTAGCTGGAAGCTGATTCAGTTCTGAGTTGCATTGCTGTGGAATGAAATTTAAAACAAATGTTCAAATTATGCAATTTTGGACCTGGCACATTTAATAATGCTTGTCATTCTCAAATGTATTCTGTTTTAGATCATGTAGTCGACCCCAGCTCTGGTAATGTCAATGAAGATCTGCGCATAAAATAGCAGAATGCAGCATAATTAAGACGATAACATGACATTTTGGTACAAGGTACCAAAAAAAGGCACAGAAAATTAAATCCTTTATTAAACTAATTCTAAATTTAATTTACTTTTATTGCAAAAGATCTGCAGGGAAAACACTCGGCCGAAATTTTGTTCCCATTAAGGATTAATGTGATAAAATGATGAAATCTAGGACCAATAAAATTAAAATCTCATTTATCAAATTTTCATTCTTCGTTCGCGGTTTATTAATAAAGGTACTCACGTACAAACAAATTCCAGTTTAAAAATCCAAATTGTAACGGATACTTCAATGTAAAAAATGTTTTCTTAATTCCAAAAAAAATCTAGTATATACGGCCGTAAGTTCGGCCAGGCCGAATCTTATGTACCCTCCACCATGGATTGCGTAGAAACTTCTACTAAAGACGGTCATCCACAATTAAATTTCTTGGGTTGCGGCCGATGGCAAGGTATCTTAAAACTTCTTAACATCATCTTCTAAATTGCAAGTTAGTCCATGCGGGATATATACACCCTCAAAAAAAAATCGCTTCTTTAACATATGTTCCAAACATATTTTGCAGGAAGCACATATATTATTGGATACTGCCGAAACATTAATATGTTTGCTTTATGTGAACATATTATATGTTTGGAAGCATTTTGAGCCCAAAAATATTATATTATTATAAAATATTATATGCTTGGAAGAATTTTTCCCAAAGACGATTGTGCTCATTGCCCAACATACTCGTAATTTTCAATTCCACGAAATATTTTAGTTCTTTGCACCTTTTTCTGTAATACAAATAATGTTGAAGAAATTATTCACTTTTATACATTTTTTAAATTTTACCTTTCGCCTGCACGGAGAATCGAACCGAGGACCATACAGTTTGTAAGCCAACACACTATCCACTGGGCTACGTAGCTGTTATGGTCACCAGCACATAATTATCGTTATAAGTTACATTTATATAGCATAGTTTGCAGCGCCCACGAGCACATGCAAACATAACATTATTTAACAGAAACATACATTTGTTTGCCACGTGGAGCAGTGGTTAGCATGTCTGCCTTGCATGCAAAGGGTCGTGGGTTCAATCCCTGCCCCGACCGAACACTTTTTTTTAATTTACACATTTATATTTATACTATATTAAATTTTTATAATGAAACTTTGAAATGTGGGTTATTAATCATTTTACTGTCCCAACTCTAAAAAGAGTATAGTGCCCTTTCGTTATTTTTATGGAGATCCCTCATTTCCTTTAACGAACCAAGAAAAAAATTGTGCCCATAATGCCAAAATGATAAACAAAACACATGTCCACACATACATAAAATGCTGCTCTCAAGGCGAAAACATATGCTGTTTGTTTTTCAAATGTCTATTCTCGTTACTCCGAATACTCATTCTAATATTCAAATTAAATAATATTTAGACTTAAGCATATCCAATTATTCGCCTTATCATAAAACAGTTTTCCGAAACAACATAAAAGCGATTTCACAGAAATTGTTCTCTTTTGATTCTTTCGCTGTGTTATGTTGATATCTTTCGTGAACTCTCCCGGTTTCCATCTCTATTTCTTTCTCTATACTCTCTCTGTTGCGTTGAATAAAATATCACAACATATGTATGTTTAGTCGAAATTTGTAAATATATATAAGTTTGCATTCACACATATGATTTTTATGAAACATTCATGTCCCAAATATAATATATTCTAACATATTAACATAGATGTCCCAAACATTTAGTGTTAGTTTAGGAACATTACATGTTTGCACTTAAATATATTGTGTTTTAAAATTGTGCCCGAAACACATTTTGTTTATATCGGAACATATGAAAAACATATTTTTCTAACAGTGTAGTAGACAAAAGAAAAGGGTCAAATATGAGCATCGGTTTATATTAGGGCTATATATAATTATCGATCGATATGGACCAATTCTGGCATGGTTGTTAGAGACCATATATCAATACCATGTTCCAAACTTCAGCGGATCGAATGAAATTTGCTTCTCTGTGAGGCTCTGGAGGTCAAATCTGGGGATTGGTTGATATGGGGGCTATATATAATTATGGATTGATGTGGACCAAGCCAAATAGCCAAATATGGGGATCGGTTTATATGGGGGCTATATATAATTATGGACCGATGAGAACCAATTTTTGCATGGTTGTTAGAGACCATATACCAATATATTGTACCAAATTTCAGCCGGATCGGATGAAATTTGCTTCTCTTAGAGGCTCAGTAAGGCAAATCTGGGGATCGTTTTATGTGGAGGCTACATACAATTATGGACCGATATGGACCAATTCCCGCATGGTTGTTAGAGACCAAATACTAAGAGCACGTACCAAATTTCAACCGAATCGGATGAATTTTGCTCATCCATGAGGCTCTGGAGGTCAAATCTGGGGATCGGTTTATATGGGGGCTATATATAATTATGGACCGATGTGGACCAATTTTTGCATGGTTGTTAGAGACGATATACTTACACCATGTACCAAATTTCAGCCGGATCGGATGAAATTTGCTTCTCTTAGAGGCTCCGCAAGCCAAATCTGGGGATCGGTTAGATGGGGGCTATATATAATTATGGACCGATGTGGACCAATTTTGGCATGGTTGTTAGAGACCATATACCAACACCATGTACCAAATTTCAGCCAGATCGGATGAAATATGCTTCTCTTAGAGGCTCCGCAAGCCAATTTTGTCGGTCCGTTTATATTGGGGCTATACGTAAAAGTGATCCAATATCGACTCAGAATTTCACCACGATCTAAAATATATATACTTTATGGGGTCTGAGAGCAATATTTCGATGTGTTACAAACGGAATGACAAAGTTAATATACCACCCATCCTATGGCGGAGCATATAACAACTTTAAACCAAAGACGCTAAATCCTCCAAATAAGTTTTAGCCTATATTTGAAGCGTTTTTATCTTAAATCTTTCCGTTAATTTAAGGACAATTTCTTTAAATCAAAAATGTGTTTCTTTACTTTAAGGAAAATTAGCCTAGGTTCAAAGACATACAACTTTAACGGAGGGACGGAAATTTACAAAATTTGTGTCCTGAGGTTTTAATTAAAATTTCATTATTTTAAAGAAATTTGTCCTTAATATTTTGTAAATTTCGCATCCCAAAATTTAGGTTGCGTAATCATTAATATAACGTAAATATTTTTTTTAGTGTTGAAGGGCGATTAACTAAATTGAAGTTCAAAACTTGTTATAAAAATAAGAGCTACTTTCTTTCTGTGCACATTCAAACTGATATATTTGTCAAACTATACGGACGAAAAAGACTGTTTGGGTGTAAAAATTATATGTTTGTATGTATGGGTGTAAAAAATACATGTTTGGAACTCAAATATTCAAAATAAAAAACATGTTATGCTACACTGAAAAAACAGTGAACCCACTAGGGAGAAAACTTTTGGTTAAGTTTAGAACATTTTGAATATTTTTAGAAAATTTTAACTACACACTATTGCAAAAGCTGGCATCACGCCGATATCATAAAAATAAGTAAATATTTTTCGACAAATTCAAGAAAATTTATTAGACATCAATAATTTTTTTTCACTTGGTAAAGAAAATTTTGAAGTTTGATGAAAAAAATTGGAGTTCAAAATTGCAAGAATGTCTTTAAGGCTGTAGGAAGTTCATGATGGACGCATTTGTAGTAAAATTTACAATTTTAAAGAAATAATGAACTATTTTGTGAGAAATACGAATTTAGTAAATCTTTATGCTTAATTTGTGTATACTGTTTCCCCGGTTTATAGTTCATTTAACTAACGTACGCAAAAAATTATTAGAGTAAAGGAAACTTTCTCCAAACACAATAATTCCATGAACTAAAATAAAGTTAAATTGGCTTTAGTGAAATAGAGAGTTCACTTTTTTTTGAGTGTAGCTGATGAACATTATATACTTGCTCTTAAAAATAATGTGCTAAAAATTTGAGTTCTAAACATATCATATTTACACCGAAACATATGAAAACAATATTTATCGTCTGTGTACAAAAATGAACTGTGAAAAAAATGAACAGACAGAAGAACATGACAAAATCTACGCAGAATTAATTCTCGGTATACTAAACTATGGGTCTCAGACGGGTTCTTCTTTGCGTTACATAAAAATGCACAAACTTATTAAACCGTAAAGGATATTGTAAACAAATAATTCGGTTTCAAGAAGCTTAAGACGAAAAATTAGCCGATATCAATAAAAAACGATTAATTTGATTTGTGGCCTCAAAATAAACCTACGATCAAAATTTTAGTGAAATCGAATGAATATGGGGGATTCTATGTGCACATGAATCGATTTATGTTTCGTTTTATCAAATCTGAAACAACAGTAGCCTTTTTTATACCCTGCGCCACACTGTGGAAGAGGGTCCCAGCAAAAAAAATTGGAAGTTGTTCCACAAACATTTCTTTTAAAGTCCATCCCAAAATCCCCCATCGAGTTTTTTCAACTTCCGATGCAGTCCTTTTACAACTTCACAAACATTTCGTCTAAAGCGCATCGTGGGATATCCCAATAATTTTTTCCACTTCCGATGCAGTCCTTTTGGACAAGTGCACAAACACTTCTTCTAAAGCACATCTTGGGATCCCCCAATGATTTTTTTCTACTTCCGATGCAGTCCTTGTGGACAAGTATTATAAAGAAAGCAATCAGGTTATTTTAAATGCAAATTTTGTACAATTAAATTTTACCAAAAAAAAAATAGAAAACTAATAAAAAAACTAAAAAAAAAAATCTAAAAAAATAGAAATTAATAAAAAAAAAGTAAAAAAATAATGATAAAAATAAATTTCATCCCCGCTGGGATTTGAACCTGTGCCGTTTGACTTTTTCGCTTCCATGGAAGTTCTTTTGAGAAGGTTTTGCACATTACGAGAATTTTTAATTTTTTTTTGTTGATTTTTAATGGAAAAAATATATTTATACGAAAATATATGCCGAAAATAAAAAATAAAAACGATGCATGACATAAAAAAATATTTTTTTAGAAATACTAATAAAGAACATCTCGAGAAGCAATTATAATGTTATTCCTTGGTGTCGTATTACGATCATATCACAAAAATTTGAATTGACCTTTCGACGCTTTATGTTCAATGGCGTTGGTGGCTGAGTGTGCTAAGGCGTTCTGTTATGGTGCCAGCAAACCCAGGTTCAACCCCTGGTCGGAGCGAACAAAATTTTCAAATTGTAAAAATTAGATAATAGGAAAATAATTGTGTAATAAAACATATGGATGAAAAAAAAAGAAATTGGTTGAAAAAAAATTTTTTTTTTCGCTTTTTAAACTTCTTCATTCAAATTAACTTCCAGGGCACAACTTCTAAAGCAATGCAAAGGATCCAAAAAGGGAGTACTTCCATCCTATGACAAGCCCATGTAAAATTCATTGGAGATGATCCAAGTTTGCACTACTTCCGGATCACAGATTGGGGATCCAAACTACTTTATTGGAAGTCCTTTTTTGCTGGGTTATTATAAGTTAGTGCATATGTTTGCAACACCCAGAAAGAAACGAGATAGACACATGGTGTCTTTGGCAAAAATGCTCAGAGTGGGCTCATGAGTCGATATAGCCATGTCCGTCTGTCTGTGAACACATTTTTGTGATCAAAGCCTAGGTCGCAGTTTCAATCCAATCGACTTTAAATTTGGCACAAGTATGTGTTTTTCAGAATATAACCCTATTCATTTTGGAAGAAATCGGTTCAGATTTAGATATAGCTCCCATATATAGCATTCGCCCGACATGAACTTATATTGTCACAGAAGCCAGAGTTTTACCCTAATTTCCTTAAAATTTTGCACAAGATGAACATTTAGTACTATAGTCAAGTGTGCCAAATTTTAGTGCAATCGGTTCAGATTTAGATATAGCTCCCATATATATCTTTCGCTCGATATGGACTAATACGGTCCCAGAAGCCAGAGTTTTACCCCAATTTGGTTGAAATTTTGCACTAGGAGTACAATTAGTAGTGTAGTTAAGTGTGCCAAATTTTATTGAAATCGATTCAGATTTAGATATAGCTCCCATATATCGTTTGCCCGATTTACTCTCATATAACCACAGTGGCCAATCTTTTACTCCGATTTACTTGAAATTTTGCACAGGAAATAGAATTAACATTTCAACTCTCTGTACCAAATTTGGTTGAAATAGGTTCAGATTTAGATAAAGCTCCCATAAAAAGCTTTCGCTCGATTTACACTCATATGACCACAGAGGCCAATTTTTTGCTCCGATTTAGTTGAAATTTTGCACAGGGAGTAGAATTAGCATTGTAGCTATGCGTGCCAAATTGGGTTGAAATCGGTTCAGATTTAGATAAAGCTCCCATATATATGTTTTTCTGATTTCGACAAAAATGGTCAAACTACCAACATTTTCTTGTAAAATCGCCACTGCTTAGTCGAAAAGTTGTAAAAATGACTCTAATTTTCCTAGACTTCTAATACATACATATATCGAGCGATAAATCATAAATAAACTTTTGCGAAGTTTCCTTAAAATTGCTTCAGATTTGAATGTTTCCCATATTTATACCCTTCACCACTACTGTGGTACAGGGTATAATAAGTTTGTGCATTTGTATGTAACGCCAAGAAATAGTGGTCATAGACCCATCTTTTAGTATACCGATCGGCTTAGAATTAAATTCTGAGTCGATTTAGCGATGTCCGTCTGTCTGTCTGTCTGTCCGTCTGTCCGTCTGTCTGTCCGTCCGTCTGTCTGTATATGTAATTTTGTGCACAAAGTACAGCTCGCAATTTATGTCCGCTCGTCCTCAATTTTGGCACAGGGCCGTTTCTTGGGATAAAGACAATCGCTATTGGTTTTGGAAAAAATCGGTTCAGATTTAGATATAGCTGCCATATATATTTATCCCCGATTTGGTCATAGTTAGCGTGTTTATCAACCGATTTTCTTGAAATACCGTACATCCAAATATTTTATGAATCTCGAAAATCTTGCAAAATATCAGCCAAATCGGTTCAGATTTAGATATAGCTCCCATATATATCTTTCGTCCGATTTAGACTCATATGACCACACAGGCCAAAGTTTATTACCGATCTTCGTGAAATTTTGCACAGAGGGTAGAATTGACATTCTACCAATGTTTGGTAAATTTGATTGAAATCGGTTCAAATTTAGATATAGCTCCCATATATATCTTTCGTCCGATTTGAACTTATATGGCCACAAAAGCAGAGTTTTTCCGTGATTTGCTTCAAATTTTGCACAAGGGGTACGTTTAATAGTATCGTTAAGTGTGTCAAATTTTGTTAAAATCGGTTCAGAAATAGATATAGCTCACATATATAACTTTCGCCCGATTTGGACTTATATGGTCTCAAAAGCCAGAGTTTTACCCTGACTTACTTCAAATTTTGCACAAGCGGTACTTTTAACGATACTATTGTATGTGCCAAATATGGTCAAACTCGATTCAGATTTAGATATAGCTCCCATATATATCTTTCGTCCGATTTGAACTTATATGACCTCAAAATCCAGGGTTTTGCCGTGATTTGCTTCAAATTTCGCACAAGGAGTACGTTTGGTAGTATCGGTAATTGTGCCAAATTTGGTTGAAATCGGTTCAGATTTAGATATGGCTCCCATATATATCTTCCGTCCGATTTGCACCCATATGACCAGGGGGCCAAAGTTATACTGCCATTTACGTGAAATTTCGCATAGATAGCAGAATTATTATTCTAACTATACATGTCAAATTTAGTCAAAATCGGTTCAGATTATATATAGCTCCCATATATACGTACACCAGAGTTGGGGAAATATGGTAGACTGTTACACATTTTAGACCCATTTTCAATGGAAGTGTCCTCCAATTAACTGGATAGCGTTAGCCGATTTAAATTTTAATTCTAGAGATTTTGTAGAAGTAAAAAAATTGTCTCCTTTATGTTATATAGCTTCCAGCAAATGTGAAGTAGTTGAGATGGTAACACAAATTTTGACCTACATAGGGGTGAAGGGTATAATATAGTCGGTACCGCCCGACTTTAGACTTTACTTACTTTTTTTTTACTAACATTGTGTTCCACCCTAGTGCATTAGGCGTCTTAAATTATGAGTCTATAGATTTTGTAAAAGTCTATCAAATTCTGTCCACATCGAGTGATATTTAAATGTATGTATTTGGGACAAACCTTAATATATACCACCCAACACATTTGACGGATGTGAGTGATATGGTATCGAAAATGTAAATCTACAAAGTGGTGCAGGGTATAATACAGTCGGCCCCGCCCGACTTTAGACTTTCCTTACTTGTTTTCCTATTTTTTAGGGATCCCAAATTCTGACAAATCCTATGAAAATTTCAGTTTGAAAAAAAAATTGTAGACTTTTTGGCAAATTCAGGTAAACCTAACCTAACCTATGTGCTCATGAAGTCAAATTGGAAGATCGGTTTATAAGTGATTGCTGTGTTATAAAAATTTTCTACTTCGAGATTGACGTCTACCAACATACGTATCTATATCGTCTTGTCATAAAACTGAAAAAATTGAATCGATGCTTCGAAATGTTTCAAATAAATTTTTATGCTGGTGGTAATTAAAACGGATCGATTCAGCCCATCTACTAGTCTACTCGTAACCTTCTAGAAAACATAGAATAATCTCCATCATTGGAAGTTGCAACGTAATTACAGTCATACCGTTCATTGATCATTTGAATAACACAATGGAAACTAATTTCCATAAACATTTGTTTGGTTACAACAATACGAAGTTTTTAAACAATTTTGGAAAATTTTTTACTGCGACTCCAGCAAAATCTTCAGACTCCGACACCACAGCCCTATGGAAAATAACATCAAATTTTAGTATCAGTTTAGATTTATTCGAATTGGCTACCGTTGGCCTCGAAATTTATCAAACCGACCTCGTTAAGCTAACAGCAATTTAGAATGAACTAAATAAATTCAAATGCCCGAAATTATTTGCATTTGAATTGAAAATAATTTCACTTCAGTTATTGCCAACAAAATGTTTTAATAGTTTAAACATGTTCTACGTATAAGAATTTCAATTTTAGTTGGGTTTTCGGCATCAATACTCTTCATCCTTATTCACAGGATTTTATTGCATTTCATTCAGTATACGTATTTGCCATTCATCGACGATGAGTAGTCGAACGATGAGTATTAGATTGAAAATTCATTGCATGGGCATGCATGTTCAGTTGCATATAAATGTCAGTTTGGTATTTTAGCAGTTTTTTTTTTACTTTCCCTCTATTTTTACACGCCACCTTAGGGGGCAGTGAAGCTTCTCAATTCAGTTTGTAACGCATAGAAATATTTGTCTGAGATCCCATAGTGAATCTGTCTATATAACAGGTTGGCTGATAAGTCTCCGGTCTGACACATAGATGGCGTCGCAAGTATTGAATGATTCGTGTCAAAATTTGACGTCTGTGAGTCAATTAGTTTGTGAGATAGACATTAGCGTAGCTAGACAATTTTTCTAGGGGAGGCTATAGCCCCCTAGCTAAAACTTTATAGACTGAACTTATAGGTTCAACTAATGTTTTATTTCATAAAATTGAATAAAAAAATAGACATCAAAATAACTCGACAATCAATTTATAATAAAGCAACTAAAAGTACCCTGCGGGAAATTGGTCGGACGGACGGACCTATCACAGAACTGGTACCTGTGCTCCAGTTAGTTGCAATTTTCACATTTAGTGAAATAAAATTATCAGAATAACCTTTTGTTCGACATATTTCAAAAGTTTTTTTTTCATTTCGGGTTCGATTAGGAGCCCAAATTGAAGGAGATTTCTAAGAGTTTGCCCGAGACTGGTTCCTGAGGACCTGTTTATGGTTGCTCCTGCTAAATTGTCCCAGGACGTGTCCTTTGGGATGAGTCCAAGACGCGTCCTAAATTGTAAGTTTACTCCGTCAATGACAAACCCATGTTAAAGTGGACGGTCCCTTCCATACGTTTTGATCAGAACTGGGACTGGCCCATACACACCAGGGACTAGTCCCGTACCAGTTCTGTGGTTGATCCATTTCCCGTAGGATAGTTCCACACTTTTCACAGCAAAAAATTGGGAGTTGTTCTAAAGGCACAACTTTAAAAGCACTTCCAAAAATGTCCTCACAAAGAAGTTAACTATTTTAACTACACAGGAAGTTTTTTTACTTCATTTTTTTATATTTTAATGCGTAATTTTTTGTTTTCTTTTTTCAAATAGTTTAAAAAAAGAGTAAGAATAAATAAAATGGTACAAATTATTCAATTTTGCCACAAAAATGCTAAATCCATTATAGAAAAATCGATAATATTTGAAAAAACGTTTCAAACAAGCGTTAGAATGCATTAAAAATCTTAAAAAAGTATAAAAATTATGTATTTGGGAAAATATCACAAAATTTTTAATTCACATTCAAAACACTGAATTCAGATCACACCTTAAGAAGTGATGCAAATTCATTGCAACGGTTGTTGAAACGGTGGACATTCGTTCTATGACAAGTTCATATTACATTCATCGCTTCTCCGCCAATTTTGTACCACGTCCAGACCCAAAAATAACATTTTCATTTCTTTTTTGGCGACGCTTTTTTGCAGTATTATTAAGATATTAATTTATGAAAGAATAATGTTAATATCAATTACTATTTTTTGTTCAACTAAATCATAAGTTCAACCACAGCTTTATTTCATAAATATCAGACTTCTACCACAACCCAAGTAATTCGATTGTGCATGAAAGTCTTTAGTGAAACTTTGTGCGTTGTACGAGTATATACTTGTTTAATTTTTATAAAAAGGTAAAATCGTAAATAGGTTTTCAAATTCTGGGGGGGCTAAAATTTTTCTGGGGGGGTCTAAGCCCCCTCCCCAGAGGCCTTCCTACGCTTATGGAGATAGAGCGTCTTTTGTAAAGCAACTTTTGTTATTGTGAAAAAAAATGGAAAAAAAGGAATTTCGTGTTTTGATAAAATACTGTTTTCTGAAGGGGAAAAATACGGTGGAAGCAAAAACTTGGCTTGATAATGAGTTTCCGGACTCTGCCCCAGGGAAATCAACAATAATTGATTGGTATGCAAAATTCAAGCGTGGTGAAATGAGCACGGAGGACGGTGAACGCAGTGGACGCCCGAAAGAGGTGGTTACCAACGAAAACATCACAAAAATCCACAAAATGATTTTGAATGACCGTAAAATGAAGTTGATCGAGATAGCAGAGGCCTTAAATATATCAAAGGAATGTGTTGGTCATATCATTCATCAATATTTGGATATGCGGAAGCTGTGTGCAAAATGGGTGCCGCGCGAGCTCACATTTGACCAAAAACCACAACGTGTTGATGATTCTGAGCGGTGTTTGCAGCTGTTAACTCGTAATACATCCGAGTTTTTCCGTCGATATATGACAATGGATGAAACATGGCTCCATTACTACACTCCTGAGTCCAATCGACAGTCGGCTGAGTGCACAGCGACCGGTGAACCGGTCTCCGAAGCGTGGAAAGACTCAAAAGTCCGCTGGCAAAGTAATGGCCTCTGTTTTTTGGGATGCGCATGGAATAATTTTTATCGATTATCTTGAGAAGGGAAAACCCATCAACAGTGACTATTATATGGCGTTATTGGAGTGTTTGAAGGTCGAAATCGCGGCAGAACGACCCCATATGCAGAAGAAAAAAGTGTTGTTCCACCAAGACAACGCATACCAATCAATTATTGTTGATTTCCCTGGGGCAGAGTCCGGAAACTCATTATAAAGCCAAGTTTTTGCTTCCACCGTATTTTTCCCCTTCAGAAAACAGTATTTTATCAAAACGCGAAATTCCTTTTTTCCATTTCTCACAAACTAATTGACTTACAGACGTCAAATTTTGACACGAATCATTTGAAACTTGGTACAATATAAAAATAATATGCATTTAATACTAGCGACACCATCTATGTGTCAGACCGGGGCCTTTGATCTGCCAAATAACTTTGATATGCCAAAAAATGTGCCTGCCAGAAATATTGATTTTAGACCCCATAAAATATATACCGATCGATTCAGAATCACCTCCTGAATCGATCTAGCCCTTGGTGTCCATCCTTCCGTCTGTCCATGTATTTGTTGTTCGCAGGATTTCGGTCGCAATTTTTAACCGATATTGATGAAATTTGGTACAGAGTGTTCTGTTGGCACACGGACCAATGCTATTGAATTTGCTATATATATAGCTCGCATATATATGTATCGTCCGATTTCGGCAAATGGGGCATATTACGCTTATCTACTAACAGATCGTCGTAAAATTTAACACAAGTTTTAGTTTATGATAGTATAATGGAAATCTGAAAAATTTCATTGAAATCGGTTCAGATTTAGATACAGCTCCAATATATATGTATTGCCCAATTTTCAAAAATTTAGCTATAAAACCCTTATTTTTTAACCGATCTCTCTCAAAGTTTGCAGAATTTTATCTTCTATTGTACTTATTATATCTGCAAAGAATCATCGAAATCGGTTCGGATTTAGATATAGCTCCCATATATATATATATCGCCCGATTTAGAAAATTTTGGCTCTAGTAGCCTTATTTATTATACGATCTTACTCAAATTTAGCACTAAGTAACCCTTAGGGTACAGGGACAAACGCTATGGAATTTGGAAAAAAATCCGATCAAATTAATAAATGGGGTCAGATTGCGCTCATTTACTAACCGATCGGCGACAAATTTGTCCCAAAGTAATCCAATTGATCACCCTTAAGTGTGCCAAATTTAATCGAAATCGTTCGAATCGGTTCAGATTTAGATATAGCTCCCATATATATGTAGCGCCCGATTTTCAAAAATTTACTCCTTATAACTTTATTTTTGACCATAGTGGCCTCATTTATTAAGCGATCTTACTCAAATTTAGCACAAGGTAATCTCCTGTAATATCAACAAAACCTGCAAAATATAATCCAAATCGGTTCAGATTTATATATTGCTCCCATATATATACATCGATCGATTTTCCCAAATTTGGCCATAATACTCTTACTTATTAACCAATGTTGCTCAAAATTCAAATGTAGACACTAAAAAAAATATTTACGTGATATTAAAGATTACGAAACCTAAATTTAAGGATGCGAAATTTAAAAAATATTAAGGACAAATTTCTTTCAAATAATGAAATTTTAATTAAAATAAAGTTTAAAATCTTTGTTTCAACATTTTTATACCCTGCTTCACACTGTGGAACAGGGTATTATAAGTTAGTGCATATGTTTGCAACACCCAGAAGGAGACGAGATATACACATGGTGTCTTTGGCAAAAATACTCAGGGTGGGCTCCTGAGTCGATATAGCGATGTCCGTCTGTCCGTCTGTCCGTGAACACATTTTTGTAATCAAAGTCTAGGTCGCAATTTAAGTCCAATCGCCTTCAAATTTGGCACATGTTCCCAATTTGGGTCAGAATAGAACCCTATTGATTTTGGAAGAAATCGGTTCAGATTTAGATATAGCTCCCATATATATCTTTCGCCCGATATGCGCTAATATGGACCCAGCAGCCAGAGTTTTATACCGATTTGCTTGAAATTTTGTACAAACATAACACTTAGTCGTGTAGTCAAGTGCGCAAAATTTGATTGAAATCGGTTCAGATTTAGATATAGGTCCCATATATATCTTTCGCCCGATATGGACTAATATGGTTCTAATAGCCAGAGTTTTGGCCCAATTTGGTTGAAATTTTGCACAGGGAGTAGATTTAGCATTGTAGCTATGCGTGGTTGAAATCGATTCAGATTTCGATATAGCTCCCATATATATATTTCGCCCGAAATGCACTTATATGGACCCAGAAGCCAGAGTTTTATCCCGATTAGCTTGAAATTGTGCACAAGGAGTACAATTGGTAGTATAGTCATGTGTGCCAAATTTGATTGAAATCGGTTCAGATTTAGATATAGCTTCCATATATATTTTTCGCCCGATATGGACTTATATGGCCCCAGAAGCCAGAGTTTTGGCCCAATTTGGTTGAAATTTGGCACTAGGAGTACAATTAGTAATATAGTCATGTGTGCCAAATTTAATTGAAATCGATTCAGATTTAGATATAGCTCCCATATATATGTTTTCCTGATTTCGACCAAAATGGTCAAAATACCAACATTTTCCTTGTTAAATCGCCACTGCTTAGTCGAAAAGTTGTAAAAATGACTCTAATTTTCCTAAACTTCTAATACAGTGCATTAGCCACACGCAGAGAAGAAACATGATTGTCACAATCATATTCGAAGAGCAAAATAATATGATAGCAGCTATTTTTGCGTCGACCATGTAACATTTTAACCTGCAACCATGTTGGCTCAGTGAACATGGTTCTAAGAAAAATACAATTGTCCTCATCTAAAATGTTATTATATTGATAAAAAGAAATTTGTTTCCATTAAAAGACAATGGTCACGATCTAAGATTTTATGTTATTCGTCAAAAATGTTTTTCTTCTAGTTAAAAGAACATGGTCACAACCTAAAATCTTTTGATTTTTATGAAAAAAACTTTTTTTGTCGTCGAAAAAAGGACGCCACTTGAGAAAAGAAAACACAAATTCAACTTTGTTTATTTGTTTTTATTTATTTTTAAACTAATTCATTGTTTATTTGTATTTATAATGTCGTGCACACAAACATCAAATATTTTTACACACTCTAGTTTGGTTCAATTTCAACAATAAGTAATCATTCCATATTTACTTCGTGCCCATCAAATGTACAAACGCAGAAATTATGTAACCGCAAATAAAAATAAATTATACCATATATCAAAATGCAAAACAAAAACCAGGTAAATTTTTTTCTATTACACTTTCTTTTTTTGTATTCACATAAAACCACGTGCCATTTCTGAATAAATAAATTAACACAATAATTTCGTATTCTCCGTCCATTCCAAGAAACAATCAACACACGACTGACGCGCAAAATATAAATCGTGTGTACAATGTTTTTATAAAATTCTTGTCGCTGCAAAAAAAATTAAAAAATTAAATGGTCACGAAAACAATGTACATTGTCTTTATGGCCATGTAATGGTTGTAGACATGTCTATACTTAAACTATTAAAATACTTTTTTCTCTGCAAAAAAGTAAAAAAATTGAATGGTCAGGTACATGATTTTCCTGACCATATAATGGTCTCAAATTCTATCATTTAAATAATAGAACATGTTTGCGGCATTTGAGAACCATTTAAACGCTTATTGCCAACATATATTTTTCTCCGCTCGAAAATTATTTTTACAAAGACAAAATACATGGTTTTCGGGACAATTACATACTCTAAATAAGCATTAAATGGATGCGGCAACCATGTCCAAACATGTTTTTTATGTGCGTGCAACTTAAATTTTGAGTCTATAGATTTTTTAAAAGTCTATCAAATTCTGTCCAAATCGAGTGATATTTAAATGTATGTATTTGGGACAAACCTTTATATATAGCACCCAACACATTTGACGGATGTGATATGGTATCGAAAATTTAGATCTACAAAGTGGTGCAGGGTATAATATAGTCGGCCCCGCCCGACTTTAGACTTTCCTTACTTTTTACTAAAATTGTGTTCCACCCTAGTGCATTAGCCAACTTAAATTTTGAGTCTATAGATTTTGTAAAAGTCTATCAAATTCTGTCCAAATCGAGTGATATTTAAATGTATGTATTTGGGACAAACGTTTATGTATAGCACCCAACACATTTGTGGGATGTGATATGGTATCGAAAATTTAGATCTACAATCGGCCCCGCCCGACTTTAGACTTTCCTTACTTGTTTACTGTTGCAGATGAAGGAGCACTTTCACCTAACACATTCACCATAGCATTATGAATTTCTTGTCCCGATAAACCTTTTTTATGTAAATATTTAATGACAGCACGCATTTCTAATTTTTCCAGTGTAAAAAAATTGCGAATGCGTCTTTTTTGAACACCTGTTTCTATATGAATGAGTTACCAGATCGAAATAAAATTTAACATGTGTTCATAACAGAGATGGTAGTTTCCAAAACACTTAAATGTTTTCTGTTTATACCGTGCTTTTTGTGCTATGCTAAGAAGTTTTCGAATTGCCCTCGTATACTCAAGAGTATCTATCGCTTCTGAGCAATATTGCTATTGAAATGAGCAATCATATCAGTGCTATGTAGAAGCTGCTCTAAATCGGGATATCGCCTACAAAAATCAGCGCTGATTCGGTTGTTTTTTAAGCAGTTGGTACTGCCTCTATCCCTTACAATCCTGCTGAAATATTGCTCCATTTTTGCTGGGTTGTGTCATTAAATTCTACATTTTCAAAATCATATGAAACAAGCCTATTGTTTGTATTTCACATATCCCCTCAGACAAGTTGAAAAGTTGTATGTCTTGATTCAATGATATTTGATCTCATTCTAGATGCTGTTGTGTCTCTATGAAAACAAATTGAATCTTAACAAAAGGTTAACAAAGGTTATTTTTGCAATTTAGATAGCCTCTTCTTGAATTTTACATGCTTTTATAAAATTTTATTTGATTTCATGACATCTATTTAAATTATGCTTATAAACTTTTCCATGTCTATATTTCAGGTGCAATTTATTTTCAATTGTCCTCGTTTGTTGAATGCCTCGGTGTGTGTGTGTATGAGTATCGGTGTAATAGTGTATGGTAACTTCCGGTGAGTTCTAATGCAAGTGTGCTTGTGGCAACAAAATTTCATCTCAACCCATATTCTCACAAGGACAATAAGGACTATTGCATACAGATAGAGTGAGGGAGAGTGAAAGAGATAGACACCGTGCATCCCAAAGCCATTAGATTAGAACAGAAAAAACATTGAGAATGAATATGCAGACTATACAGTACATGGGAGCTCCACAACATCCCACACCCCCACCAGCACCTTACCATTATAATGGACCTCCAATGCAACACCAAGCACAGCCACCACGT
This sequence comes from Haematobia irritans, assembly GCF_050003625.1. Taxonomy (NCBI): domain Eukaryota; kingdom Metazoa; phylum Arthropoda; class Insecta; order Diptera; family Muscidae; genus Haematobia; species Haematobia irritans. The sequence goes on from NC_134400.1 coordinate 121,996,895, forward strand.
CATACCCAGCATCTTCAACATCAGCAACAGCATCAACATTCCGCTCTGCAATCACCTTGGTTTGTTGGCAGCAGCAATGGCAATGTCGTTAGCATTGCTACTGCAGGCGGTGGTGGCAATGATATTGCTACTGGTGGCGCTGGTATCACGAATCCAGCAACTGCTGGTTTTATGCCAAATACAAATCCAAATTGCAGTACTACACCAATTAAAGGAAATGTAAGTGAATTAAATACTTGTTTTAGTTTTTTTTTTCATAGCTTTAGGAGGGACTAGACTCCCTCCCTATGTGGCCCACTGCTTGATATGATGGGGTAGAATGAAATTAATTACCTTTTTAATATGGCAAACATTGCGCCCCATTTAAAACAACTACAACAAGAATTGGACAATTGCTTCTATGGTATACTGAAAAAAAAAACTATGTCGTAAGCCAGTTTTTCGTAGCATAGAAGGCGAATTTCTCTGAAACAAAGAGTTATTTACTTGGCTAAAAGTTGAGAAAGTTTTCGTTGAAGGCCTTGGCTGGACGAAATAACATCCCACTGAAATATAGTCACAATATAAAATAAGGTCCCAAAATAAAGTAAGCCCAAAAAATGCACCTTTTTTTTACCACGAAACAGAAACCTAAATCAAAAACCAAATTTTAATATACACATAAAAAGCTATCACCAAAAATATTTCCAACTATAAAGTTGATTGAAGTTGAAAATTTTTATCAATTGATAAATTACTTGATACAATTAACTTTTTAATCAAGATAGAAACAATAAGCTAATTAAGTCAAGTATTGAAATTTTTTGATTCTTTAATAAAAAAAAAAATTCAAGCAAACTCCGAAGACTAACGGCCATTTTCATGTAGCTCTGTTAGGTTTTAACTCCCAGTTAACAGAAAGTAAAATCGAAATATCTTCTCTCCGGTTAACTTTAACTGAGAATTTTTCAGCAGTTAAGATCCTAACTGACATATGGAATATATAAGCAATATGTCAGATATGTCCGTAGTACGGTTTAAAAGTTCGTTAGCTAACGGAGCACTAACAGGGATTCATGAAAATGGGCGTAAGTCAGTTAAGTGTCTGGACATATTTTTTAAATTTTTAATTAAAAATTTATTTCGAATGATCAATTGTTTAGTCAAACTACAAACAAAAAATTTTTTTTCTGATTCAATCAGAAAATCAGATTGATCCAATTAATTTTTATGATTGATTTTTGTTTCAATTAAAAAATTTTTTGAATCAGTTAAAATACTAATTGAATATTTTTTAAAACTCAATTAAAATTTTAATTGGAAACATATTCGTGAAATTTTTTTCTGTGCAAAAACAGAAAGTAATTGAAATAGTTCCACTTTTAATTACAAAAATAATTGAGTTTTGCAATCAATATCAATTAAATTTTTAAAATAAAAAAAAATTAAAAAAAAATAATTCAAACATGCTAATGAAATAAATTAATTTTTTAATCAAGCCTTTTTATGCCCACCTAAAATTGTGATTGATACTATAATGTTCATGATTGAAGACATCACTACTAATAAATTAATTGGATCAATTCATTTCGTGATTAAATGTTCGAACAAAGATTTATTTCGGCAAAAGCCGCTATCATAAACCTTTTTTCGGAAGGTTCAAGTGTGGTTCACTTGGGTGAACTACCAGAATTTGTTCTGATAATTGGTTGATAGTTTTGCTGCAAGTAGAGGATTTTGCTGAGGAATGTGGTAATTCCGAAACGTGCGTCCATCCAACCATCTTGCAGCCTATAGGGCTTTGCCCAAATAAATTTGACAAACATTCTTTTCCTCTGTTGGTTAAGCTACTCTTGTAATTTAGTCAACGCAATGATTTTTAAGCTGATCAAAATAGAAAAAACATGTTTATGTGTACAGCAAAAATCTAATTTTATACCCTCCACCATAGGATGGGGGGTATATTAACTTTGTCATTCCGTTTGTAACACATCGAAATATTGCTCTAAGACCCCATAAAGTATATATATTCTGGGTCGTGGTGAAATTCTGAGTCGATCTAAGCATGTCCGTCCGTCCGTCTTTAGAAATCACGCTAACTTCCGAACGAAATAAGCTATCGCTTTGAAACTTGACACAAGTAGTTGTTATTGATGTAGGTCGGATGGTATTGCAAATGGGCCATATCGGTCCACTTTTACGTATAGCCCCCATAGAAACGGACCCCCAAATTTGGCTTGCGAGGCCTCTAAGAGAAGCAAATTTCTTCCGATCCGGCTGAAATTTGATACATGGTGTTAGTATATGGTCTCTAACAACCATGCAAAAATTGGTCCACATCGGTCCATAATTATATATAGCCCCTATATAAACCGATCCCCCGATTTGGCTTGCGGAGCCTCTAAGAGAAGCAAATTTCATCCAATCCGGTTGAAATTTGAAACATGGTGTAAGTATATGATCTCTAACAACCATGGAAAAATTGGTCCACATCGGTCAATATTTATATATAAACCGATCCCTAGATTTGACCTCCGGAGCCTCGTGGAAGAGAAAAATTCACCCGATTTGGTTGAAATTTGGTACGTGATGTTAGTACATGATATTTAACAACCATGCCCAAAATGGTCCATATCAGTCAGCGCTATTTGGCCTATGATATCTTTCAAAAAACCCTTAATAAAAAACCCGTAAAAGTATCAGCTATAGTTTTTGTATAAACGTCCATTTACTAGAAACATGCCGTACAAAAATTGTCTCGAATTTTCGTTTATTGTTAAAGAAGTTTATAAAAATATATTTTTGACCTCACCAATATAGATAATATTTATAGCTTAAGTCTCTACTTTAATATAACAGCGAGAAATAAATCGAAACTAAGTGGGAAAATAGAAGTTGGTGTCTTTTTCGAATGTCCTTCTAAGTGGACATCGGTAGTGAAAGGGTTAATTTTTGTGATTGATTTTTGTTTCAATTAAAAAATTTGTTGAATCAATTAAATTTTTAATTGAATATTTTTTAAAACTCAAATAAGACTTTGGATTGGAAAATTTTTCGTGAATTTGTTTTCTGCGTTGTGGCAGTTTATTTTATTGTTTAGAAGTTTATAAAAGCATTTTGATATTTTGCATTCAGAAATAAAATCTTCTTGATGGAACTGGAGCATGATAGTGTGATTGCTTATATTCGTCTGGAAAACCACATGAGCCATATTTAAATGAACAATAAATCTTTAGTTTCTCATACCATTGATTGTCATCGTGATACTGGCAGAGTGTCAAACAAGGTAACAAAAACAGAAATGATTTTTGGCGTTTTGTCGAATGTGATATTGAAACCATAACGCTTCCTATGTAATGCGGACATTCTAACCATTTCCATTGAAAGAAGTCGGTCTATATGAGGGCTGTAAAAACATAACCCGATATGACTTATATACATTGCAATTAACTTCAGATCGCTACCATTTCTAAACCGGTAGTCTAATAGCCGACATATTTTAATGATAGTTCATTTTATTGTTTACAAGCTTACAAAAGAATTTTGGTTGATTGCATTCAGAAAGAAAGTTATTCGTGATAGAATTCAAGCGTGGTAGTATGATTGTTTTATATATGGCTGGAAACCCAGAACTGGCTATCGTTAGAGCCCTTCACTATTGAATTTTTAATCAATATTTTGTTTCTCGTACCATTGCTCCCTAACGTGATACTAGCAGTGCTACACCGCGTCCAAAATGTGGATGAAACAAAACCGTAACAAGCCCAGAAATGATCCGATGAATGATGGCCAGATTTTAAATTAACATAAATCGCCATACATGACAAAAACTCGTTCATCCAAAATCCCTTCGTTGTTATAAATGAAGGGTTTTTGCCAAAAATAAAAATATTTCTGATCAAAAATAGCAGAATTTTATTTCTTCATATACTCTATAATAAACCCAAAAAATAGTGTCACAACAAAATTGAGAGATATGTATATGTACTTTAGCTAAGTTAATTTTCGTTGTGGTTACGAAAAATGAACTATATTACAGTAAATTTGTTGAACTATGTGAAAGTTTAAATGGTCCTTAAATTTACAAGACACTTTTTTTCTGTGCGATTAGAAATTATCGATTTATCGATTATCGATTTATAGATTAATCGATTAGAAATAGGGATACCAAAGTCAAAGATCGATTCCATGTTAAGCTCAATGACAAGGGACCTCCTTTTTATAGCCGAGTCCGAACGGCGTTCTACATTGCAGTGAAACCACTTAGAGAAGCTTTGAAACCCTCAGAAATGTCACCAGCATTACTGAGGTGGGATAATCCACTGCTGAAAAACTTTTTGCTGTTCGGTCGAAGCAGGAATCGAACCCACGACCTTGTGTATGCAAAGCGGGCATGCTAACCATTGCACCATGGTGGTGGGTATAAAAACGAGTTAAAACTCTAAAAAATTGAAAAGTTGGCAAACTTTTCCCATAGCCGAGTGGACCAATTTTAGAGGCCATTCAGTAGGGTACCGGTCCACCTAAGGTCTCACAATTTGGATCACTACTTGATTCAGATCTATAGCGGTTCGCAAAAAATGGACAGTTTGCTATTTGTGTTATCTCACCCTTTTACTCTACAATCAGATATTTTAGATCTCTTTGAATGGGAGGTACGTGAAGGGGTAGTCCTATCGGAACTAAACTTTGAATTTGTCTTTGACCATCAGCAAGGCCCTTCAAAGTTTCGCTTTCCTTCGATGCCTTCGTCTATTTTTGTCCATTCGTTGTATGGGATGGAAGCACTGTGTGCCGCCTTGAAATAATCGACACTTTGGATTTTTTTTTTGTACCAACCTTACTGTCCAAAACGCCCCGAGCTCAAAATTCCAACGGATAGAGATTCGGAGATTTTGGTGGACAGAGAAGGAATATGATCATCCCAAACATGTTTCAAGATCAAAATGTTATTTTGAAGTGTGAACATGGAACATTTTTGCGACAAAATCGAAGGTGTACATTTTCACTTGACCCCTTTAGCAAGTAAACTCGATTACTTTGTTTATTCACGAAATGCTCAATTTGGAATGGGTTCTCATTGGAGAAATAAAAATTGGGTAACTACACTCAAAAAAAAGTGAACTCTCTATTTCACTAAAGCCAATTTAACTTTAGTTTAGTTCATGGAATTATTATGTTTAGGGAAACTTTACTTAACTCTAATAATTTTTTTTGTACTGTAGTTAAATGAACTAAAAAGCGGGAAAAAATTATACACAAATTAAGCATAAATATTTACTAAATTCGTATATCTCACAAAATAGTTAATTATTTCTTTAAATTTGTAAATTTTACTACAAATGCGTCTATCATGAACTTCCTATATCACTAAAGACATTCTTGCAATTTTGAACTTCAATTTTTTCCTTCAAACTACACAATTTTCTTTAACATATTAAAAAAATTATTTATGTCTAATAAATTTTCTTGAATTTGTCGAAAAATATTTATTTATTTTTGTGATATCGGCGTGATGCCAACGTTTGTAATACCGTTTAGTTAAAATTTTCTAAAAATATTCAAAATTTGCTAAAATCAACCAAAAGTTTTCTACATGGTGGGTTCACTGTTTTTTCAGTGTAGCCACTTTCGTGCACGCGAAGGTATTCCTTAAAATTGTCTTTTCTTTTTTTGAATCACGAAATAAATTTTTTAATTGAATATTCTTCAATCTCGGAAACGATTAATAACCGAATTTATCACAGAATTAGTTAGAAATAAAAAATACATGTGATTAAAAGAGGAATTGATTTTTTCTGGCACTTTCAATTAATTTTTTAATTAGTGCAATTAAAAATGTAATTGATTTTGAAAATCTCAATGAACTATTTAATTGAGTCAATCATTTATTTATTGTATTATTGCTAATTTATTTATAATTATTTTTCCTTAGATGAAATAATTTTCTTGTAATTTTAGATTTAAGTTAATGATTACCAAATAAAATGTATGTTTTTATTAATTGGAAATATTTTTTTTATTTAATGAAAATGTTAATTGGGACAATTTAATTCTTAATTGATTACATTTTCAACTTTAACTTTTTAATTGGAAATATTTGGTGATTTTTTTTCTGTGTGAGCTCTTGCAATTTTTGAATATGATCCAGGCTCATTCTTTAATATCACGATCAAGCTTTCTACCACTGTGGCGTGTGTTTCAAATCTGATCTTTACTTTTCGGATTATTTTTGTTACGTTTTTTTTAATCCATATTTTCGACGCGATGAAACACTACTATCACATTTAAATACTGGAACGATATTCACTTGTAGCTTTAATTCCATCACAAATAGAAATGATAGCAACCTGATGAATTGATCTACACCGGAAAAAAAGTTTACTATTTTTTATGAAAAATGAACTAACCCATAGTAAGAATGACCATGATTTGGCGCCAAAGATTTTTTTCATCTAGATAAGTTCATGATTTTCTTATAAATTAGTTCATGTATTACATCGTATTTTAGTTCATTATTACTATGCTGTGGGAAGAATATAGTTAAACTCATTCAAAATATTCCTGCTATCCGGAAAAATTAACAATTTTTTGGGAAACCTGTATTAAGAAATTGGTTTGAAATAAACTGTTTGTCGGTATAATTTTCAAAAAAGTAGAGAAATTGAGGAATCAAAAGTACAAAAAGCCTGTATACAACTAAGAAATTTTTCGTACAAAACAAGTCAATTTTCTATAAACACCAGCATTTTATTTCAAAGAATTATTATTATTTTACACAAAACTATGGCTTATGATATACAATAAAGGAAATATTTTTATTAGTACGTTGGACGCATTTACTTGCCGGTAGTTAGTAATTGCTTCTTCAAAAGAGTAATATTCTATGTTATTAGGACTAAACTAATTAATTTAAATTTCCATGTTTTCTATCCATATGAAAGATATATGTGGCATAAGTTGCTATATTCAATTGAATTGTCCAATTTCATCGATTTTGGCTAACTTTTGTTGGGCGGATTTGGCTTATAAGCATCTGAAATTGCAAAGTTATACAAAATATAAGAAAAATATTATTAATTAATTAATTCTATCGTTCATATTGATCTCTAACTTACGGGTTTCAAGAGTATTTCCTAGAGTCAATAAGGATATCAGCTTAATTAGTATTAAACAGTAAGAATATTCCAAAAATTACCATTACGAGACCTGTCTACCTGCAAGTGAAAAAAATAATTTTTAATAAATTGAAATTTTGGTTTTATTAAAAACGGACAAAATACCGTTTATAGAAAAACTTACCACATTGAAAAATCCATCCAGTAGGTACATTATTGGAATCATATCCATGGACAAATGGGACGTTATTGAAATTATTCTCAGAATATATTTGAAATAAAAAATATTATAAAATTAGACATAATTTCCACTTGTCAGTATAGCATTTAGTATTTAAGGTGGATATTAAGTTCGAGTTTAGCGGCTAAAATTGCAATTTCCATGATAAGTTTTCTTTAATAATCCATTATAAAAAATAATCTTTATAAAAAACTTGATTTGGGCTATTCTCCATCAAGTTATATTTAAATTTGTATCGAAGACGTATAATTTTATACTTTGCTTAGTGATTTATTTTTAATTTTAGCGGCTAAACTCGAACTTAGTACTCACCTGTAGGAATTGCTGTAACATAAAAAATATAGATTCAAAAAAATGGTTGCTTCTCAACCTGTGATCCAGATGTAGAATAAATATAAATCATCCTATTACCACTCATGTTGTATATTTTTTATGTAAATCAATTTAAAATCCGCACTAATTTTAAACTAACATATTAACAGAAATATACAGTTCCTTAATCTGTTATTTGTTTTTAATCAATAAAAAGCGTTTTTGATTCCTCTAACATCACATCATTCACTTCTCAGTTTCTAAAATGTTTCGAAATAAATGTATTTTCATTAATAAACACCAATACCGCACGTACAATTTTGCAAAATTAAATCCACGTGTGCACTTCCTAAATGCATCAACATAACTGAATGCAACAATAAAACTCAAAGACACAAATAGTCATAAGGGATACATACCTGCCGTAAAGAAAAACAACTCCACACACACACGATCCCTTTCTGATCTTGCTATTGCAAAAAAACAACTCTCACCACAAAAGATACCAACAACACACAAGGAACATTCCATTGTCTCTAGAATCAAAACAACCAACAACAGCATAAATGACGCAATAACAAACACAAACAATCATACGAGATATACACAAAATGTCTCTAAAAACTCCCTCGCATGATGCACTCACATTTTCCAGTAGCACGTTTATTGATTAGTAGGAATTCTATCTATAAGTTAAGGTAAAATATATACCAAATCTATGAGGAATCTATAAAAATTATATACACCTGTCAAGGATTATATTAAATAATGTTTATTCTATTTTAACTACAATTTTCAATGTGAGTAAAAACACTCCAACATATAATAAAAAGGGAAATAATCTGTAGGTAGTCATCCTACGAATCGGTAATGTCGTTAAGTTAATTTGTACTAAAAAAATATTTTTCCATACAAAATTTTGTCTTAGTAAATTGTCCACATTTCGTAGTAAGATTTTTATATTGCCCATGTATTTTTATAATAGAATCAACGATGCATTAACTACTGTGTTGGAAATTTATTTAAGGAAAAATCCTTCCCATTTCGTAGTTAGTGAACTAAAAAACATTTACTGAATTTTTAAAAGTTTTGCTTTAGCTAAGTTAATTTTCGTTGTGGTTACGAAAAATGAACTATATTACAGTAAATTTGTTGAACTATGTGGAAGTCAAAATGGTCCTTAAATTTACAAGACACTTTTTTTTCTGTGTACGGGATACCGGTATGAAGCGTCAAGATACAAATGTCTCGACAGCGAAAATTTCGATGTCCTCATTCCAGAGTACACTAAGTCGACTTGGCATTTTTTGATGAAGTTCGTTGTTTTTTATTCGGATTGATTTTGTATGTGTCAAAAATTCGAATTTATTGGTCAAAAGTTATGGGATTAGACAACCTACAAACCTGTGACTAAATTTCCCATCCAAAAAGGGCAAAAAGCTTTGTTCGATCTAAAGTGGTCTAATTCATTTTAGCCATCTTCTTTATCACTATTTTGAATTCGTACATACTAAACAAAAATCTACAATAGACATGATTTTAAGATCGAAAAAAAGTGAATTTATATCTTATACGGTTTTTGAGAAATTCCAAAAAAAAAAAACTTTGAACTTGTTTCCTGTAAAATTCACTTTTTAGACTTAGCGTACTTTGGAACATCGTTGTGAACATGTTGTGAACGATGTCTTATTTTTTTTTTTTTGTTTGTTTGCTATGACATCTATGGAAAATATTTAGTATACATTAAGTCATTGAACAGACACAGTGAAAAAAAGCATGCCCGGTTCGGAAGATTTTGTCTTTACTTTAAAAATTTTGGTATTGATTCCGAGCCAAAGAAGCGGAGAATACAAGTAAGGATACTTTTAAGACACAATACTCTTTTAAACTTGGGTTTTGTGTACTTGCTTCTAGAAAGCTGTTTTCAATTTTTCGCTTTTTCAGCATTTTTTCTTCTTTTTCTATCAAAGTCCTTTAAAAACGAGTTGACGACAACTTTATTTTCCAAACTAAGACTCGACTTCCAGTAGAAATTATCCCAGCAAAAACTAGGTAACCACATCTCATTACAATTGGCATTACCAGGAGTAAAGCTGTCATTACACGTTGCATTACATTGCGGTGAGTTATAATGACTTACTTGTAATGACAAAAATAAATATAATATTATTTTCGAATTGTTATTCTTAAATGTTTAGGCAGTTGGCTTAATAAAATAGAATTGAAAGGCTTGCATACTTCTTAGTACGAATGAACTGAAATATTTTTCAATGCTAAGTGTTATTCGTATGTATGATAAGCTTTCTATAATAAAGAAAGTCAGAGTTATTATTTTATAAGAAATTTTACTAAATTTGGTTTTAGTTTTTGTTGGGTGTGTTTTTGTTCAGTGAATAAAATTTTCTTGTTCAGTAGTAAATTCGTATATCCCGCGAAGAAAACTGTATTAGTAAAATGAACTATTCCTAACTGATTTCAGTTTAGGATTTTTTACTGAAGCAAGTAAATTTTATTATTTTTATTTATTTATTTATTTATTTCAGTCTTTAGAACAAAAATTCCTTACAGACTATGATGAATTAAATACATCTATAATTTTCTAAGTTATGTTTTAACTAAATTTAGTAGCAAAATACAATTTAAAATCATTTTTCGAAATGCTAAACTCTATAATCTTCCCAAATTTCTTTTGAAATTTTAAGTTAATGGAATTTATGTAAAAAAACACACGCGTCAGTGGACTATGGGAAGCATAATTCACACGGTGTAGAGGAATTTCAAATATATCAACATATCTCATAGTTCTAGGAGGAACATAAAGAGGTATACGTAATAACAAATCCGGACAATCAATTACATTATCGATCAAATCAAAAACAAAAAGAGCAGACTGAACTTTACGACGATCTTCAAGAGTTTGAAGACCTAATAACAGACAATTAGAAAAATAACTGGAAGGACAACTTATTGGGAGAGATTTCAATGCATATTTCACAAATACTCGTTGAACTCTTTCTATACGAGCTATTTGATTATTACAACGCGGATCCCAAACAATTGAAGCATATTCCACTCTGGACCTAACATAGGCTGTGTACACAATTTTCCAAGTATTTGGGTCCGAAAAATCACCACAATTTCTTTTAATAAAACCAAGCATTTTATAAGCTTTTGGAAGTATATAATTAATATGAGAAATGAAACACATGTCTGAATCAAAAAATACTCCAAGATCTCGAATACAGGTAACCTTTGTCAAAACATTATCACCAAATTTAAAACAGCACTGAATAGGGTGGAGTGTTTTATGGAAGGAAATATGAGAACATTTCGAAATATTCAATTGCAACTTATTTAAATGACACCATTCATAAAAATTATCTAAATCCAACTGCAAATTGGCAACATCAGATAACGAGTCAACTTTAGAAAATGTTTTCAGATCATCTGCATATAAAAGGAATTCAGAATTTTTAAAACATAAAGCAACATCATTAATAAATAAATTAAAGAGCAGGGGACCTAATACACTCCCTTGTGGAACCCCCGAAGTTTGAACATATGGATATGAAACATATCCACCAACTTTAACTCTGCAGACCATCTGAGATAAGTAGGATTCAATCCATGTTAAAAAACATGAGTGAAACCCCAAGCATTGAAGTTTATATATCAGTAAAGTGTGGGAAACTTTATCAAAAGCTTTGGAAAAATCCGTATACAATGTTTCCAATTGACTACCACTTTCCAATGTTGATAAGCATCGCTCACTAAACAAAGTCAAGTTAGTGATTGTAGATCTGCCAGTAAAAAATCCATGTTGATGAGGTGAAATCAAAGACTTCGTAAGAAAAAACAACCTTTTATAGATGATATGCTCAAAAACTTTCGATATGCACGATAACTTAGATATTGGTCTATAGCAAGTAACATCATCTCTTTTGCCGTCTTTGAAAATTGGTGAGATTGTAGCCGATTTCCAACAATTTAAAAATATGCCTTCCTTCAGAGATCTGTTGAAAATAATAGAAAGAGCGTAACATATACTATTACAACATCTTTTAAGAAAAAGAGGACACAGACCATCAGAATCCGTTTTAGTGCCGTTATTTAAGTCATTTACTGCCTCGCAAATTTCATCTTCAGTAATGACCATTGCGCCAATATTCAAGATAGTACCCTGTATATCAATTTCTTTATTCACAGCAGTGGGAGCTTCAAAGTTAGACTTGAAATAATCTGCAAAAAGATTTACGGCTTCAATACCTGTTTGAGAAGTCTTGCCCTTAAAATGTACTGTAGATGGAATATCAGTCTGCTGCTTTTTGGACTCTATATAAGACCAAAATGATTTAGGATTCAATTTAATCTCGCTCTCCTTAGTGAGAAGAAATTGTTTATATAAAAATTTATTCAAAAAATTGAATTGCCGTTGATAATGAAGAAACATTTCCTTATCCTCATTACAATTAGTCTTCAAAAATCGTTTTTGAAATTTATTACGTAAGTTCTTTATTTTCATAAGACCTTTAGTATACCAAGGTCTCCTGTATGCTCTACATTCCCTTAAAGGGACATTCTCTCTAAGAACATTTAAAACTTTATTTAAAAATATTTCAAAGCAAATATGAATAGACTGTTCGGAAAACAAATCAGCCCAATTTATCGAATTGAATATAGAGTTAAGCATATCGAAGTTACAAAGATTAAAATTAAAGTTCGAAAAATCATCAGTTAAAGAGCTGGGCAAATATTTGAAAGAATCGATTGTTATAGCTAGCGGGTTGTGATGCACATTAGATGGGGAAATCGAAGTAAGAGCTTCATTAATATTAAATTTGCAATCATCAGAAACGAATACAAGATCCAAAAACCTATTCAATTTGTTAGAGATATAATTAATCTGAATTAAGCTCATCGCCAGAAATGTATCAATAAAGTTTATTTCGTGCTCCTTGATAACATTTGAAGGAGATAAAAATTCGCTGCAACCAAATTGAGTCCATAAAATATTAGGCAAATTAAAATCACCTAAGACACAAATAAACGATTCATTACAAGCATCCCCGTCTAAAGCCGCTATATTATGTAAATGCTTCTCATAAAGGCCTCCTGGGCAACCAGGTGGTATATAAGAAACAGCAACAAAGAGCTTAATCCTAAAACCAAAAATACATATAATAAGCTGATCAAGTAAACTATTATCATCATTAATCGCAAAAAGAGATGCCTTGTATTGATTTTTAACAGCCACAAGAACACCGCCTCCTCTAGAACAACCAGTGATATTTCTATTTCTATCTTTTCTAAACACTTTATATAGACTGCGATCGAAAAATTCAGAACTAAAAAAGTCCGAGTTAAGCCACGTTTCAACTAATACAATAACATCATAATCAAACTGAGATGAAAATTCAAAAATATCCTTAGATTTAGTACGCATTCCTGATACATTTTGGTAATAAATTTTTAAACCAACATTGACATTAGTTAACCTATATTGTTTTGATTTGGATTCAGTCGAAAATTTACAAATGGGCGAACTTTAATATCTACTGGCCAAATATTTGGATTCAAAATATCATTATAAAAATACGATGAAACGCCAAATTTGAAGTTAATTTTTTTAATACTAGCAGCATCAGCATCTTTCTTTACGAGCTTGAAACAAAGCAGGTGCTCCTTTGCAATCTTCGTCTTATTATGGACATAATCAATAATTTGTTCACTAGAAACAGTTGGTTTAAATGACGACAAATGAACCCATTTCTTTGATATTACAATATCTAAGTCATTTGGTTCAGAGTTAGCACCAAACACAATATTACGCCTTTTCCGCCTACGCCTCTGCACAGAAACCCACTCAGATGTATTAGCTGCACTTTGCGACGCAACATCAAAGGCATCACTGCCACCATGTTCTGTCTCGCTCAAGTTGGATACAATATTAATCGCATTATTCATGTCAGTGTGTATTGTAGACACCGATGAAACTGAAGGAACAGGGAAATCGTTCGGTTTACTTTGACCAATAGTTTTAGTATGCTTTCTTATTGTTGAATTAGAAGCATCGTTGATCGCTTGAATTTGAGCTTTGTTTTGATTTTTACCACTATTGTGGTGTTTATCTTCACTGTCTTGTTTATTACTGTTCATTACTTTCTGTTTTAGATCTTGCAATTGAGCAGACACAGATGTCTTTATTAACTCTCTGAGCTCTCTCACTTCATTCGACAAAGAAGAGACGTGAGAAATTAAGTCAGATGTAACTTTTAAACAGGAATTGCAATTGAATACAATATTAGCATTTTTCAAAAAAAGTTCACTACATTTATCATCAATTTTTGCACAAATAAAATGGTATTTAGCTCTGCATAAATGACATGCGATAAATTTATTATTTAGCGCATTGTAACATTTCGCGCACAAAAGTTTTGATGGAGGATCCATAGAACACAACCGAACACAAAAGCAATCAGTCAAAGACTGACAATAACACTAGTTTACAAAAAAATAAATAATTAATGTACACTTAATGGAAGACCGAAATTTTCGGTCGTTTTTCACCTTGTTGATCTTATTACTTACGTTAGAGTATCATCTATACGATCATGAACTTCTCTTCCACAGGTTTTTTCAATGGTTTATAATTTTCTGGCTTTACGCATCGAAAATTTTTGAACCACTTAACTTATCACATATCCAATTATACACGATTATTCGTGTGATACCTTTCATTTAAGAACCAATATAATCGGACATTTTTAACTCGAGATATAATTTGTTTAGAGAGAAAAGAGCGAAAAAATAAAATGTTTAAACATTTTTTTTCGAATTCAGCAGATCAAAATACACAAGAAAAGTCGACACTCATCAAGTGCACATTTTCAGTGTAAACTAGTGTAGTTTAAATTAATGCAAATAAAATGGCTAATCTAAATTGATTAATATTTTTTCCTTTAGTTTCGAAGGCACTTTTTTCTGGGTGTAGTGCTCCTATTACAGCATTACTTGCCATATTTTGATCCATTGTAATCGGCGATAGAAACCAATATTTTCGAGATTTGGTTGCCTAAGACAATAAGTGGCTATTTTACAAGCTTTGGTGTATCTACGAATAAGTGATTACATATTAGGTTATTATATGCTTTAAAAGCACTACTTATTTCATGGCCGAAAGTATGCCTGGGGAGAAGTACTTTCCTCCTAGGACATGCGTATGTAAATGTAATCCGGAGCGATGCCAATTAATAAGTGGTTATTATTTTTTAAAACGGCTTACCTACAAGATTACCGGGTAATGAGAGTTTTTGCTGGGATGCTATGTTTCAAGTAAAAAACGTCTTTAAAATAAAGTGTTGAAAAACATGTCCTATATTTGAACGATTTTTTGCTTTGTAGTCAAGATGCAAAAAGACAACAAATTTAAAGACAATTTAATTAAATCTAAAGAATTTTTCTGAATTATTATAGTCAAGTTGACCTTAGCCCAAACATTTTCTCTTTCATGTTATGATACCCATTTTTAAGTCAAATCACTTAATTATAAGGACAATACAACTTCACTGAAAATTTTAACTTTATTAATATATCATAAAAAGGGAATAAAAATTCCATGAATGATCCATAATATGTATCCCAATTTTAATTTTATTGATCCTACACTGAAAAAACAGTGAACCCACCAGGAAAGATAACTTTCGATTAATTTTAGAAAATTTTGAACTTTTTTAGAAAATTTTAACTAAACGGTATTACAAGCGCTGGCATCACTCCGATATGGCAAAAATAAGTAAATATTTTTCGACAAATTCAAGAAAATTTATTAGACATAACTAAATTTTTTCAGTAGTTAAAGAAAATTTTGTAGTTTTAAGAGAAATCTTGGAGTTCAAAATTGCAAGAATGTCTTTAGTGACATACGAAGTTCACAATGGACACATTTTTGGTAAAATTTACAAATTTAAAGAAATAATGAACTATTTTGTAAGAAATACGAAATTAGGAAATCTTTATGCTTTATTTGTGTATAACTTTTTCCCGTTTTTTAGTTCATTTAACTAACATACGCAAAAAATTATTTGACTAAAATAAACTTTTTCCAAACATAATGATTCTATGAACTAATATAAAGTAAATATGGCTTTAGTGAAATAGAGAGTTCATTTTTTTTGGAGTGTAGATTTAAAACTAGATAGTTGCCTAAAAAATTTCCTTATTGTAAAGAAGCCGCATCTTTGGTTCAGAATCAAAATCCTTAAGGGAAGGTCAACATTTTTATGTCCAAGTAAACTTTTTTTAAGTGTACGCAGAGATGTTATTTTTAAAGATTTTTTCTGAATTATTAAAGTCAAGTTGATCTTAGCCCAAACATTTTTTCTTTCATTTTATGATACTAATTTTTAAGTGAAATCGCTTAATAATAAATATATAAATTAATAATAAATATAAAAAATACGACTTCATTGAAAATATTATGGTTTTTTGGACAAGGAAAAAAACTTTATATTAGAGAAATGCGTCTTCTGTGCTAAGCAAAATTTGCATTCGTATTTTAAGGACATGAAATCTTTGACCTCATGACAAAATTTATTTCAGTGCAACATCAGATTTTTTCATCGAGTTAAAAATGTCGAGTACCATCGAATGTTTGTCGAGGCATATGGAGATCATGCTCTATCAGAAGCAACATACATAAGATGGTTTCAACGGTTCAGAAATAATGATTTTGATTTGAGAAATGAAGAACGTGGAAGACCACAAAAAAAAGTTTTAATACGCCAAATTGCAAACGATATTGGATGGAGATGACACTTTGAGTCAAAATCAAATGGCAGCAATGTTAATAATTAATAATAATTTCTGACCGTTTTAAAGCTATGGGAAAGAAAAAACGCTATGGGAAAGAAACAAGCATCTTTGGCTTTAAATAAATTGTAAAATAATTAAAGTAAAGTCAAAATAATTAAAAAAGTCTTTGGAGTTGGGTAAGATTTTTTGTCCAGTGTACATTTACTATGGCGTAAAGATAAGTAAGGCAATTTTTTTTTGTTTGTTCTTTTTGAATTCCCTAAAGTGGTTCGATGAGACTTCCTTTTCTTTTCTCACCGAATGGGAAACAAGAAGTGACATATAAAACTATTTTCTAAAGTTAATTTACTCCATTGTCCGGTTCTTTTATTCTTGCAGCTATGTCCACACATTTAATTAGATAAAGTTTGTAGTTTGTCTAATCCCTTTTGCTTTAATTAGTTCTAGATATGGCTATCAGGAGAAATTGTCTGTTCAAAGTTTCGTTTTTTTTTTTTGTAGATTTTAAAGTAATATCATGGTGCAAAGGTTGCAATTATGGGCGCAAACAAGTGGGTTAGGGTTAGGTAACTAAAACCGACTCAACATTAGTTCACAAATGAAACTCATATCCGTTTCACTATGAACTATTTCTCTCACCGGTGATTACTAGCAAGTGTTGGCAGATATTTTGAACAAAAAACAAGTATATACGGCCGTAAGTTCGGCCAGGCCGAATCTTATGTACCCTCCATCATGGATTGCGTAGAAACTTCATCTAAACACTGCCATCCACAATCGAATTACTTAAGTTGCGGTAACGCTTGCCGATGGCAAGGTAGTCCATACGTGGTATATATTAAATCAAAAAAAATCGATCCAATACGTATATAATTCAGTTTGACAAAGTAGACATAAAATTTTGACAAAATTTTCTACAGAAATAAAATTTTAACAAAATTTTCTATAGAAATAAAATTTTCACAAAATTTTCTATAGAAATAAAAATTTTGACAAAATTTTCTATAGGAAGAACATTTTGACAAAATTTTATATAGAAATAAAATCTTGGTAGATTATTTTTGGCTCGAGTGGCAACCATGAATTTGAACCGAATAAAATTTTAACAAAATTTTCTCTAGAAATAAAATTTTGACAAAATTTTCTATAGAAATAAAATTTTGACAAAATTTTCTATAGAAATAAAATTTTGGTAGATTATATATAATTATGGACCGATGTGGACCAATTTTTGCATGGTTGTTAGAGACCATATACCAACATCATGTACAAAATTTCAGCCGGATCGGATGAAATATGCTTCTCTTAGAGGCTCCACAAGCCAAATCTGGGGATCGGTTTATATAGGGGCTATATATAATTAAGGACCGATATGGACCAATTTTTGCATGGTTGTTAGAGACCATATACTAACATCATGTACCAAATTTCAGCCGGATCGGATGAAATTTTCTTCTCTTTGAGGCTCCGCAAGCCAAATCTGGGGATCGGTTTATATGGGGGCTATATATAATTATGGACCGATGTGAACCAATTTTTGCATGGCTGGTAGAGACCATATACCAACACCATATACCAAATTTCAGCCGAATCGGATGAAATTTGCTTCTCTTTTAGGCTCCGCAAGCCAAATCTGGGGATCGGTTTATATGGGGGCTATATATAATTATGGACCGATGTGGACCAATTTTTCCATGGTTGTTAGAGACCATATACCAACACCATATACCAAATTTCAGCCGGATCGGATGAAATATGCTTCTGTTAGAGGCTCCATAAGCCAAATCTGAGGGTCCCTTTATATGGGGGCTATACGCAAAAGTGGACCGATATGGCCCATTTTCAATACCATCCGACCTACATCGATAACACCTATTTGTGCCAAGTTTCAAGTCGATAGCTTGTTTCGTTCGGAAGTTAGCGTGATTTCAACAGACGGACGGACGGACGGACATGCTTAGATCGACTCAGAATTTCACCACGACCCAGAATATATATACTTTATGGGGTCTTAGAGCAATATTTCGATGTGTTACAAACGGAATGACAAAGTTAATATACCCCCATCCTATGATGGAGGGTATAAAAAACGTAAACATAAGGGTTTCAAAAATCGTCTAGACCTCTATTGAAAACCGTTTTTTTCGCTTGTAAAACTATACTATTCGCCCTCGAATCAAAAACTTGTAATTTTTTGTATCTTTTAACGATAATATCAACTCATATACAGGAAGGCTGATATGTATTGCAACCAATTTCGGGTTGCTATCTATTCAAAACCGCTCGATGACAGATTTATTCTAACATACACACAAACAAATCTGATTCAATTACGAAATTAATTGATCCAATTAATATTTTAATTGAAATATCTTCAATCGCAGAAATGATGGTATCAATTAAAAAATTAATTGAAATTCAATTAAAAATTTAATTGATCCAATTCAAAAATGTATTGATACTATTAACCCGTTCACTACCGAAATAAACCTAATGATAAAAACTTTTATTATACCCACCACCATAGAATGGTGATGGGGGTATAATAGTTTTGTCATTCCGTGTGTAACACATCGAAATATCGATTTCCGACTATATAAAGTATATATATTCTTGATCAGGGAGAAATTGTAAGACGATATAAGCATGTCCGTCTGTCTGTCTGTCTGTCTATCACGCTACAACCTTCAATAATGGCGCTATCGTCCTGAAATTTGGCACAGATTCGTTTTTTGTTTGCAGGCACATCGAGTTCGAAGATGGGCTATATCGGTCCAAGTTTTGATATAGTCCCCATATAAACCGATTTCCCGATTTGGGGTCTTGGGTTTATAAAAATCGCAGTTTTTATCCAATTTGCCTGAAATTTAAAATCTAGAGGTACTTGAGGACCATAAAAAGGTGTGCCGAAAATGGTGCCCATCGGTCCATGTTTTGGTATAGCCCCCATATAGACCGATCTCCCTATTTTGCTTCTTGGGCTTTTAGAAACTGTATTTACTATCAGAGTTGCCTGAAATTGGAAATCCAGAGGTATTTTGGGAACATAAAGAGGTGTATCGAAAATGGTCCGTATCGGTCCATGTTTTGGTATAGTCGCCATATAGACCGATCTCCCGATTTTGCTTCTTGGGCGTCTAGAAACAGTATTTTCTATCCGATTTGCCTGAAATTAAAAATCTAGAGGTATTTTGGAACCATAAAGAGGTGTGTCGAAAATGGTCCGTATCGATTCATGGTTTGGTATAGCCCCCATATAGACGGATCTCCCGATTTTGCTTCATGGGCGTCTAGAAACTGTATTTTCCATCCGATTTTCCTGAAATTGAAAATCTAGAGGCATTTTAGCACCATAAGGAGGTGTGTCGAAAATGGTTCGTAACGGTCCATGTTTTGGTATAGTCGCCATATAGACCGATCTCCCGATTTTTATTCTTGGGCTTCTATAAACTGTATTTATTACCCGATTTGCCTGAAATTGAAAATCTAGAGGAATTTTGAGACCCAAAATATGTGTGCGGAAATTGAGGTGTATCGCTCCATTTTTTGGTATAACCCCCATATAGACCGATCTCTCGATTTTACTTCTTGGGCGTCTAGAGACTATATTTTTTAGCCGATTTGCTTAAAATTGAAAATCTAGAGGTATTTTAAGATCACAAATAGGTGTGTAGCGAATGGTGCCTATTGGTCCATATTTTGGTATAGCCCCCATATAGACCGATCTTCCTACTTTATTTCGTGGGTTTCTAGAATCCGTAGTTTTTATCCAATTTGCCGGAAATTAGAAATATAGACGTATCTTAGGACCATAAAGAGGTGTGTCGAAAATGGTCCGTATCGGTCCATGTTTTGGTCTCCCGAGTTTACTTCTTGGGCTACTAGAATTCGTAGTTTTCACCCAATTCGCCTGAAAGTGGAATTCTAGAGGTATTTGGTGAACATTAAGTGGTGGTGAGTATTGGTCCATGTTTTGGTATAGCCCTCATATAGACCTAACTCCCGAATTTATTTCTAGGACTTCTGGAATCCTGCTGACCACAAATAGGCCAGCCGAATATGGTGTGTATCGAACCCTGTTTTAGTATAGCCTCCACATATACCGATCTCCAGATTTAACTACTTGGGCTTCTAGAAACTGTAGTTTTTATCCGAATTGAGGGTACACCCAAAGAAAAAACATTATCCTCCGGAATGAAATTTTAGACAAACGAGATTCCCCTTTCGTATAAAGTACTTTCGTTTAGAGCAAACTAATCCGAATTTTTATACCCTGCGCCACACTGTGGAACAGGCTATTATAAGTTAGTGCATATGTTTGCAACACCCAGAAGGAGACGAAATAGGCACATGGTGTCTTTGGCAAAAATGCTCAGGGTGAGCTCCTGAGTCGATATAGCCATGTCCGTCTGTCCGTGAACACATTTTTGTAATCAAAGTCTAGGTCGCAGTTTTAGTCCAATCGACCTCAAATTTGGCACAAGTGTGTTTTGGCTCAGAATAGATCCCCATTGATTTTGGAAGAAATCGGTTCAGATTTAGATATAGCTCCCATATATATCTTTCGACCGATATGGACCAATACGGTCCCAGAAGCCAGAGTTTTACCCCAATTTGGTTGAAATTTTGCACTAGGAGTACAATTAGTAGTGTAGTCACGTGTGCCAAATTTGATTGAAATCGGTTCAGATTTAGATATAGCTCCCATATATATCGTTCGCCCGATTTACACTCATATGACCACAGTGGCCAATTTTTAACTCCGATTTAATTGAAATTTTGCACAGGGAGTAGAATTGGTATTGTAGGTATGCGTGCCAAATTTGGTTGAAATCGGTTCAGATTTAGATATAGCTCCCATATATAGCTTTCGCCCGATTTAAACTCATATGACCACAGAGGCATATTTTTTGCTCCGATTTAGTTTAAATTTTGCACAGGGAGTAGAATTAGGATTGTAGCTATGCGTGCCAAATTTGGTTGAAATCGGTTCAGATTTAGATATAGCTCCCATATATATGTTTTTCTGATTTCGACAAAAATGGTCAAAATACCAACATTTTCCTTGTCAAATCGCCACTGCTTAGTCGAAAAGTTGTAAAAATGACTCTAATTTTCCTAAACTGCTAATACATACATATCGAGCAATAAATCATAAATAAACTTTTGCGAAGTTTCCTTAAAATTGCTTCAGATTCAAATGTTTCCCATATTTTTTTACTAACATTGTGTTCCACCCTAGTGCATTAGCCGACTTATATTTTGAGTCTATAGATTTTGTAGAAGTCTATCACATTCTGTCCAGATCGAGTGATATTTAAATGTATGTATTTGGGACAAACCTTTATATATAGCCCCCAACACGGATGTGATATGGTATCGAAAATGTAAATCTACAAAGTGGTGCAGGGTATAATATAGTCGGCCCCGCCCGACTTTAGACTTTTCTTACTTGTTTATTTGTTTTGTTTTTTTTTTCATATTCCTCTTTATTTATTTTATTTATTAATTACAATTCTTTAATGAGATTTTATCACAGCAGATATTACAACAAATAATACTCTTATTGGACATATACATTATATTGGTTATAAACATATATACAAGATTTGAAGGCAAAAATAGGTAAAAACCTTCATATGAATTTAAGAAAAGCAAAATTTCAAATATTGTTGAAAAGTTATATGAATGCAGAAGATTATTTAGCTAAATAACCTAACACATACATAGATTTTCTATTTGATGATTGTGATATATACTACACCCAGAAAAAAGTGTCTTCGAAACTAAAGGAAAAAATGTTCATCAATTTAGTTTAGCCATTTTATTTCCACTCAGTTAATATTTTGTGTGAAATAATAAAATTTACTTGTTTCAGTAAAAAAATCCTAAACTGAAAGCAGTTAGGAATAGTTCATAAACTAGAATAAAGCATGGAATTTTACTAATACTGTTTTCTTCGCTGGGTATAAGAATTTACTACTGAACAAGAAAATTTTATTCACTGATAACAAAACATTCGTAAAAATAAACAAAAACCGAACTAAAACCAAGTTTCCTCAAATGTAGTAAGATTTCTTATAAAATGATAATTCTGACTTCCTTTATTATAGAAAGCTTATCATACATACGAATAACACTTGGCATAGAAAAATATTTTAGTTCATTCGTACTAAGAAGTATTCAATCCTTTCAAAACTTAAGGAAACACTTGTTAGAATATACCTGTCTTTGATGTAATCGATATGTTTGCGCGTGGGTTGTTTTTTTAGTTGGAATCGCGTTGTTATGGTATACGGAGAGATTGTTAAAAAATAATATAGTAAAATAATATTATAAAAAACAAATAAAATATATAAAATATTTGTTATTTTAATTTAGTGAGAAAAATGTTCTTTTTTTGAAAATTGGTTTATAAAAAAGAAAACACCAGCAGAATAACAACCCCGTCATTCAACTTCATTTTGGAATCTTCAATTATCAGGTAATATTCAGTGACGCTAACCTTTTGTGAAAAAATTGGTTTTGGATTTTTTTGTTTATATTTGTAGGTATTGAAATTGTAGAAGGTGGACAAAATTGCTAGGCAGCAAATTATTCAAAGTGAAAGGTACTACAAGAAGAAAAAATGTGTTTTAATATTTCAAGGCCAGTCGATGCTGTTGATTCTAAATAAATATATTTAATATATTAATAAAACATGTCTTTTATTGAAGAAAAAATTTCTTATATAAATACATAAAATTGTATTTAAAAACGAAGATAAGCAGATCTAACTTTGAAGTAAAAGGTTTACCACAAATATGTAAGATTTGTCCAAATGAATGAAAAAAAGTTCAATAAAATCATTCCATATATGAATTCAATTCAGTTAAATTTTTTCATTCTGTAGTATAGTGGTACATAAATATAGGAAAATGTTAACTAATATACGGAATGCATTCTACCTAATTTCTACGAAAATCACATCATTCAAACAAATAAAAATGTCTTTGGCGCTATACGAAGTTCAACTTTCTTCACAATGAGTTCATTTTAACTTAAAGAAGGGGTCACTTTTTTCTGGGTGTAGAAGTAAGTTAGTTTGTTCGTTCCACACAGGACCTTATTAGGTCGTAGGGGGAAGTTTCCATTTTACATAAATAACCTGCGTTGAGCCTTTTTATGAACTCTCCAATTTCTTCGTAGCCAGTTTCATTGTGAAGCAACGAAGTAGGATACCTCCAGTGCTTTTTATTGATTATTTTTAAACATTTGTTCTGGATAATTTGCAGCTTCTTCAAGTGGGTTTTGGCAGCTTTAAACCAAACCGGGCAAGCATACGTTAAGATAGGTCTAATAATGCTTTTGAATAGCAGATTCTTGTTTCTGTGATCAAGAAGAGATTTTTTACAAAGTAGTGGCCAAAGAGCCTTAAGCGTTTTCAAGGACTTATTTCGAATATTTTCGATGTGTTTTCCATATGTTAGTTTTTTGTCAATTGTAACCCCTAGGTACTTGACATCATCCGTAATTTCTATAGTTTCATCTCCCAGTTTGAGTCGACGATGTGGTTTTCTTTTAGGAGATTTGTTGTAGGGAAAAATGATCGCCTGTGTTTTGCTTGGATTCATTTTAATCCTCCATTTTGCAAAATACTTATTACAAATTGTTAAACCTTTCTCCATTTTCTTCATCAGTGCCTTAGTTACTTTGCTAGATGTTATGAGAGCTGTGTCATCTGCATAATATGCTACCTTCATAAATGACGGCGGGCGGAAATCAGATGTATATATTGCATAGAGCAAGGGAGAGAGAACTGATCCTTGAGGTAAGCCAGTGGAAAGGAATTTTTCCCCAGAGATAAAATTATTGACAGCAACAATAAATGATCTTTTATCAAGGAAATCTAATATAGTTTTGCTAAGGTATTTAAGCACATTTCCTTGTATTCATTTGTAAATAAGTCCTTTGTGCCACACTGTATCGAAAGCTTTCTCTACATCAAGTAGTACTAGCCCTGTAGAACGTTTATTGCGCCTGTTTTTGTTGATAATATTTTCGATTCTGTAAATTTGGTGCACACTACTGTGGCCGCTTCTAAAACCAAACTGCTCATTACATATAATTGAGTTTTCTTCGGCAAACGAGGAAAGCCTAAAATGAATCGCTTTTTCATATAGTTTTGATAAGTTACTGAGCAAGCTTATAGGCCTGTAACTGATTGGATCTTACTTGTTTATAAGATCAACGATGGTCTCTAAAATTTGTGTCAAAAGAAAACTTTGCTTGTCTAAAATTTCGTTCCTCAGAAATGAAAATCTCTTCTTTCAGTGTATAGCAAACGCACTGATCATGAAAATTGCTTGAAACTGAAAGTAAAATTTCCAGATTTTACTCATCATATTCATTAAATAATGGCGGAAAAAATCTACAGATTTAAGATTTCAAATCAAGGCGTTATTTCATCATATACACGATATGTTTATGATTTTTTTGCTTGGGAAAAGATTTGTCATCAAACCCCCTAAAATGCTATATATTATCAAGTAACCCGCTACGACGAAGAGTTTTCAAAGTAAACTATTATATTTGATTCATGGTGGTGGGTATTTAAAATTCGGCCCGGTCGAACTTACTGCTGTATATACTTGTTTTTCATCTGTTTTTACTTGTTACTAATTTATACTAAAAATTGTCATTTTGAAAACCTACCTCAATTACTTCAAGATCTATATGAGCTTGTTCTAAAAACTTGATTCTTGAATTTTGACCAAATGGCCTTACGAAAATAAGCGCTATTTGGCCTATAATATCTCTCAAAAAACCCTTAATACAAAACCCGTAAAAGCTATAGTTTTTGTATAAATGTCCATTTACTAGAAACATACAATACAAAAATTGTCTCGAATTTTCGTTTATTGTTAAAGAAGTTTATAAAAATATATTTTTGACCTCACCAATATGGATAATATTTATAGCTTAAGCCTCTACTTTAATATAACAGCGAGAAATAAATCGAAACTAAGTGGGAAAATAGAATTTGGTGGTGTCTTTTTCGAATGTCCTTCTAAGTGGACATCGGTAGTGAAAGGGTTAATCTTTGTGATTGATTTTTGTTTCAATTAAAAAATTTGTTGAATCAATTAAATTTTGAATTGAATATTTTTTAAAACTCAAATAAGACTTTGGATTGAAAAATTTTTCGTGAATTTGTTTTCTGCGTTGTGGCAGTTTATTTTATTGTTTACAAGTTTATAAAAGTATTTTGATATTTTGCCTTCAGAAATAAAATCTTCTTGATGGAACTGGAGCATGATAGTGTGATTGCTTATATTCGTCTGGAAAACCACATGAGCCATATTTAAATGAACAATAAATCTTTAGTTTCTCATACCATTGATTGTCATCGTGATACTGGCAGAGTGTCAAACAAGGTAACAAAAACAGAAATGATTTTTGGCGTTTTGACGAATGTGATATTGAAACCATAACTCTTCCTATGTAATGCGGACATTCTAACCATTTCCATTGAAAGAGGTCGGTCTATATGAGGGCTATAAAAACATAACCCGATATGACTTCTATACATTGCAATTAACTTCAGATCGCTACCATTTCTAAACCGGTAGTCTAATAGCTGACACATTTTAGTGATAGTTCATTTTATTGTTTAGAAACTTACAAAAGAATTTTGATTGATTGCATTCAGAAAGAAAGTTATTCGTGATAGAATTCAAGCGTGGCAATGGTTAGGTTAGGTGGCAGCCCGATATTTCAAGCTCACTTAGACTATTCAGTCCATTGTGATACCATTGTGATACCACATTGGTGAACTTCTCTCTTATCACTGAGTGCTGCCCTATTCCATGTTAAGCTCAATGACAAGGGACCTCCTTTTTATAGCCGAATCCGAACGGCGTTCCACATTGCTGTAAAACCACTTAGAGAAGCTTTGAAACCCTCAGAAATGTCACCAGCATTACTGAGGTGGGATAATCCACCGCTGAAAAACTTTTTGGTGTTCGGTCGAAGCAGGAATCGAACCCACGACCTTGTTTATGCAAGGCGGGCATGCTAATCATTGCACCACGGTGGTAATGTGATTGCTTTATATATGGCTGGAAACCCAAAACTGGCTATCGTTAGAGCCCTTCACTATTGAATTTTTAATCAATATTCTCGTACCATTGCTCCCTAACGTGATACTAGCAGTGTTACACCGCGTCCAAAATGTGGATGAAACAAAACCGTAACAAGCCCAGAAATGATCCGATGCATGAAGGCCAGATTTGATTCGATGAATGAAGGCCACATTTGATCGAAATTAACATAAATCGCCATACATGACAAAAACTCGTTCATCCAAAATCCCTTCGTTGTTATAAATGAAGGGTTTTTGCCAAAAATATACTCCAAAAGCAAAAATATTTTAAAAATATTTCTGATCAAAAATAGCAAAATTTTATTTCTTGATATACTCTATAATAAACCCAAAAAATAGTGTGACAACAAAATTAAGAGATATGTATTTTTTTGGCGGTCTCTGTAAATTATCGTTTTGGGCAGCAAATTTTAACAAATTATCAAAACTTTAATGTGCTCAAATTTACTTTTTTTTGTTTTAATTCAAAAACCACTATCAATTCCTACACAAAATGTTTAACTTGGCGAAAATCGGAACATTCGTTCATTCGTTACACCATCCACGTAATTTAACCCCATTTTCGACCAAAAAAGGTTAAAATTCAAATATTTTTTAAAAAGAGTTCCAATCAATTATAGCAAAATTTTATTTTTGTATTCGTAGCTTTTCTATGATAGACATATCATATATTAAAAACTGAAATCAGAATAAATATCGGAGCACATATTGCATTTTGCCGCTTTCGAAACACAACGATTTATGACAATAAATCGTTGTCTGGCAATATTGCTACTAAAACTGATTATTTTGCTTAATATAAAAGAGGGCAACACCCACTGACAAGAGAGCAGAGAGAATAAAAACACAAGAGGACGAAAATTTCTCTTCTACACATGACGCACAATGCCTGTAGCTTTGGTATTACCGACGTTGCGGTCGAAGCGCTGGTTTGATAAATTGTTTATAAAGGCATCGGCAGATATAATTTCAAATTGTCTGTCAAAAATTTAATGGAATGAAAACATTTATAAAAAAGAAAATTTGTTACTACAAAGTAGGTTTTAAATCCTATTTTCATTACGTTTCGTAAAGTCAGCAGAGAACTGAACTGGATGACGCCGACGCAAACTGTATGATATTTGAGAAAAGCGCCGACAAACACTGTTAGAACAGTATATTAGAGAAATATTCCTCACGGCTGCCACCTACTGACGCAGTTACGCTTCACAGTTTCGTTCTCTTGTGTTTTTATACTCTCTGAGGAGAGAAGTTCACCGTCTGTATTATCACAAAGGACAAGTTAGTCTAATGGGAGAAACTTAAATTAGATTTGAATATTACAAAAATTCGACTTCGCCTTCCAACTCTTTTAAGAAGTAGACGATTTTAGACTTTGGTATCCCTAATTTTAATGTATTAATTCAATGACATGTCGTATCAGCATTTTCGCGGCTATTAAAGTCGACTAGTTGGCTCACTATCAATTTGAGAAAAAGTCAGTACTTGACTTTGTGGTATCCCTAATTCTAATCGATTAATCCAATGACATTTCATAGTTGTCTTTTTGGAGGCTATAAAAATCGATTAGTAACTTTTCTATTATCTTCCGACTCTTTTTAGAAAAAGTCAATTTTTGACTTTGGTATCCCTAATTCTAATCGATTAATCCAATGACATGTCGTAGATGTCTTTACGTGACTATTAAAATCAAATAGTCAACTTTTTATTATCTTCAAACCCAACAAATATAGGTAGATTGATCGCCATTCCAAGTTCTTCAAAAACTTTTGCAATCCCTATTCAAGTGAATATTCTTCCACAACTTAAGGGAAAAGGTTTTATTCTACAATGCCATGACCCAGAGAGAACTGTCGGTAAGGGTGGCATGATTGTTAAATTAATACACTTATATTGTTAATGATATGGTAAGATTTTTCAAATACATTTTCGTTTTGTGATATATTGGTGGTTTCCCTATTACATACCCTCCAACGTCTTCTCCCCTAGCAACATCATTCATTAGTAGCTATGCGGGGGGAGGGTGAAAATAGAAAAGCATGAAGAGTCTTTGGAAGCCCATAAACCATATCATGAAGAACGAATAGTGTTGTTAACAAGGACTCCGATGATGATGATGATGATGATTGCCTTAATAAGTGTAATAAAGAAATCACAACCTTAATTTGTTATAACTTTGCACCGTGACACAGAGAAAAGGGTCGTAAAGTAAAAATAGCTGAGCAAAGGGTTAAGATTGTGGCAGTAGTTTGGTACTAGGGGTAGGAGACATGATATGCTAAATTGGTTTTAAGACTTTAATGGTCGTTAACAAGACACTTTTCGAATGGCATCTTAAATGTCTATCGACCAAAGTAAATGGGTAAAACTATAATGGGATGAATGAAGGAATATCCCATAAATTTGTGTAAAAGTTTTGAAATTTCTGAATTTAGGAGATTTGAAGTATTTGTATACATTCAACCGTGGAATAGAATCCATAATTCAATTTTTCAATTTCAATTTAATAAGAAGTCAAATCGAGGATTCGGCCTTTGAAGAACTTGAAATCAATCTACCTATATTCTCGTAGTACGAGGGCGGTTCGGAAACTTCTTAGCCTATCAATGAAAGAGAATAGTTAGTTTTTCAAAAATATTTGTATTTTTCAATATAATATCCTGAAACTTCAATACACTTAGTCCAACGCTTTTCTAGCAATTCTATCCCTTGATTAAAATAGTTTTCCTCAAGGTATTTTGAAGTGGTTCACAACTGTAATTGCATCTTCATTTGAGGTAAAACGCTTGCCAGCAAGGAATTTGTTTAGATTTGGGAACAAGTAAAAATCACTGCGAGCTAAATCAGGAGAATAAGGTGGGTGGTCAAGCAACTCGTACTTTAATTCGTTGATTTTAGCCATTGTTTAAACACTCTTGTGCGCTGGTGCGTTGTCTTGATGAAAAATTATTTTTTAGTGTTGTAAGCCAGGACGTATTTCTCGAATTTATACATTTAATTGATACAAAAAGTTGCAATAGTACTCTGAATTTATTGTTTTACCCTTTTGCAGATAGTCAATCAAAAAAATACCTTTGAAGTCCCAAAAAACCGTTGCACTTTTATTCGTCGATCATTTGGTATTAAATGTAAATATCATGTACTTTGGCTACAATTTCTGTTGTTGTTGCTATTTTTGGACGTCCACTACGTGGTTCATCTTCAATGCTTGTACGGCCACATTTTAATTCAGCAACCCCATTTTTTTTACTCCTTCATATGAAGGGGCACTTTCACCTAACACATTCACCATATCATTATGCATTTCTTGTAGAGGTGTGCACGTGACACGAAATTGTCGTGACTCACGAAAATGTTCGTGATTCATGCGTGAGTCACGCTCATGACAACAGCGTGAGTGTGCATGAGCGTGATTAACAAACCAAAATGTCGTGCGTGAGCGTGAGTCACGAAAATAACATCTTCGTGAGTGTGCGTGAGTAACGAATTACACTCACGAAAATATTCCTGCTCACCAACATAAAACGCTTAAGAGTTAAATTCAATTACAATTTTAGTGACACCTGGGATGTTAAGATTTTAATAACACTCTCAACTTTAATAATGCTCATGTTTTCAGACACTTCGGTAAGGTAAATAAATAATAATAAATTTATTCGTGAGTCACGATATTTTTCGTGAGTCACGATAGTTTTCGTGAGTCACGGTATTTTTCGTGAGTCACCATAGTTTTCGTTAGTCACCGTATTTTTCGTGAGTCACGACCTTTTCGTGCGTGAGTACAAATTTTCTTTTCGTGAGTGTGCGTGAGTCCTACCAAAAAATATCGTGCGTGAGTGTGCGTGAGTATGATTTTTGAGTCGTGAGTGTGCGTGAGCGTGAGTAAACTATTACTTACGTGCACACCTCTAATTTCTTGTCCCGATAAACCTTTTTTATGTAAATATTTAATGACAGCACGCATTTCTAATTTTTCCATTGTAAAAAAAATTGCGGATGCGTCTTTTTTGAACACCTTATTCTATATGAAGGAGTTGCCAGATCGAAACAAAATTTAACATGTGTTCATAACAGAGATGGAAGTTTCCAAAACACTTAACTTTTTTCTGTTTATACCGCGCTTTTTGTGCTAGGCTAAGAAGTTTCCGAACTGCCCTCGTAGTATGTTGGGTTTGAAGATAATAAAACGTTGACTATTTGATTTTAATAACCACGTAAAGACATCTACGACATGTCATTGGATTAATCGATTAGAATTAGGGATATCAAAGTCAAAAATCGTGTACTTATTAAAAGAATCGGAAGGCGAATCCGACTTTTTACAATATTCAAATCGAATTTAAATTTCTCCCATTAGACTAACATGTCCATTGCGATAATCCAGGTGGTGAACTTCTCTCTTGTCAGTGGGTGTCGCCCGCTTTTATATTAAACAAAATAATCAGTTTTAGCAGTACTGTTGCCAGACAACGTTTTTGTTGTTTTGAGGCACCATTTTAGGCATATCACATAAAAATTATGATTTCTAAAAACCCAAGGAGTTAAAACAGGAGATCAGTCTTATGGGGGCTATGCCAAAAACATGCGCGGATACACATAATATTCAGTACATCTAATTGTTGTTCTAGACCCCAAATCGGAGGGCCGGTTTATAGGTGGGCTATATCAAAAACTGTACCGAACACAATACCGATATACATTTATGGTCCCAAAAAACCTCTAGATTTCCAATTTCAGGTAAATTTGATAAAAACTACTGACTCCAGAAGCCCAAGAAGTAAACTTGGGAGATCGGTCTGTATGGGGGCTATACCAAAACATGGACCGATATTCACCATTTTCAGCACACCTTTTTATAGTCCTAAAATACATCTAGATTTTTAATTTCGGGCAAATTGGATAAAAACTGCGGTTTCTATTAGCCCAAGGCCTCAAATCGGGATGTCGTCTATGTGGGGGCTATATCAAAACATAGACCGATACCCACCATTTTCAGCACACGTCTTTATGGTTCTAAAATACCTCTAGGTTTCCAATTTCAGGCAAATTGGATAAAAATTATGGTTTCTATAAGCCCAAGAAGTAAAAAAAACAGATCGGTCTATATGGGGGCTATATCAAAACATGGACCTATACTCACCATTTTCGGTACACCTCTTTATGGTCCTAGAAATATATATATATATATATATATATATATATATATATATATATATATATATATATATATATATATATATATATATATATATATATATATATATATATATATATATATATATATATATATATATATATATATATATATATATATATATATATATATATATATATATATATTATATATATATATATATATATATATATATATATATATATATATATATATTTCTAGGACCATAAAGAGGTGTACCGAAAATGGTGAGTATAGGTCCATGTTTTGATATAGCCCCCATATAGACCGATCTGTTTTTTTTACTTCTTGGGCTTATAGAAACCATAATTTTTATCCAATTTGCCTGAAATTGGAAACCTAGAGGTATTTTAGAAACATAAAGACGTGTGCTGAAAATGGTGGGTATCGGTCTATGTTTTGATATAGCCCCCATATAGACGACATCCCGATTTGAGGCCTTGGGCTAATAGAAACCGCAGTTTTTATCCAATTTGCCCGAAATTAAAAATCTAGATGTATTTTAGGACTATAAAAGGTGTGCTGAAAATGGTGAATATCGGTCCATGTTTTGGTATTGCCCCCATACAGACCGATCTCCCAAGTTTACTTCTTGGGCTTCTGGAGTCAGTAGTTTTTATCAAATTTACCTGAAATTGGAAATCTAGAGGTTTTTTGGGACCATAAATGTATATCGGTATTGTGTTATATATATATATATATATATATATATATATATATATATATATATATATATATATATATATATATATATATATATATATATATATATATATATATATATATATATATATATATATATATATATATATATATATATATATATATATATATATATATATATATATATATATATATATATATATATATATATATATATATATATAAATTCTACCAAATGCAGAAAAAAAACAGGTACATTTTTTCAATTACACTTCCCTTTTTTGTATTTAACAAAAAACCACGTACCACTTCTGAATAAATAAATTAACACAAAACACAGTAATTCCGTATTCTCCGTCCATCCCAAGAAACAATCAACACACGACTGACGCGCAAAATGAAAATCGTGTGTACCTGGTCAATGTTTTCATAAAATTCTTTTCGCTTCAACAAAATTAAAAAACTAAATGGCCACGAAAATAATGTACATGGTCTTTATGACCATGTAATGGTTCTAGACATGTATATACGTAAATAACCTATAAAAATACTTTTTTCCCTGCAAAAAAGTAAAAAAATTGAATGGTCAGGTACATGATTTTCCCGTCTCAAATTCTATCATTTAAATAATAGGACATGTTTGCGGCATTTGAGAACCATTTAAATGCTTATTGCCAACATATGTTTTTCTCCTCTCGAAAATTATTTTTACAAAGACAAAATACATGGCTTTCGCGACAATGACATCGGCGTTGTCAATTTAGCTATTTTCCCACTAGATTTGACTTTTTTCGAAGTCGTTTAGCGGGGAAAAAATGAATTTTGCTTTTAGCTTTTTTTCTGGCTTTTGTCATGACCGTTTTATCTATTTTTGGCTTTTTATACCATGTGCCACACTGTGAAACAGGGTATTATAAGTTAGTGCATATGTTTGCAACACCCAGAAGGAGACGAGATAGACACATGGTGTCTTTGGCAAAAATGCTCAGGGTGGGCTCCTGAGTCGATATAGCCATGTCCCTCTGTCCGTCCATCCGTCTGTCTGTGAACACATTTTTGTGATCAAAGTCTAGGTCGCAGTTTTAGCCCAATCGACTTCAAATTTGGCACAAGTTCCTGTTTTGGGTCAGAATAGAACCCTATTGATTTTGGAAGAAATCGGTTCAGATTTAGATATAGCTCCCATATATATCTTTCGCCCGATATGCACTTATATGGTCCCAGAAGCCAGAGTTTTATGCTTGCAATTTTGCACAAGGAGAACTATTAGTACCATAGTCAAGTGTACGAAATTTGATTGAAATCGGTTCAGATTTAGACATAGCTCTCATATATATCTTTCGCTCGATTTGCACACATATGGCCCCTGTAGCCAGAGTTTTATCCTAATTTGCTTGAAATTTTGCATAAGTAGAGCAATAGGTACTATAGTCAAGTACGCCAAATTTTATTGAAATCGGTTCAGAAAAAGATATAGCTCCCATATATATCTTTCGCCCGATTTTGCGTAATATGACCACAGAGGCAAAAATTGCAATCCCAGTTACGTGAAATTTTGCACAGAGAAAGAGAGAGATTTAAATGTTTCCCATATTTTTATACCCTGCGCCACACTGTGGACCAGGGTATTATAAGTTAGTGCATACGTTTGTAACACCCAGAAGGAGACGAGATAGACACATGGTGTCTTTGACAATAATGCTCAGGGTGGGTCTCTGAGTCGATATAAACATGTCCGTCTGTCCGTGCGTTTGTCCGTCCGTCCGTCTGTCTGTGAATACATTTTTGTGATCAAAGTCTAGGTCGCAATTTAAGTCCAATCGCCTTCAAATTTGGCACATGTTCTTAATTTGGGTCAGAATAGAACCCTATTGATTTTGGAAGAAATTGGTTCAGATTTAGATATAGCTCCCAGGCACAGGGAGTATATTTAGCATTGTAGCTATGCGTGCCAAATTTGGTTGAAATCGATTCAGATTTTGATATAGCTCCCATGTATATGTGTGCAAAATTTGGTTGAAATCGTTTCAAATTTAGATATAGCTCCCATATATAGCTTTCGCCCGATTTACACTCATATGACCACAGAGGCCAATTTTTAACTGCGATTTAGTTGAAATTTTGCACAGGGAGTAGAATTAGCATTTTAGCTATGTGTGCCAAATTTCGTTGAAATCGGTTAAAATGTAGATATAGCTCCCATATACAGCTTTCGCCCGATTTACACTCATATGACCACAGAGGCCAATTTTTATCTCCGATTTAGTTGAAATTTTGCACAGGGAGTATAATTAGCATTGTAGCTATGCTTGGCAAATTTGGTTGAAATCGGTTCAGATTTAGATATAGCTCCCATATATAGCTTTCGCCCGATTTACACTCACATGACCACAGAGGCCAATTTTTAACTCCGATTTAGTTGAAATTTTGTACAGGGAGTAGAATTAGCATTGTAGCTATGCGTGCCAAATTTGATTGAAATCGGTTCACATTTATATATAGCTCCCATATATAGCTTTCGCCCGATTTACACTCATATGACCACAGTGGCCAATCTTTTACTCCGATTTAATTGAAATTTTGCACAGGGAGTAGAATTAGCATTGTAGCTATGCGCGCCAAATTTGGTTGAAATCGGTTCAAATTTAGATATAGCTCCCATATATAGCTTTCGCCCGATTTACACTCATATGACCACAGATGCCAATTTTTAACTCCGATTTAGTTGAAATTTTGCACAGGGAGTAGAATTAGCATTGTAGCTATGTATGCCAAATTTGGTTGAAATCGGTTCAGATTTAGATATAGCTCCCATATATAGCTTTCGTCCGATTTACACTCACATGACCACAGAGGCCAATTTTTAACTCCGATTTAGTTGAAATTTTGCACAGGGAGTAGAATTAGCATTGTAGCTATGCGTGCCAAATTTGGTTGAAATCGGTTCAGATTTAGATATAGTTCCCATATATATGTTTTTCTGATTTCGACAAAAATGGTGAAAATACCAACATTTTCGTTGTAAAATCGCCACTGCTTAGTCGAAAAGTTGTAAAAATGACTCTAATTTTCCTAAATTTCTAATACATATATATCGAGCGATAAATCATAAAAAAAACTTTTGCGAAGTTTCCTTAAAATTGCTTCAGATTTAAATGTTTCCCATATTTTGTTACTAACATTGTGTTCCACCCTAGTGCATTAGCCGACTTAAATTTTGAGTCTAAAGATTTTGTAGAAGTCTATAAAAGTCTGTCCAGATCGAGTGATATTTAATTGTATGTATTTGGGACAAACCTTTATATATAGCCCCCAACACATTTGACGGATGTGATATGGTATCGAAAATTTAGATCTACAAAGTGGTGCAGGTATAATATAGTCGGCCCCGACCGACTTTTAACTTTCTTTACTTGTTTTTTACTAACATTGTGTTCCACCCCTGGGCATTATCCGACTAAATTTTAGGTCTATAGATTGTGTATAAGTCTAACAAATTTTTGTCCAAATCAGGTCAGATTTAAATATATGTATATGGGAACATAAAACTTTATATTTAGCACCCAACATATTTGATATGGAATAGAAAATGTTGATCTACAAAGTGGTGCAGGGTATAATATGGTCGGCCTCGCCCGACTTTAGACTTTCCTTAGTTGTTTTATTTTCGACATGTTTCTATTGAAATATGGATAAAACGGCGTTTTCTATCTAAGCCTTGTTGCCAGAATAAGGTTTTCCACATATTTTAAAGCTCAATTGAAACATTACATTTAGAATATTAGTGTTTGACTCATTTATCCTTTTTATGTTATTATAATATTCTAAATTTATTATGATATTACTAAATTAAAACAGTAGATGTGAATTGCTTTGTATGCTGAAAATATATCGTCGTGGGGCCAAAGAGTTCATGTCCTTAAAATACGAATTTTGGTTATAATAGCATTTGTGAATTTCTCTTATATAAACTTTTTTCCTTGTCCAAAAGCCGATAAAGTCGTTTTGTCCTTATAGTTAAGTGATTCAAGTTAAAAATGGGTATCTTTACATGAAAGAAGGCTAATGTCAATTCTAAAAAAAATCTTAAAATTAAAGAAAAAGTCTTTAAATTTGTGGAGTTTTTGTATCTTGACCTTAAACCAAAAAAGCGTTCAAAAATAGAAGATGTTTTTCAACACTTTATTTTAAAAACGTATACATAGAATAATTTCTACTTGAAGTCGAGCCTGAATTTGGAAATTTAAATTGTCGTTAGCGCGTTTTTAAAGCTCTTTGATAGCCCATGAAGAAAAAGCTGAAAAAACGAATAAATTCCAATTCGGAATCAATACAAAAATCATTAGTGTACAAAATCTTTGGAACCTGACATGCTTTTTTTCAGTGTATGTAAGAAAAAATTGTGGCATTAGAGGGTTAATGGAATGGACTTACTTTTACGAAAATTGGACAATAGGTTTGTTTAGGTAATTTTCCAATAAAAGTTATTCAGTATAAACTTGCAAGATAGTAAGAATGGGTTTTATTCTCTTGGGTAAAATTAGTAGAAGTCTACACGTTCACGAATTTATCATTAATTCAGCGGTTTTAAATCAATTAAAACGAAAGATATTTATATTTTCTAATTCTAGTGCAATTGGATTTGTTGATGATTAACCACTTGATAATTGTAAGTTTTTACTGGGAAAAATGTTTTTACTGTGAAATGTAAACGAAGGACTACTACGAAGGAAATTTGTGATAGTAATCAAAATGTATCGAGTACGCAAATATGATTTAAATATTGTTATAGTCTCACAGAAGTAGAATTAAAATGAATACAACTAAAATAATATGTATTTTAAGTTTCTAAATTTCAATCAAAAATGTAACTTTTGATACAAAAAAAATTTGCTTTTTTCTAGCTATTTTTATACATATTCTGGGTCGTGGTGAAATTCTGAGTCGATCTAAGCATGTCCGTCCGTCTGTTGAAATCACGCTAACTTCCGAACGAAACAAGCTATCGACTTGAAACTTGGCACAAGCAGTTGTTATCGATGTAGTTCGGATGGTATTGAAAATGGGCCATATCGGTCCACTTTTACGTATAGCCCCCATATAAAGGGACCCTCAGATTTGGCTTTCGAAGCCTAAAAGAGAAGCAAATTTCATCCGATCCGGCTGAAATTTGGTACATGATGTTGGTATATGGTCTCTAACAACCATGCAAAAATTGGTTCACATCGGTCCATAATTATATATAGCCCCCATATAAACCGATCCCCAGATTTGGCTTGCGGAGCCTCAAAGAGAAGAAAATTTCATCCGATCCGGCTGAAATTTGGTACATGATGCTGGTATATGGTCTCTAATAATCATGCAAAAATTGGTCCACATCGGTCCATAATTATATATAGCCCCCATATAAACCGATCCCCAGATTTGGCTTGAGGAGCCTCAAAGAGAAGAAAATTTCATCCGATCCGGCTGAAATTTGGTACATGATGTTGGTATATGGTCTCTAACAATCATGCAAAAATTGGTCCACATCGGTCCATAATTATATATAGCCCCTATATAAACCGATCCCCAGATTTGGCTTGAGGAGCCTCAAAGAGAAGCAAATTTCATCCGATCCGGCTGAAATTTGGTACATGATGTTGGTATATGGTCTGTAACAACCATGCAAAAATTGGTCCACATCGGTCCTTAATTATATATAGCGCCCATATAAACCGATCCCCAGATTTTGGTTGCGGAGCCTAAACGAGAAGCAAATGTCATCCGATCCGCCTGAAATTTGGTACATGATATTGGTATATGGTCTCTAACAACCATGCAAAAATTGGTTCCACATCGGTTCATAATTATATATAGCCTCATATAAGCCGATCCCCAGATTTGGCTTGCGAAGTCTCCAAAAGAAGCAAATTTCATCCAATCCGGTTGTAATTTGGAACATGGTGTTAGTATATGATCTTTAACAACCGTGCCAGAATTGGTCCATATCGGTCCATAATTATATATAGCCCCCATATAAAACATTCTCCAGATTTGACCTCCGGAGCCTTGGAGGAGCAAAATTCATCCGATCCGGTTCAAATTAGGAACGTGGTGTTAGTATATGGTCGCTAACAACCATACCAAAATTGGTCCAATCACACAAAAATTGGTCCATATCAGTTCATAATCATGGTTGCCACTAGAGCCAAAAATAGTCTACCAAAATTTTATTTCTATAGAAAATTTTGTCAACATTTTATTTCTATAGAAAATTTTGTCAAAATTTTATTTCTAGAGAAAATTTTGTTAAAATTTTATTCGGTTCATAATAAAATGTTCATCATTGTCAAAATTTTATTTCTATAGAAAATTTTGTCAAAATTTTGTTCAAATATTATTCGGTTCATAATCATGGTTGCCACTCGAGCCAAAAATAATCTACCAAGATTTTATTTCTATAGAAAATTTTGTCAAAAGTTTATTTCTATAGAAAATTTTGTTAAAATTTTATTTCTGTAGAAAATTTAGTCAAAATTTTATGTCAAACTGAATTATATACGTATTGGATCGATCTTTTTTGATTTAATATATACCACGTATGGACTTACATACAATTTAGAAGATGGTGTTAGGAGGTTTTAAGATACCTTGCCATCGACAAGCGTTACCGCAACTTAAGTAATTCGATTGTGGATGGCAGTGTTTAGATGAAGTTTCTACGCAATCCATGATGGAGGGTACATAAGCTTCGGCCTGGCCGAACTTACGGCCGTATATACTTGTTTTAGCTTTTTTTTTTGGGCAAATCTACCGGTTTTTCGTGAAACAATTCTGGCAACGCTGAATTACATACTCTAGATAAGCATTAAATGGATGCGGCAACCATGTCCAAAGATGTTTTTCCTGTGCGTGTACTTGTTGAATTTTGTTGAACTTGTTGAATCGGATAAAAATTGCGGTGTCTAGAATCCTAAGAAGTCAAATCAGAAGATAGGGTATATGAACGGGGGCAAAACTATGTTCTCCAATTTTTATTCAAATTTCTGTTTTTAATAGTCTATGATATCAAGCTTCAAATACAAAAAACAAATACTACAATTGACTTGAACTATTTTTAAAAAATATTTGAATTTTATTTAGGCTTTTTTGATCGAAAATGCGGTTAAATTACGTGGATGGTTTAAAAGAACGAATAGTCCGATTTTAGCCAAGTTAAATATTTTGCATAGATATTGGTGGTGTTTTTTTTTAATTAAAACAAAAAAAAATAAATTCTAGAAAATTAAAATTTTGAAATTTTTTTAAAGTTTTGGGATTTTTTTTACCTAAAAAGGATAATTTACCACGGACGCCCAAAAAAAGTATATCTCTCAATTTTGTTCTCACAATATTTCTTAGGTTTATTGTAGAGTATATTATTGAATGAGAACAAAAAAATAAAATTCCGCTATTTGTTGATTAGAAATATTTTTAAAATATTTTTACTTTTGGTTATCTGTCCAATTTTTTGTTTTTTCTTAAGCAAATACAACCTTTAAAAGGCTTAACTAAGTTAGTTGACATTCTTACTTTTGTGGCTATTGGCACATCTTAAATGACCTTCATTGCCAGTGTAACATCAATCACTTTAAACTTTAAAATCATTTCCTATTTCCAGTAAATATCCGCAAACTTTCAATATTAGATTACCAAAGATGAATGAAGAAGATTGGCACAAATTTCAGAGTGCCATTTAATGTTTGGGGTTGAGTTGATTATTAGAAGATATTTACCTTTGCCTTTTGCTGGGCCGACTAAAATGTGCATTGCTACTAATTACTAAGATAGCTTCAAGGACTTGTCCCCGTAACTAACTTCAGGATATGATTAAAACCATAAGAGTATTATAGGCGCTGTGTGTGTGTGTTCAGAATCAATCATAGACGAAAGGACAAACGCACACACACACACACATACACAGTTTCTCACTCACTTATGCATGTTACGAATATACACTGTTAGAAAAATATGTTTTTCATATGTTCCGATATAAACAAAATGTGTTTCGGGCACAATTTTTAAACACAATATATTTAAGTGCAAACATGTAATGTTCCTAAACTAACACTAAATGTTTGGGACATCTATATTAATATGTTAGAATATATTATGTTTGTGGCATGAATGTTTCATAAAAATCATATGTGTGAATACAAACATATATAAATTTACAAATTTCGACTAAACATACATATGTTGTGATATTTTATTCAAAGCGACAGAGAGAGTATAGAGAGAAATAGAGATGGAAACCGGGAGAGTTGACGAAAGATATCAATATAACACAGCAAAAGAGTCAAAAGAGAACAATTTCTGTGAAACCGCTTGTATGTTCTTTCGGAAAACTGTTTTATGATAAGGCCAAAAATTTGATATGTTTAAGTCTAAATATTATTTAATTTGAATAAAGAGAATAGACATTAGCAACCAAGAGAATAGCCATTTGAAAAACAAACAGCATATGTTTTCGCCTTGAGAGCAGCATTTTATGTATGTGTGGACGTGCGTTGGGTTTATCATTTTGGCATTATGGGCACAATTTTTTTCTTGGTTCGTTAAAAGAAATCAGGGGTCTTCATAAAAATAACGAAAGGGCACTATACTCTTTTTAGAGTTGGGACAGTAAAATGAAATAAGGAGGAAATAGTGAAAAATTACACAGTAAAATGTAAAAAAACAAACTTTAGTTCCTCTTTATTAAAAAGTAGTCCACGAGGAGTTGACGGACACCATCAAATATAAAAGCGGGCATTAAGTTCGAGTTTTACAGCTAAAACAATTTAAAAAGTTTATTTTCTTTAAAATGAATTATTAAAGAAAAATAAAAGGAATTTTAGAGCGATGGTGTTAAATGCTAGTAAAAAACTGTTCACTCCTAAATAAATTTATGTTTATATTATAAAATTATGTATGTATGTTTATACTCGACTCCACGTTCTTCTTTTGTTAGTTTTTGAAGTCCTTCCAAATTTTAAAGTTTTGTACAAAAACAGTTTTTTATTACAAGATTGTTATTTTTGCAATAAAAAATAATATTT
Source organism: Haematobia irritans (assembly GCF_050003625.1). Taxonomy (NCBI): domain Eukaryota; kingdom Metazoa; phylum Arthropoda; class Insecta; order Diptera; family Muscidae; genus Haematobia; species Haematobia irritans. Next base: position 122,038,419 of record NC_134400.1, read on the forward strand.
TATCCAAAAATCAGTCAATTTCGTTTATATCAAGCACTGTTACTGACTACAAATCTTTAATAACGCACATTTCGAAGTTTCATTTAAAAAAAATTAATATAGTATAAATATAAATGTGTAAATTTAAAAAAAAAAATGTTCGGTCGGAGCAGGGGTTGAACCCACGACTCTTTGCATGCAAGGCAGACATGCTAACCACTGCTCCACGTGGCAAACAAATGTATATTTCTGTTAAATAATGTTATGTTTGCATGGGCTCGTGGGCGCTGCAAACTATGCTATATAAATGTAACTTAAAACGATAATTATCTACTGGTGACTATAACAGCTTCGTAGCCCAGTGGATAGTGTGTTGGCTCGGTTCGATTCTCCGTGCAGGCGAAAGGTAAAATTTTAAAAATTTATAAAAGTGAATAATTTCTTCAACATTATTTGTATTACAGAAAAAGGTGCCAATAACTATAAAATTTCGTGGAAGTGAAAATTACGAGTATGTTAGGGAATGAGCACAATCGTGTTTGGGAAAAATTCTTCCAAGCATATAATATTTTTGGCTCAAAATGCTTCCAAACATATAATATGTTCACATAAAACAAACATATTAATGTTTCGGCAGTATGCAATAATATATGTGCTTCCTGCAAAATATGTTTGGAACATATGTTAAAGAAGCGATTTTTTTTGAGGGTGTAGCTTTGTAGACCTAAATTCTCAAATACTCTCACAAATGCCTTAATAATTCAATTAAAAGTTTATTTTCCAAAGGCCTTTGTGACATTCATATATGATAGGTCTATTTAGGTACACCCTCAAAAAAAATCGCTTCTTTAACATATGTTCCAAACATATTTTGCAGGAAGCACATATATTATTTGATACTGCCGAAACATTAATATGTTTGTTTTATGTGAACATATTATATGTTTGGAAGCATATTGAGCCCAAAAATATTATATGCTTGGAAGAATTTTTCGCAAAGACGATTGTGTTCATTCCCTAACATACTCGTAATTTTCACTTTCACGAAATATTTTAGTTCTTGGCACCTTTTTCTGTAATACAAATAATGTTGAAGAAATTATTCACTTTTATAAATTTTACCTTTCGCCTGCACGGAGAATCGAACCGAGGACCATACAGTTTGTAAGCCAACACACTATCCACTGGGCTACGTAGCAGTTATAGTCACCAGTAGATAATTATCGTTATAAGTTACATTTATATAACATAGTTTGCAGCGCCCACGAGCCCATGCAAACATAACATTATTTAACAGAAACATACATTTGTTTGCTACGTGGAGCAGTGGTTAGCATGTCTGCCTTGCATGCAAAGGGTCGTGGGTTCAATCCCTACTCCGACCGAACACTTTTTTGTTTTTAATTTACACATTTATATTTATACTATATTAAATTTTTATAATGAAACTTCGAAATGTGGGTTATTAAAAATTTATAGTCAGTAACAGTGCTTGGTATAAACGAAATTGACTGATTTTTGGATAAAATATTATTTTTTTATTGCAAAAATAACAATTTTGTAACAAAAACTGTTGGAAGGAATTCAAAAACTCTAACAAAAGAAGAGCGTGGAGTCGAGTATAAACATACATAAACAATTTTATAATATAAACATAAATTTATTTAGGCGTGAACAGTTGTTTACTAGCATTTAACAACATCGTTATAAAATGCCTTTTATTTTTCTTTAATAATTCATTTTAAAGAAAATAAACTTTTTAAATTGTTTTAGCTGCAAAACTCGAACTTAATGCCCGCTTTTATATTTGAAGGTGTCCGTCAACTCCTCGTGGACTACTTATTAATAAGGAGGAACTAAACTTTGTTTTTATACATTTTACTTTGTAATTTTTCACTATTTCCTCCTTATTTTATTTTACTGTCCCAACTCTAAAAAGTGTATAGTGCCCTTTCGTTATTTTTATGAAGACCCCTGATTTCTTTTAACGAACCAAGAAAAAAATTGTGCCCATAATGCCAAAATGATAAACAAAACACATGTTCACACATACATAAAATGCTGCTCCCAAGGCGAAAACATATGCTGTTTGTTTTTCAAATGTCTATTCTCTTGGTTCCGAATGTCCATTCTCTTTATTCAAATTAAATAATATTTAGACTTAAGCATATCAAATTTTTGGCCTGATCATAAAACAGTTTTCCGAAACAACATACAAGCGGTTTCACAGAAATTGTTCTCTTTTGATTCTTTTGCTGTGTTATGTTGATATCTTTCGTCAACTCTCCCTGTTTCCATCTCTATTTCTTTCTCTATACTCTCTCTCTGTCGCTCTCTGAAAAAAATATCACAACATATGTATGTTTAGTCGAAATTTGTAAATTTATATATGTTTGCATTCACACATATGATTTTTATGAAACATGCATGCCCCAAACATAATTTATTCTAACATATTAACATAGATGTCCCAAACATTTAGTGTTAGTTTAGGAACATTACATGTTTGCACTTAAATATATTGTGTTTCAAAATTGTGCCCGAAACACATTTTGTTTATATCGGAACATATGAAAAACATATTTTTCTAACAGTGTAGACTTAGTAGCGATGTTGAGTTTTTACAAACCATTACCTCTTAAGCTAAAGTGGTCTAAATCGAGGAAATTTAGACCACTTTAGCTTAAGAGGCTTAGAAATCAAAAAATTATTTTTCTTTTTCAAAATTTCCAATCGAATTGTCTCATTAACGAAACTATTGGTTTATTTTATTTTATGCATTACGATTTTTATAATTTTGCTAAACCGATTTAATCTACTTACAAAATCATGGTCTCTACATTTGTCTGGATTTGTTATTCTTTGGTATTTTGTGGGCCTGAATGTCTCACACATAAATTCAATTTCTTGTGATAATGATACACTCACTTTACCGAAACCATACTTCAAGTTTTCACAGAACATTTTAGCAATACCATTCACTATGTAAGGTATAAGGTTCTGTGAATACACGGCAAAAAAAATTGGTTAGTAGAACTTATGAATGTTAAAGGACATTGTGGCTTATTTATATTGTAACCAAATTCATCAGGTTGATATCATCTCTAAAACACTCGTCAAACAGCTGTCACTTTAAGGCCACTGACAGTTCGTTTTATTGTTTACAAGGTTAAAACAGGTCACGAATTAAATTCCTTTTCGCTCTAGGACGCTTAGTTTAGGAGATATGGGCAAAAGAAGTTTTTCATATAAAAAATTCAATTTTTTTTAGGTTTTGGGTGGATTTTTCAATTTTTTGGGGGTGGTCACGCTATAGGACGCGTACTTTAGGATACATATGCAAAAGAAATTTTTCATTATAAATCTATTGCATTCAAAAATTAACTTATTCGTTCACTGAAAAAAATATTTACGTGATATTAAAGATTACGCAACCTAACTTTTAGGATGTTAAATTTACAAAATATTAACGACAAATGTCTTTAAAATAATGGAAGTTTAATTAAAATAAATTTTATAGTCTTTGCTTCAAAAAAAAAAATTATCAAATTTAGGAGACAAATTTCGGTAATTTGCGTCCCTCCGTTAAAGTCGTATCCCTTTGAACTAAGGCAAATTTTATTTAAAGTAAAGAAACACATTTTTGATTTAACAAAATCGTCCTTATATTAAGTCGATGGCCTTAGCAGCCAATGCCACTTTTCTCTTTTTATCATACATTTACTGTACGATTAAAATAGACAATAAATAAATAAAAACGCTTTAAAGGTTTTTTATACCATACACAGAAAAAAAAGTGTCTTGTAAATTTAAGGACCATATTAACTTTCACATAGTTCAACAAATTTACTGTAATATAGTTCATTTTTCGTAACCACAACGAAAATTAACTTAGCTAAAGGAAAACTTATAAAAATTCAGTAAATGATTTTTAGTTCACTAACTACGAAATGGGAAGGATTTTTCCTTAAATAAATTTCCAACACAGTAGTTAATGCATCGTTGATTCTATTATAATAATACATGGGCAATATAAAAATCTTACTACGAAATGTGGACAATTTACTAAGAAAAGATTTTGTATGGAAAAAAATTTTTGTAGTAAAAATTAACTTAACGACATTACCGATTCGTACGATGGCTACCTACAGATTATTTCCCTTTTTATTATATGTTGGAGTGTTTTTACTCACATTGAAAATTTTAGATAAAGTAGAATAAAAAGTAGTTAATATAATCCTTGACGGGTGTATATAATTTTTTATAGATTCTTCATAGATTTGGTATATATTTTACATTAACTTATAGATAGAATTCCAACTAATCAATAAACTTGCTACTGGAAAATATGAATGCATCATGTGACGGAGTTTTTAGAGACATTTTGTGTATATCTCGTATGATTGTTTGTGTTTGTTATCGCGTCATTTATGCTGTTGTTGGTTGTTTTGATTCTAGAGACAATGGAATGTTCCTTGTGTGTTGTTGGTATCTTTTGTGGTGAGAGTTGTTTTCTTGCAATAGCGAGATCAGAAAGGGATCGTGTGTGTGTGTGGAGTTGTTTTTCTTTACGGCTGGTATGCAATGTTGCCAGGTGATTTTTGATTCTTCCCCCCAAATCTTAAGAAAAAAACCCCTAAATTGGTCTAGGCTTTTTTTCAAAACCCCCAAAAAATTTAAGAATGTTAATAAGCCAAAAAGGTGTCCCAAATTTCGTTAAAAAATCCTGCACTGATACACTTTACAAATTAAATTTAACACAAATATATATACTGAAAGATTTGTTTTTTTTCTGAATTAAATAAAAATCAATAGATAACGTCATTATACCACTATTCACAAATTCGGGTTTATTTGTCTAAAATTTCGTTCATGAGGAAAGTAATTTTTCTATGGGTATAATAATAAAATGTATATCAATATAAAGTTTAGACAAAACAATATAATTCAATGTATAAATTTTTCAATTCAAATTAATTAAAACAACGGCTTAAAAAATAAATAAAAAATAAACAAAAATTAAAGTTCAATAAATATATACATTATTCGCCAAAATTGTAGGCCTGAATTTATGAGACCAATAATTTAATGTTACAATACCATTTCTTAATTTGTTTTTAATTGTATCAAATATTAAAAATGATCCTTCAACAGATGCGTTTAAAACAGAATGTCATTGCTTAACATACTTGCTTGTATTTAAGAACATGGGTTGACTTCCCTCATTTTTTTTTTCAAATTCATGCCAGAATTGTTCTAAATTTTGTTGAGAATTGCTCCACTTTATAGGGTCTAAAAAAAATGTTTACCCCCAAAAATCCCCCCAAATAAATGTTACCCCTAAAAATCCCCCTAAACGTATAAAAAACCCCTAAATTTGGGGGGAAAACCCCCAACCTGGCAACACTGCTGGTATGTATCCTATATGACTATTTATGTCTTTGAGGTTTATGGCTGCATTCAGTTCTGTTGATGAATTTATGAAGTGCACACGTGGTTTTAATTTTGCAAAATTGTACGTGCGGTATTGGTGTTTATTATTTCGAAGAATTTTAGAAACTGAGAAGAGAATGATGGGATGTTAGAGAAATCAAAAACGCTTTTTTATTGGTAAAAACAAATAACAGATTAAGGAACTGTTTTCTATTTATATTTCTGTTAACAGTTTAAAATTAGTGCGGATTTTTAATTGATTTACATAAAAAATATACAACATGAGTGGTAATAGGATGATCTATGTTTATTCTGCATCTGGGTCACATATATTTTTTATGTTACGGCAATTCCTACAGGTGAGTACTAAGTTCGAGTTTAGCCGCTAAAATTAAAAATAAATCACTAAGAAAAATATAAAATTATGCGTCTTCGGTACAAATTTAAATATAACTTGATGGAGAATAGCCCAAACCAAGTTTTTTTATAAAGATTATTTTTGTATAATGGATTGTTAAAGAAAACTTATCATGAAAATTGCGATTTTAACCTCTAAACTCGAACTTAATATCCTCCTTAAATACTAAATGCTATACTGACAAGTGGAAATTATGTCTAATTTTATAATATTTTTTATTTCAAATATATTCTGAGAATAATTTCAAAAACGTCCCATTAGTCCATGGATATGATTCCAATAATGTACATACTGGATGGATTTTTCAATGTGGTAAGTTTTTCTATAAACCGTATTTTGTCCGTTTTTAATAAAACCAAAATTTCAATTTATTAAAAATAATTATTTTCATTTGCAGGTAGACAGGTCTTGTAGTGGTAATTTTTTGAATATTCTTACTGTTTAATGCTAACTAAGCTGATATCCTTATTGGCTCTAGGAAATACTCTTGAAAACCGTAAGTTAAAAATCAATATGAACGATAGAATTTGATAATATTTTTCTTATATTTTATATAACTTTGCAATTTCAGATGCTTATAAGACAATTCCGCCCAACAAAAGTTAGCCAAAATCGATGAAATTGGACAATTCAATGAATATAGCAACTTATGCCACATATATCTTTCATATGGATAGAAAACATGGAAATTTAAATTAATTAGTTTAGTCCTAATAACATAGAATATTACTCTTTTGAAGAAGCAATTACTAACTACCGACAAGTAACTGCGTCCAACGTACAAATAAAAATATTTCCTTTATTGTATATTATAAGCCATAGTTTTGTGTAATATAATAATAATTTTTTGAAATAAAATACTGGTGGTTATAGAAAATTGATTTGTTTTGTACGAAAAATTTCTTAGTTGTATACAGGCTTGTTGTACCTTTGATTCCTCAATTTCTCTACTTTTTTGAAAATTATACCGACAAACAGTTTATTTCAAACCAATTTCTTAATACAGGTTTCCCAAAAAAGTGTTCATTTTCATGAACTTATCTAGATGAAAAAAATCTTTGGCGCCAAATTATGGTCATTCTTACTATGGGTTAGTTCATTTTTCATCAAAAGTAGTAAACTTTTTTTTCGGTGTAGGAAGAGAGTATATTAACTTTGTCATTCCGTTGATAACACATCGAAATATTGCTCTAAGATCCCATAAAGTATAAATATATTCTGGGTCATGGCGATATTCTGAATCGATCTAGCTATTTCCGTCCGTCCGTCTGTTGAAATCTTGCTAACATCCGACAAAATAAGCTATCGACTTGAAACTTGGCATAAGTACCCAGCAAACAAATTTGGAAGTTCTTCCAAAGGCACAACTTTAAATGCACTTCCATAAGATGCACTCCCAATGATGTTCTTTATTTAAACTACCCAGGAAGTTCTTTCAATTCAATTTTTTATTACTTGGTTTTTTTTCATACTTTTAATGGGTAATTTTAACTTTTTTTGTTTCAAATAGGTTAAAAACAGAGTAAGAATTCATAAAATGGTACAAATCATTTAATTTTTTTCGAAAAAAATGCTAAATCCATTCTGAAAAATTTGTGAATTTTTGAAAATATTGGAGGTCAAACGTTTCCGACAAGCGTTAGAATCTATTGGAAATTATAACAAATTATAAAAATTATTTATTTGACAAAATATCACAAATTTTTTTAATTTACATCCAAAGGATTGAATTTGGATCACACCTACAGTGAAAAAACAGTGAACCCACCAGGAAGAAAACTTTCGGTTAATTTTAGAAAATGTTGAATATTTGTAGAAAATTTTAACTAAACAGTATTACAAACGTTGGCATCACGCCGATGTCATAAAAATAAGTAAATATTTTTCGACAAATTCAAGAAAATTTTTTAGACATAACTAAGTTTTTTCACTTGTTGAAGAAAAAACTTGGAGTTCAAAATTGCAAGAATGTCTTTAGTGACATACGAAGTTCATGATGGACGCATTTTTGGTAAAATATACAAATTTAAACAAATTCTGAACTATTTTGTGGAAGACACGAATTTAGTTAATCTTTATGCTTCATTTTAGTATATTTTTTTCCTCGGTTTTAGTTAATTTAACCAACGTACACAAAAAATTATTAGAGTATTTTTTGTGTACGTTCTCCAAACATAATAATTCCATGAACTAAAATAAAGTTAAATTGGCTTTAGTGAAATAGAGAGTTCACTTTTTTTTGAGTGTAAAAATTCTCTAAATTCTAAATTCTCAAAATAAGTCTTAGCCTATATTTGAAGCGTTTTGATCTTAAATCTAAAGATTCAATATTTCAGTTAATTAAACGACGATTTCTTTAAATCAAAAATGTGTTTTTAAAGACATGCAGCTTTAACGAAGGGACGTAAATTTTCAAAATGCGTGTCCCAAATTTAATGGAAAAAAATCTTTGAAGCAAAGATTATAAACTTTCTTTTAATTAAAATTTCATTATTTTAAAGAAAGTTGTCCTTAATAGTGTGTAAATTGCGCATCCTAAAATTGAGGTTGCGTACTCTTTAATATCACGTAAATATTTTTTTTCAGTGTAGTATATAGTCTCTAACAACCATGCCAAAATTAGTCCATATCGGTCCATAATTATACACAAAAAAAAAATCACGAATTGTTTTCCTATTAAAGTCTTAATTGAATTTTAAACACTGTTCAATTAAAAATTTAATTGATTCAACAAATTTTTTAATTGAAACAAAACTCAATCAAAAAAATTAATAGTATCAATTAATTTTTTAATTGGCTATTAATTAATTTTTTAATTGATACTATCATTTCTGTGATTGAAGACATTTTAATTAAAAAATTAATTGGATCAATTAATTTCGTTATTGAATCAGAAAAAAAATGTTTGTGTGTAAAGGGTGGTTAAAATTTCAAGGGCCGATGTTGATTTTGAATAAAACACAAACTATTTAGGAAATTATTGTAATTTTATTTTATTATGATATATTGGTATTACTCAATTATGTATGGAACAAAATATCGGCCAAATGGGCGCCACAACCTCGGTGGCACACCTTCATCCGATGGTCCAAATTTTCGATGACGCTGAGGCATAATGGAGGTTCTATGCCGTTAATGTGCCGAATTATCTCATCCTTTAGCTCTTGAATTGTTGCTGGCTTATCGACGTACACCTTTTCTTTCAAATAACCCCAAAGAAAAAAGTCCAACGGTGTCAAATCACATGATCTTGGCGGCTAATTGACATCGCCATTACGTGAGATAACACGGCCATTGAATTTGTTGCGCAAAAGAGTCATTGTTTCGTTAGCTGTGTGGCAAGTGGCACCGTCCTGTTGAAACCACATATCGTCCACATCTATATCTTCCAATTCGGGCCATAAAAAGTTCGTTAGCATCTCACGATATCGACGTACACCTTTTCTTTCAAATAACCCCAAAGAAAAAAGTCCAACGGTGTCAAATCACATGATCTTGGCGGCTAATTGACATCGCCATTACGTGAGATAACACGGCCATTGAATTTGTTGCGCAAAAGAGTCATTGTTTCGTTAGCTGTGTGGCAAGTGGCACCTTCCTGCTGAAACCACATATCGTCCACATCTATATCTTCCAATTCGGGCCATAAAAAGTTCGTTATCATCTCACGATAGCGAACACCATTCACAGTAACTGCCTGACCGGCCTCATTTTGGAAAAAATACGGGCCGATGATACCGCCAGCCCATAAACCGCACCAAACAGTCACACTTTGTGGGTGCATTGGTTTTTCGACAAGCACTCTTGGATTCTCATTCGCCCAAATGCGGCAATTCTGTTTATTGACGAATCCACTGAGGTGAAAATGTGATGAAGGTGCACGATATGCATTTTGATTTGAACGCCCATTTTCATAATAAGTCTGGATAACTTTAACACGTTGTTGGATTGTGTATCTCTCCATGGTTCAAATTGAGTAAGTCTGAAATAGAGAAATGTCAAATAAAATTCGGAAAAAACTTGGCGTTTAGGTGTAGTTCACATTCAACATCGGCCCTTACAATTTAACCACCCTTTATATAGCCCCCATATAAATCGATCCCCAAATTTGGTTTTGGAGTCTCTTGGCGGAGCAAATTTCATCCGATTTAGTTGAAATTTTGTATTTTGTTTAAGTACACGGACGAAAAAGACTGTTTTTCCCCGTTCGGACTCGGCTATAAAAAGGAGGTCCCTTGTCATTGAGCTTAACATGGAATCGGGCAGCACTCAGTGATAAGAGAGAATTTCACCAATGTGGTATCACAATGGACTGAATAGTCTAAGTGAGCCTGATACATCGGGCTGCCGCGAAAAGAGAATGAAAATTCGACAAATGAGATCTACATCCTAATGCTAATTCTATTGATCTTAGATTTACAGCCAGATAGGTCGCTAAAAAATATTTTTATTTTAAAGAAGTCGCATCTTTGGCTCGTAATCAATACCAAAATCCTTAAGGGAGGGTCAAAATCTTTGAATCGAAATAAGCGTTTTTTATTGAGTGTAGATAACATATTCTGACATAACTTACCAAATTTCAACCGGAATGGATGAAATTTGCTTTTCCAGGAGGCATCGGAGGTCCATATAATTATAGACATATATCGACCAATTTTGCACGTACCAAATTTCAATCGAATCGGATGAAATTTCTCCTTCCAAGGAGATCCGGAATCAAAAATTTGGGCGTCGTTTTATATTGTGGCTCTATCTAAAAGTGGTTCGACTGTTTTCAGTGCATGTTTGTTTCCAAATCATTTCCAAAATCATGATCAAAATATATGGAACCAATTAAATATTATTTTTTTAGTGTAGTTGTAAATAATACGAGCTTCTTTAAGTCCTATTCAAACATATCAATCACCTACAGTCATCTGCCTCCACTAGTTACTCACTCAACACTCACTCAATAACTAAGTCGGTTATGGATTCACTTCTTCCTTCACTCGTTCCTGTTTCCTATTCCAAGTCATTCATGAATTCGAAGGTAGTCATTAGGTCCAGTGGGAGATTTTCCTGTCAATCGGTTATAAATTTTTTCTATATATAGAGAGATTTGATAGAGCACAAAGTGAAGCCATTTCATTGTGAATTAGAATTTTTAGTTGTATGCTCAAATATAGGACTTTTTGTGTAATTGATATGGAAAATCGAAAAAGAAATCTAAACTAAACTAATCCCTTTCATTTAAAATAGAAAATAATACAAATCTTTAAAATGTATTTGTGCTACAGAGAAAAAATATAACAATGCCAAATTGAATCATCTCGAGCGAAAAATTGTATTCAATTGTTTCATGTTTCCATGGAAAATGTAATGAACATTTCGTCTACAGTTCAACCACTGAGACCTTAGGAACTACAGTTGAGCAAGGATGCCATTGGACATACAGTTGAAATAATTAGATATACCATTTTTTCAGTAAGAGCTTCTGAGATTTTCGGATCTATATTTCAACCGCTCAGATGTCAGATCGGATCTACAGTTCCACCATTCAGACTTTCTGACCTACAGTTTCGCCACTGAGATCTTCGTATCTAAATTTCCGAGGTACGTTGCATTATAGTCGCCATTAGTAATAAAGCCTACCGTTACCGACCCGAAACGTTTGCCGAAACCGAGACGACTCCGACCC